>NW_015551075.1:3994332-4004808 GCF_001515605.1 Sinocyclocheilus anshuiensis | reverse complement strand
TATTGTATTTATTTGTGCTGTTGCTTGTAGTTAGATAGATTATTCTTATTTTCTTTATTTTTATTTGACCGAAACCGCGACTCTAAAACCGTGATACAAACCGAACCGTGAGTAAGTTGAATCGTTCCACCCCTAATATATATATATATATATATATATAAAACCAAATATATAAAATATTAATAATACTGAGTATGCATTGTGTGTCTGAAATGATGCATCTAGTGACTGAAATTATAATGATAAAATATAACTCAGTGTGATTCTGTCTAACTGCAAGGGGTTGATTAATTAAGCTGCAGAAAATGGTTACATTTTCATAGTTTCTTTCTGATGAAGCAGAGCAACAGACAGGAGTCGAATTCATTCCGATATGAAGATCCCATCTGTTCATGTTCATTTGGAAACTCAATCAAACTCAATCGCTTGGGTGGTGCATGCAAACATGCTGTGTCCCATTGCTGCAATTCAAGAGTAAAAGATGAAGTGTGCAGTTTCTGAGTCACTGGCTACACCAATTGGAAAAGCACAACTAACGACTGTTTCCAGACAGGTTTCTCAAACACTCCCCCCTCTGAGCCTCTGTTTGGAAGAACATCTGGATTTAACAGACAGGAATGTTTACAAACAGCCTTTCACAGCATTTCAAAGGACAAGTTAGACAACACAATGTATCTGCATGACCTGCTCCTTTAAGAGTGAGGCAGTTAGAAATGAGACTGTGATCTTCTGAATGTGACTCACACTTTATACTCACGGCAAACATGACACAAACACGGCCATCTATGACTGCTGACTCCTCTGCACCAAAGCTTTCATAATCTAATTGAGAACAAAACTGAATGAACAGTGTAAGAATATTTGGAATGTGCTGACCTTTTCCTACATGACATTTCCAACAAATTAGGTCAGAATTATGCAACAGAGGTTAATATCTGGCTAAAATCACACACTGCAACAACAGTTTGACTCGATATTACGATTGCAATAAAATTAGTTATCTATTAAAAAATAATAATAACAATAAATAAAAAATAAATAAATATAATAAATGAATAAATAAAACAATATAATAAGTAAAATAACAATCATAAACATCAATACAAATAATAAATAAATATTTTCTAAATAAGTGATCAATTGTGTTAAACCCAATGTATGGATTATGGAAGCCCGTTTCCACCACTGAATAAACAATTTTAAAAAGGCAACTGCAATTTTTTATCTCACAATTCTGACTTTTTTTTCTTCTCAGAATTTTGAGATATAAACTCACAATTGCGAGTTATAAAGTCCAATTCTAAGGGGGAAACAGACTGATATTTTCTCAGAATTGCGAGTTTATATCTCACAATTCTGACTTTTTTTTCTTCTCAGAATTTTGAGATATAAACTCACAATTGCGAGTTATAAAGTCCAATTCTAAGGGGGAAACAGACTGATATTTTCTCAGAATTGCGAGTTTATATCTCACAATTCTGACTTTATTTCTCAAAATTGCGACTTTATTTCTCAGAATTGCACGTTTATATCTGACTTTGTAACTCGCAATTGCAAGTCTTTTACTAATTCCGAGTAAAAAAGTTTTGCAAGATGTAAACTTGCAATTGTGAGAAAAAAGTAAAATTAATGAAACTGAATAAAACTAATTAATTTTGAGATATAAACTCACAATTGCGAGTTATAAAGTCCAATTCTAAGGGGGAAACAGACTGATATTTTCTCAGAATTGCGAGTTTATATCTCACAATTCTGACTTTATTTCTCAAAATTGCGACTTTATTTCTCAGAATTGCACGTTTATATCTGACTTTGTAACTCGCAATTGCAAGTCTATATCTCACAATTCCGAGTAAAAAAGTTTTGCAAGATGTAAACTTGCAATTGTGAGAAAAAAGTAAAATGAATGAAACTGAATAAAACTAATTAATAACTAAACATAAATTCATAGTTTTTCCTGTTTGTACTCTTTATGACCCTTTGACCTTTCTACAGTATAGTGATGTGACCTTTTCTGTAAAGCTACTTTAGAAAGCATTTGAGAGTCTTGATTTGCAGTATAAATATTGAAATATCATTCGTTTTTTTACATATTTTATTTTACACTTTTCAATACTGTAAAAAAAAAGCATGAATAAATAAATAAAGTACAGCTGTTAATCTCGTTCTACCTGATCCGACCCTTAAAATTCACTTTAGACCAAAAAAAATAAAAAAACTGTTGACAACTAATTTCCTGCTCTAGAGGAACCATGAATCACCAACACTATAAGTCTACTGGTGCCCTTTTGTGTGAATAGCATGGTGAGGAACGTTCTGGAAGAGCAGTCTCTTGCCAAGAGGCACAACTACACATGAACCAGGAGAAAGTCAGAGTCTTTGGGAAGAGAGATAAGCGTGTGGGATTAAACCGGCATGAAGCCTCCTTCTGGAGTCTGGCTCATCCCAAAAAATGACTCACTCTACCGGTAAAGCCTGTGTCCTCTCCGGGACCAGCCTACCAACCGCTGCTCCGTGCTTCCCACCACAGCTGCTGTGTGAGGGAAGATCAGAAAGACCACGTTTCATCATTCATGGTGGCTGTATTGACGTAATCACACACAAAATGTAAAACATATTTTAGCTATAGAAAATCGCATGTAATACCAAAATGTCTCCAAATCGAGACCATCCAATTCAGAGAATGAGCTAATGCTGTACATACAGTGACACTTTACAACTTCCATGAATAATTTTAATTTTAACAAACATTACATTAACATAATGCTTACATAATAAATTATGTAATGACAAACACATTGTTACTTCACAGTTAAAAATGTATTCAATTTTTAACAAATGTCATTAAACTTCAACATATTAATATTTATTATTTTATATGATGAATAGCCTATATTACACAGAATTAAATAGAATAAATATTTAATATTAATGAAATATAAAATGACTCCTATATTTTCATATATACTCATTTATGTACATGAACTGCTGATCTCTTAAGCATTATAAAGTTTTTAATGATTTATTAATGAAAGTTATTACAAAGCAGGGAGAGAGAGGGAGTAAAAGGATTTGGAAATGTCGCAGGCCGGACTCAAAGTTTAGTCGCTGCATGAGAACCACAGTTAACCGCTGCACCATGGCTTCAGGGTGAAAACAGATTCGTCACTGATGAAACCAAACAGTCAGGAATAGTCAAGACTACTCTAAATATTGGTATTTGGTGGTTATGGACCAGATTGTAATAAATGTGAGATTTATACTGAAATACATTACTCAATCAGTTAGTCATTACTGTAAAATAAACCCGGAAAGAGTGATAAGAAACTTGACAGGAAGTGTAGAAAACCCAACAATACAGGACAGGACATGCAGGACAGGGCACATACAGAAATAAATCCAGAACAATTAGGTCACCTCTGATGTTCCAGTCTGCAGAATCACACACACACACACACAAACTCAGGACTCTTCCATTTCTATACACTCGGTTCCTTGTTCTCTTGTTTCCATGGAAACACACCTCTCAATTCTCTAAGGATCAATGGAAACTATGAGGCTGTGATAATGGGTTATTTTAGTCTATTAGATAGTCAATTTGATAACTGCTAAAAACTGCTAAATAAAGCACACGTCATCTACATACACAAAATCACACACACACACTTCATTGGAGGCTTGTGTTTTTGTGACTACTAACCTGAATGATGACCTATATATGCTAAAGCAATATAAATTACCAGATCTATGTATTTATCTGTCCATCCGTCCGTATCTATCTATCTATCTATCTATCTATCTGTGTTGTTATTGCTAACTAAAACTAAAGCTTTTAAAAAATATTTTTCAGTAATATATAAAGCCAATATAAAGTAACATATAAATATTAGATGCAAAATGTAAACTTAAACCTAAACAAAAATTAGGATTGTTGCCTTGGCAACTAACTGAAATAAAATAAGTTTAAGTTGAATTACTAAAAATACAAAAACTAAAACAGAAATAAAAATAAATGAAGGCTATATATATATATAAACAAAATTACTAAAACTTAGAACTAAAATTAAAAAAAGAACTAATTCTAAATACTAATACTTTAATAGTATATCAATAACAGTGGTGGACAGTAACGGAGTAGTTTTACTTCGTTACTGTACTTAAGTACATTTTTCAAGTATCTGTACTTTACTGGAGTAGTTTTATTTTGAGTAACTTTTACTTTTACTTCACTACATTCCAAAGCATAAGATCGTACTTTTTACTTCACTACATTTCATAAAACATATCGTTACTTCTTATAATATATCACGTGCTCTGACACGCAGAAGCGGTGTCTGATTCAAGAACGAACTGATTCTTTTCAATGAACCTTTTAAATTGGTTCGCAAATCGCACCAAACGATTAATTTACGAATTAGAATTAACCGATTGCAGCTGTTCTCGAATCGACAACTCACTGATTCAAATGAACCGTTTAGTGCGAGTCTCCAGTGAACTGAATTCACAAGTAAGAACCGCGCGCGCCACTGATGCTGCTAAAAGTAAGTTACTAATTTCGAATTTTAGGATTAATTATTGTAACTGAAAATCATATTTAGGTCAAAACTGTCAGTTATTTGTGAACTAAATCTGCTGTAAAGGGTTATCTATTTAAGCCCACTGAAATGCTTACTCCATTTAGTGGTTATTTTGGGAAAATCCCAGGTATTTTGAGCAGTAGGATTATAAAAAATATGCTAATGTAAAATTAAATTAAGTAGCCTATATAAAATTGCTAAATAAATCTATCTATCAGTACTTTTTTACTTAAGTACATAAAAAAATCGAGTACTTTTGTACTTTCACTCGAGTAAAATTGAAAAAGGAGTACTTTTACTTTTACTGGAGTAATATTTTATTATATGTATCTGTACTTTTACTCAAGTACTTGATTTGTGTACTTCGTCCACCACTGATCAATAATAGTAAAATAACACTGCTATCACTCTCTTTCTATTATAACCACCATATTTATTTTCTGTTTCCGTCATTAAAAGCCCAATTTCTCTTTCTCACACAGACTGACAATTATTCGAACACACACCCCGACAGAGTCTTAATTTGTCTGTACCACAAATTTGCTCGTTCACACGTAACTGCATGTGTGTGAGGCTGCAGGCTGCATATAAAAACTGTCAGACTACTACAGGTGTAAGTCTCTCATTTGCTCACCACACACACAACACACCCAACACCCACTCAACAACACACACACACACAGAAAAAATACTAATGTGCACGATCCCTTTTCAGGAGTGCAGTTAGAGAGCTCAAGGAGAATCCGCTTGTTAAGTTGTGACGTAAGGAATGCTGAATGAGGGAGAAAACAGAAACAGAGGAGTTACAAAATGTGACACGTTGATATGAAGTGAAAATTTTATAGGCAAAGCAGGACAAAATGCTAACAGAGACCAAAATCATTCACAGTCCTCTCACCAATACAGTGAAAGTGGATGGGGATCAGTGGCTTCTAAACCCCAAAAAGGACAAAAAATAAAAGATAAAAGCCTGACAAAGCATATAAAAGTCACCCATACTACTCATTACTTCAGCCTTTTTCAAGTCTGAGGTGTGAAAGACCGGTGCTGAAAGAGGGGGTTTCATGACCCTTTAAAAAGTAAGTCGATATATAAGTCGATATATTGATTATTGAGACAGGCCTACTATTGGAGGCTAATAATGTTCTCCTAAAACCCCCACAGCTATGCAGGGACAGAAAAACAGCAAGGAAAGAGGGAGACTATATACGATTCACTCTTACACACACACTAATGAGAGCATATTTGTCTGTTTGTAAGATGTTACAATTGAGTCTTTTTACAATTGAGATTAAAGGGTTTTATTTAAACAAATTTGAACACAAAACAACTTATGAATATTTACCTTTAACTTATATTGCAATTGATAGATGGTACCCTCTCTTAAAACGAAATAAAATTCAATTAATTTGTAAAAATGTAATGATTATATTCTTGTTTTAAAGTATTATGTACACTACTGTTTAGGGTTATTAAGAATTTTTTGTTTTTATTTTTGAATGAAATACTTTTATTCATCAATGACGCATTACATTGATCAAAAGTGATAATAAAGACATTTTTAATATAAACATTTCAAATAAATGATCTATTCATCGAAGCATCACAGTTTCCACAAAAATACTGAAAACTGGTTTGTCATCACAGGAATAAATTATATTTTGAAATATTTTAAAATCGAGAACAGTTCTTTTAAATTGTAATAATATTTCACAATATTACTGTTTTTACTGTATTTCTGATCAAATAAATGCAGCCTTGGTGAGCTGTCTTTCAAAAATATAAAAAAAACAGACTTTTGAACAGTATGGTTTCCTTACTGCATCAAAGGGGTAAAATGTGGTGAGGAGCAAAGAATACAAGAATAAAGACATGGAAAACATCAAGACTAAAACAGACATTTTGCCTGTTTAAATATATTGCCTGTTTGTGTGTGTGTGTGTGTGTGTGTGTGTGTGTGTGTGTTCACGTGTGTTACACAACTAACTGCTGTCTTCAACTTCATATGTGGGTGGATCAGAAGTTCAGAGACGTTAGTGACGTAAAGGAGAGCAGGAGGAATTTCCACACCTCCCAAAACCGTTGACAGGATTTAACGGCAAACCCTCAGCGGCATGGCAGTGTTTCTCCACAAACGCTTTTAACAGTCTTACTTCAGCATAAATGGAGGATAAGCTCCAGAATTTTAAACGTCTCTTACACAAACACACCAAGCGTCGCCCTCTTTCTGTAACCATTCCTCAATCTGACCGAAATAAATACAGACGTTTCACTCAACACAAGCTCCAGGCATACACACACACACACACACACACCAGGGGAGCAGGTGCCAATAACAGGTCAAGCCTGGAGCTCTGTCTGCTGAATAATAAAAATAACAAGGGAAAAAACATGACAGAAGAAATAAACACTGATAAGGACCAGCAAAGATCTCAAATGGAATTTCATACTTAATTGTATAAGGAAAATCTGACATATGCTTAATCTTACAATGAAAATTATACAAAGTAGAAGGGATTATATGAAGACATTTAATCATTCCAGGTTACTTAAATCACTTTTTTTTGCTGTAAGATAGAGTTTAACCAGTCATTCTGTAAGCAGAGTCTGTCAGACATCTGTCACAGATGCTGCGCATTAATCTCTGTGGTTGACGGTTTTATGGTTCTTTTCAAATTAGTTATTAAAAGCCCTTCTTGATGCATCTTTATAAATGCGTATGGGAACGCAGACGGATAAATGAGTTTTTCTCATCATCTGGGACCAATTTTCTGTCATAGGCTACGAATTGGATTCTATGATGACATTGATTCATTTAGAAAAGGTTAAGTTTGGAGCAACTATTATTCAGTTCAATTAGTAGGTGAAAATATAAGCATATTGTAAGTGACAGTTTGAGGACAGACGAAAGAGGTGCTGGCGTGCATGATTTTTACATATTTGGACACTTAAAGGCATAGTTCACCCAAAAATGAAAATTTGCTGTTAATTTACTCACCCTCAAGCCATCCAAGATGTAGGTGACTTTTTTCTTGAGTAGAACAGTAAAGAAGATTTTTAGCTGAAACTGTGGTCCTTGGTGATTCATAAAAAGCAAGTCAGAAGCTACTGGCACTTGAGAGTCAAAAAAAAAAAATGCATATACAGGAAAATTAATACATGTGGCTCATGATGAAATATTGAGGTCTTATGAAGCGAAATGATTGGTCTGTGCAAGAATCTGAACATTATTTACAACATTATATTGTAGTCCATAGCCTCAGACAAACAGGGGAGTCTGATTCTTTTCTTTCAGACAGAAATTGAGTTTTGATTGTGTAACTTGCAGATCTGTGCTGCTCGAGCTACAAACTGTTTCAGACGGTTCAGTCCGATTCGGTGAACTGGTTCAACTAGTTCACCAAAAAGAACCGGTTCAAAAGAATGATTCGTCCATCACTCCGACTGTTTGCCTGAGGCTCTGGATTACAGGTAATAATTTTGTAATTAATGTTCAGTTTCTCACACAGACTGATCAATTAGCTTCAAAAGACCTCAATACATCTTCAGGAGCCACAGGTATTAATTTTGTGTTCCCTGATATGCTTTTTTTGACTTTCAAGTACCGGTAGCCATTGACTTGCATTTTATGAATCACCTACAGTTTCAGCTAAAAATCTCCTTTATTTTTCTACTGAAGAAAAAGTCACCTAGATCTTGGATGGCCTGAAGATAAGTAAATTCACAGCAAATATCCATTCTTGGGTGAACTATTCACAGCAAATATCCATTTTTGGGTGAACTATTCTTTTACTTAAAATACTTAACACTTAAAAATGTTGGAATTCCATTGCATATAGAGCAAAATATCAAATGACGTGTCTTAGGTAAACAAATGATACTGATAAAATGATTAACTATGAACATAATCCAAACTGCTAAACCACAAAAAGGACAACAAATCACACATTCATACATACATCAATTTAATAAATAAATAAATAAAAGCCCAACAAATCATTATAAAAGTAGTCCATACTACTCATTACTTCAGCCTTTTTCGAGTCTGTGGTGTAAAAAGTTCAGTGCTGAAAGAGGGGAATGAACTATGAACATGACCCAAACTGCAAAAAAAAAAAAACTTAATAATTAGTCTTTAGACATAATTAGTCTTCTTTAATTTTTTTCTAGTAAAGAAATTATATTAAAATGATTCAAATTATATATCTTATATAATATATATAAGATGAAATATGATGAAATGCACCTTTTTCCACTTGTTATTAACTGATACTTAATTACAGTCCTAATATCTTAACTGCACAATTATTCAAAAATTCTCATTAGAAACAGGATTTTTTGCACTGCACTAATATTTCACAACAACAAAGTGACCATATACTTCACATCCTCATTTTTTAACAGCAGATCTATTGTTTTGCCACTTAACACCAAACTTGTATAATGCAATGATATTCATACAATGTTAGTGTGACTTAAGTGTCTAAATATATTTTTTGGCCATTTTTAATTAAATATGACCAAAGTCACTCCAGAGCTTTGTGTTTGACACGAGGCAACATGTGGCTGGTGGTTTTTTCAAATTTTCATAAACTGACGCAGTTTTACAGTCTCAACCTTGCAGTTCACCCATCTTGTTTGATGTCGCTCTGCTTTTACGTAAAAGCTAGAGGAAATATGCATGACCACACACAACAGTCTTTATTAAACGACACATGTACCACACAGAAAATAGAGAATCACAGTTTACTAAAGGCCAGACCTTGGATGACACAGCGTGTTCTGCAGACGGAGCACACTTCTTATATGAAATAATATTACGAGTTAAAATAACGTTTTTTTTTATTTGAATATATTTTAAAATGTATTTTATTCCTGTGAAGCAAAGCTGAATTTTCAGCATCATTACTCCAGTCTTCAGTGTCCCATGATCCTTCAGAAATCATTCTAATATGCTGATTTGCTGCTCAAAAAAAAAAATTATATATATATATAAATATATCGCTCGGTGCATCGGCATAAAAAGTTAACGATGAGATGCATTGGTTTAAAAAGTGTGTATCGGCTACAAGTCGGCATTTGTATCGCGACGCATCATTTCTAACATATTTGCATCGGTAAAAAACGATTTATTTATATATAATTACTAGTGGATGCACTACACATTTATTATTTAGAAAGTGACCAATAATCTGTGATCTATGTATTTGTTTGTCAAGCGCGTTCTCTCATCCCCGCTGCTGCGTGAATATGATGCATCACAACACCACGGAAACCCGAGAAAAAACTGGGATTAAAGTCCAAAATCTGACTTGAAATATCCTATATTTCTGAAATATCTGAAATATTTTTGAAATATCCTATAGTACTAATTACTAAATATCCACAGGTATAATTTGTGCACGCTTATTCTTAAGCAGCCTCTAATGTCGATCATGGATCAAATCAATCTACCGTGACAAACAGCGAATATGTGCAGTTTAATGCATTTGAGACGTTGTGTTTTCCTCACTGCATAACTGACATGTCACAGGTATATTTTTAATCTGTAAATGTTAGAAGGTCATGCAAATATATCCATTTTGCTGTCAGGAGTGGGCGAGGCTGACGCGAGTGAACGAGCATTTATATACATTTTGCTAAAATATTTGTTTAGACATTAAATGTGCCTTTTGTAGAATTTTAAACCTTCATATAAGTGTATTTTTATGATAGCAGTAACTGTAAAGGGACTATTGTAATGGGTAAATCAAATGTAAGCTAGTTCAGTACTAATTACTAAGCTCAAATGAGTTAAGGTGTGCTTCTTATAGCAGTTTAGAAGTCATTTTCTTTATTATTTATTTTCATTTTAATTCAGTGATTTTAACTTTTAATTTAGTTATTTTAATGCTTTAAA
>NW_015551075.1:3989368-3994220 GCF_001515605.1 Sinocyclocheilus anshuiensis | reverse complement strand
TTGAAAAAAAGTTGTGCTGCTGAAAATTTATGTGGAAATTGTAATACATTTTTTCAGGATCCTTTGATAGAAAGAAAGTTCAAAAGAACAGCATTTATTTGAAATAGAAATCTTTTGTGTGTAACAATTTATTATTTTGATCAATTTAATGCATCATTGCTGAATAAATGTATTAATTTCTTGGAAAAAAAAAAGAAAGAAAACTGACTCCAAACTTTTGAGTGGTACACACACACACACACACGGTGCGATCTTCCAATCGACTTCTTGCAAGTCGGAGCGTGCATACATTAACATGAGGCTTCAATTTATCATGTGGAGAAATATCAGTTATTGCTGTCCTAGTGCTTGCCGACCCCGGAGGTGGTTTGGTAAATCACTCTCTCCTTGTGTTTCTTGTAAAGATAAGCCGAGCGGGACAGGAACTTATTTCAGACAACTGGCGCCTGGGCTGACCATGGTTCAGCTTTACGACTCTCATATGGTTGAGAAGAGATGTTCGTTTTCCGGTGGAATGCGGAGATTCCATCGTTCATTTGTGTGATGTTCGCAAATGCCTTACATCAGTGATTTTAACTTTTAATTTAGTTATTTTAATGCTTTAAAAAGCAATTTTTGATTGTAATGTTGAAGTTGATCTATGTTAAATTAGCTTTATGGAACCAAATCATTTGTCAATGAGTCAGACTAACTGAAATAAGCCTGCTTTATTTGGTTAACTTGTTTTATGAAACAGGCCTTGAGGCATTAAAATCTTTTGTAACATTATAAAAGGCTTTACTGTCAATTTTGACCAATTTATTGTATCCTTGCTGAATAAATGTATTAATTTCTTTATCACGTTCATTTCTGAATTAATTTTTCTCTCTGTTCTTGTCCAACAGATGGAGGTGTATTTTTGTTTCAGCACTCTCAAAATATCTTTACTAGGATCACGTCATGAAACAGACGACAGTGACGCACGTGTAAAAACTTGCTGAATGGAGTGTGATCTAGTGAGAAATGTTCATATATCACATTACTCACATTCACACACACACCGGTATGCGGTTGCCGTGCTGCAGGAGGAGATGATGGTGTTGCTATGGTGACATGTCTGGATGCAGCAGGCTATGTCACATGGCAATGAAGTGAGTGACCAGAGAGAGAGAGAGAGAGAGGGATGTCATAGTGGCTTATCACACACTCACGTTTCGACACACACAATGACAAATCACACACACACGTACACACACAGAAAGAGAGAGTGAGGCAACTGCTCATAAACACACTTAACCCACCTTTATAGACACAGCTGAGCAAGCAAAAGGGAAGCAATGAAGCTAATTGCAATTTAGTATTTCAATAATCCAAATTTTTGAGGAACATTTCTTTATAAAAATGTTGTGAAGCTTTGGAAATGTTACACCCCCTAGTGGTGTAATCTATACTACAGTAGTTATAAAAAATCACAGCTAAGCATGTTTTACATAAATTACTTACAGAAATACCATATGGGTGAGCGATATGACACAATTTTATTGCCTCCATGTGAATATATTAGATTATTTAAAAAATGCTATCCATACAAAAAATTATAAATGTTTTCAATTTGTGATTTTTTTTTTTTAATATCTATGTATTTTATATTTATTTCCTATTTTTATTTTATTTATTTATTTTTTGGGGGGGGGTCTTGGAAAATGTTCTCAATCTTTTACAATTAAAAAAAAAATAATAATAATAATTTTTTTTTAAATGAATATTTTAATTTTTTTCCACCAAACTGCAAAATGCAGTTTAGTGAACTGCAAGAGAGGATTCATGCACAACATCATGACTGAGTCAATAATTATTTTTTATTCTTATGTTTTGAGTTTCTTATGCTCACCTAGGCTGCATTTATTAAATGAACAATAAAGTAAAAACAGCAATATTGTGAAATATTATGATTCAAAATAACTGATTTCTATTGTAATATATTTTAAAATGTAATTTATTCCTGTGATGCAAAGCTGAATTTTCAGCATCATTACTCTAGACTTCAGTGTGAAACGATCCTTCAGAAATTATTCTAATTATTTTCATATATTTTTTTTATACATTTATTATTTATCACAGTTGTGCTTCCTAATATTTTTGTGGAAACAGTGATACATTTTTCTTTTCAGAAAACGTATTTGAATAGAAAGTTCAAAAGAACTGTATGTATTTAAAATAGAGATCTTTTCTAACATTATAAACTTATTTACTGTCACTTTTGAGCAATTTAATGCATCCTTGCTGAATAAAAGTATTAATTTCTTTAAAAAAAAAAAAATCTTACTGACCCCAGAACATTTGAACAGTATTTGGATTGAGAACAAAACTAAAACTTAAAAACTGACCTATGACTTTATAAACTTATTTACTGTCACTTTTGAGCAATTTAATGCATCCTTGCTGAATAAAAGTATTAATTTCTTTAAAAAAAATAAATCTTACTGACCCCAGAACATTTGAACGGTATTTGGATTGAGAACAAAACTAAAACTTAAAAACTGACCTATGACTGACCTCTTCTTAAATGCTTATAATCTAATGAAAGAGACATTATTGACTCAGACAGACAAATGGATTTCTCTGGACTTATTTTCATCTTGATGTTGAACATTAGAGGATCTAGCCTCAGGAAACTACTGCTGTTACAAATGTTCTTCGTTTAGCAGAAGCTTTCTTATTCAAAGTGACTTACAGTAGACTTACTACAAGGACAATGAGGTTACGTCTCAGCTGAAATAGTGACAGTTCATGCATCGGCACTGGTGGGGTTTCAATGAGCTGCCCAGATCTTAAACCACTACGTCACCATGCTAAGAATACTGCTGCATCTACTGCTGTTCTTCCATTCACAGTCTATGTCTCAAAGTGGAGTGTCTGGGTGGGCCTGAAACGCTTCAGGCAAAAACAATGTAACTCTCTATTCATTTGTCAGTGTCTTTGAAAATGGAATTACAGCCATCATAAGAACCGTATCATCTCCCGTGTCTATGTCTCAAAGTGGAGTGTCTGGGTGGGCCTGAAACGCTTCAGGCAAAAACAATGTAACTCTCTGTTCATTTGTCAGTGTCTTTGAAAATGGAATTACAGCCATCATAAGAACTGTATCATCTCCCGTCGGGCTCAAGAGATAAAACTGCCGCTGAAGAAGGAGCAGGCAAAATCTCAGGATGAGCGTGAGATAAACCTCAGGAAAAGCCTCCCCACAATAGAGAGGAGAAAATACAGCCCGGTTACCATTTAAAATCCCCTTGTAATTAAAACATTATGATTATTGCACTGGCTTTCGCTCTACATATTTAATGAGATTAAGCGCTGCCTCCAGACAATTTGGCCATGATATAATTTCACAGGCTTTTTTCACAGCTGCAGACTGTGAAACCTGAATTTAGCGGCACGAAACACAAACAGCGCAAACCCGAAAACACACAATAGTGCTCTGGGATCAGCAAGAGGGTCTGTAAAAAAACACTTCTAGAATTGAGATCAAACTTGTGGATATTTAAAACTAAATATATGCAGAGTAATAGTCATACAATATGTATAAATGTTACTTGGGTGGCTTTTAATTGCTTTAAATAATTATATTAAAAATAATACTAGAGTTTTATCCAGCTACGAAAAATATGTTCTAAAAATGGTTTGTTTTGTTTATTTCAGAATGTTCTCTAAACATTCTGAAAAAAGTAACAAAACTCAAAAATTTCTGAAAAAAAAAAATCTCTTGAATGATTTATAAATAATGTTTGTCTGCTAATGCTTTGAGAACATTATTAAAGACCACGTAAGTTTAATGTTACTGGAAGAATGTTTTTTTTTCAAAACTTTGAGAGAACCTTGTCAGAACATTCCGCGTACATTCCAAAAATATCAAATATCACACAGACCAGTAACTGAGTCTTAAAATGACAGTTAAAGACAGTTAGCAAGCTGTTCACTTAAAATACACACAGGTTTAACTTCATAAAAATAGTACAGTCTAATTCAAGCTAAATTCAACAGCGAATGAGTGTTAATCTGTTTTCATCCAGACATGGTCTTGCTGTGAATGGAATATCAATATTGATCAGACAGGTTCATATCGGTATTGTTCAGTTATTCAGGCAGGTGCTGATCTTAAGACGCCACCTGCAGTTAGACTGACGAACTACACCCACCTCTGAAGCATTTTACATTTACAGTATTTTAACTCATTTGTAGATTCTTTTAACCAAAGTAACTTAACAGTGCATTTAAAGTATGTGTTACGAGTATGTGTGTTCCCTGGGAATCGGACCGATGAGCTCTATCAGTTGCAGGAGCTTTTTGTTTAAATGACTAGTTGAATTTTTTATTAATATAAAAAATCATGTTCTCCGACATGCTAATAACTGCATAGAGTTGTGAGAATGACAGTATATATACAGGAAAGATTAAATTATAATTTAATATGTCTAAATTAAGAGAATAATATCAGAATAAAGCCTTGTGTAGATGTTTCAGATAAGGCCAAAATAAATTAAATCCAGAATCAAATTAAAGTTCAAAACAGCAAGATAAAAAAATAAAAGGACATCTATTAATATGCAAATTGCATGCAGTGGGGTTCCAAACTTAGAGATGTTGTGAGAGATGCTACTATGAAGCACCAGGGGGCAGCACACAAACAGTGTTCATACCTCAAACTACTCAAACTAACTCCAGTCTATTAAACAAAATACATACAATTGTAAAATAATCATGAGTAAGGTGTTGTAATATTTACATTATGTCCTGATTATATTTACAGAGTTTGGTTAGATTGTTAAAACACTGACTTGACTGATTATAGATTTTTTAAATAAAGTAAAGTGAA
>NW_015551075.1:3987627-3989351 GCF_001515605.1 Sinocyclocheilus anshuiensis | reverse complement strand
GTAAAAACAATAAACTAAGTAGATAAAAAAATACTTTGTACCTGATCTTATGATCCACATCATTATTCAAGAAAGGGGGGAAAAATAGCAAAAATAATTTTTAAAAATAATAAAATTATTATTCAATAATTTTTATTATTATGATGATAAAAATCGAATAAATAAATAAAAAGTCAAAAATAAATATAAATTTAGATTTAGATTTTTGAAAAAAAAGTGAGGCTAGATTAAAAAAATAAAAAATGCTATGCATACAAAAAACAAGTGTTTCTAACGTCAATAAATTCATTTTATTTTTTGTGTGGCCTAACAAAAACAATTTTTTTATGAATTCGTGAAAAAATCTTTTATTATTTCTTTTAAAAAATAAATGATTTTGCTTTAAAATATTATTAATATTGCAATCAATAAATATATAAATAAATAAATGTAAAATTAGATTTGTCTTGCATATGCAAAACTGTGAATGGTTGCCAGGGTGTTGCTATGTGTATACTACTTTTTAAAAAGCCTTGTCTCTATGATCTTCTAGTCTCTAGATATGACTCAAGTCCTTTCTTCAACACAAGTCTACTGAAGGTTCTGGCCCGGTGTATTGTCCACCAGCTGAATATATTAAGTATGACTGCTTAGAAAACTCAACCAGCCACATAATTTGAAGTATCATTCATCTATGTAGCACAAACAGTGTGAGATGAATTAACCCTAAGTATGAGCAATAGCACTGGCCTTTCAGATGGTGGAGAGGAGATCCTTGAAAACGGGTTCTTACACCCTAAGTAGCCCCCCAAAAATCCCAACTCCTTCATTTCTTTTCTGCCTTTGAAAACCAAGATGCATTTAAAAGAGTACAGTATAACCTACAAAAGTAGGGTCTTTTTCAGACCTACATTCTTTTCACTGCAATCCAAGCAGAGAGGAAACATTGAGAGGGAGACGAGGGCCAGAGGAAGAGGTGGGGTGAAACCAATTAAAAGACTACAAGTCATGCTCGAGCAGGACAGGCTTGATCGGTGGTGCGAGCCGGAGACGTGGCCTAGGAAACCCTTCAAACGCAGGGGAGCAAAAGTTGCGTAAAGGAGAGGAGTGTGTGTGTGTGCTTGGCGGAGGGGAAACTCATTAAGCTGGGCTGCAGATAAGAGCCTGTCACAGTCAAAGAGTCTGTATACAAAGGAGTGGATAAAGACCATACAGCAGTTTTCAGGGGAAAAAGACGATGAAAAGGGGTTGGTGGGGTGAGTAAAGGGGTAACGCAGGGGTAGAGACGGCTGTGGCTGTTGGGAACAAATGTCCTGAAAAACCAAATGATATTAACAAAGAGGTAATAAAAAGACCAAATAATGTCTTACTTCACTTGTAAATATGATTATTGTCAGTTAGAATTGTAGGATCAGTCCCGTACAGTACGGGTGAATGCTTAATCGCAATAAAATCAAAATCGCCATATGGCTTAGTGCAATTTAAAACAAAGGCTGCAATTTAAATAAACTTCTATTAATGTTGTTTTATTATGATTATTGTAATAAAAAATATTACTCAATCAAAAATATTACTATTGTAATAATATTTAATAAAAAAAAGTATTTAAGAAAAATTAATCACAATAAAACAACAAGGAAAAGAAGAAACATAAATAAAATATCAGTATTTTTATATTATTATTGTTTTATTAAGATTCATGTTATTACTAAATATAAAAAATATTAATAAAAATATTAAACAAA
>NW_015551075.1:3980120-3984717 GCF_001515605.1 Sinocyclocheilus anshuiensis | reverse complement strand
TGTGTGTGTGTGTGTGCGTGTGTGTGTGTGTGCTTGGCGGAAGGGAAACTCATTAAGCTGGGCTGCAGATAAGAGCCTGTCACAGTCAATGAGTCTGTATACAAAGGAGTGGATAAAGAGCATACAGCAGTTTTCAAGGGAAAAAGATGATGAAAAGGGTTTGGTGGGGTGAGTAAAGGGGTAACGCAGGAGGAGAGATGTGTGAGGAGAGACGGCTGTGGAACAAATGTCTTGAAAAACCAAATGATATTAACAAAGAGGAAATAAAAAGAGCAAATAATGTCTTATTTCAATTGTTACAATGATTATTGCTGGTTATAATTATAGAATTAGTCCCACATAGAAGAGTTGAACAATAATCAGAACAAAATTGAAATTGTGATAAAGTGGGAATATAAAAAATATTTTATATGATTTAAATAAACTATTATTATTATTATTATTATTATTTTATTATGATTATGTTAATTGTTATAACTAAAATTATTATACAAAGTCAAAAATAATACTATTGTCATATATACTGTTTGTCTGTAATATATATATATATATATATATATATATATAAACTTTTTTTACAGAAAATAAAAAAAATCATAATAAAATAAGAAGATATATAAATAAAATAATATCATTTTTATATTATTATTTTATTTTGATTCACGTTATTATTAGATTAAAATATTAAACAAAATAAGAAATATTACTATTGTACAATTTATCTGTGAAATAACAAAATTAAGGATTTAAGAATAAAATAATCATAAAACAATAAAATAAAATAAGAAGGGCAACATATAGAAATAAAATATGATTATTTTGATATTATTGTTTTATTATGATTATTTTTTAAACTAAAGTAAGAAATATTACTATTGAAATAATATATTAAATTATTCATTAAATCATTATTAAAGCAATTTTTTTTTTTATACATTTTAATTCACCATATTTGACATTAATTTTCAACAACTGGTCAAGAATTGTCACACTTAGGCAGGAAGTGACATGCAAAAATTGCAGCTTTATGGGTAGCATCTTATTTATTCTGTTAATGTAGGATTAGGGCTTGGGCTAATTATAAAAAAACTTGATTTCAAAACAATAGAGGCCAATGGAAAGCCAACACTGATATAAAAACTGTTGTGTGTGTATGCTCTGGTTAATGACACAAGCACTTTTGCTCAAGGCAGAAGACGTGGGAGAGAGATGTGTGCCAATGACAACACCATTAGAGTTTGTTTGTGTGTGTGTGTGTGTGGCTATAATAAGGTCATTATGGTTGATACAGAGAATATCAGCAAATGACTGAGTGGCAGAGAGAAAAAGATGTGCGCACACACACACACTCACATGCACAAACTCATAATAACTGTGAGTGTCAGATGTGTCTGATGTGGCAGACAGAACGATCCGTTTGTGTGGGCTCAGTGCGAGTTACAGTGTGAGTGGGCTCAGTGTGAGTTACACACGCCACAGGAGCTTTCGCAGGAGATTTCCTTCTGATCAAAACAGCAATATGTGCCCAGACACACATACACACACACACACACACACACACACACACACAAAAATGAGTTTGGGAATATTCATATTCTGCTCTCTTGCCATACTTTTTAACAACCAGATAATAATCATAAACAACCAGCTTCAACCAGTTATCAACCATAAATATGCAGCTTCAAACAGCTAACGAACTTAAATGACAATCTCAACTACCTAATGACCATACATGATTAAATTAAAATAAGCAAATGACTATACATGACCATCATCAACAAACTAATGACTATAAATGCTAATGACCATAAACAACCCGCTTGATTCTGCTTATAGTCATAAATGACCAGTTTCAACCAATTAATGACTCTTACTGACCTAATGATCAAAAACAGCTAATGTCTAACTGACCAGTTTTAACCAGAAGTGTACCATAACTGACCTGCTTAAACAAGTTAATGACTAAAAATTAACAGTTTCCACCAGCTAATGAACAAAAGTAATTGTATGAACCAGCTAATGATCATAAATGACCAGTTAATTACAATAACTGACCTGCTTCAAAGGGCTAATGTCCATACATTACCAGGTTCCACCAGCTAATGGCCAAAAAGAATCCACTTTAACCAGTTAATGACTAGAACTTACCTGCTTAAACCAGCTAATGACAATAACTGTCCAGCTGCAACCAACTAATTATCATAAACCTCCAGCTTCAACCAGTCTAACCATAAATGAATAGCTACAACCTGATAAATGACCATAAATTACTAGCGTCAACCTGCTAATGAATATAAATCACCAGTTTCAACTACAGTAGCTAACAAACAAAAAATGGTCAACTACAACCATGTAAATGCAGTTAACCTTTAGTCATGTAACCCATAGTTCTGTTTAGTTTTAGTATTAGCATGTGCGGTGTGTGGCCTCCCCTACAAAAACCTTCAAAGTCAAACAGCTGAGGCTGATATAAAGGCTAATGTTTCGGTACACAGATGGAACAAAAACACGCAGCGTGTTTGACAAGGTACCAGAATGATGCAAGGTGACACTGTGCTGGCAAGCACTTGGCAGTTAAGATGGCAAAGGCGGGGAGAAAAACATGTCAGGCTTGCTTGGCTAATACACGGGTGTTGTCTGAGATGAGAGCGAAAAATCTGCCACTATTTGAGGTCATGAGGTCACCAGCTGACTGTTTACCCCAGCAAGATAAGGACACAAAGGCTAACAGAAGGGTGAGTGAGGCTGGGCAGGTGTGCTGATTCACAGACGGAATCGCACAGGAAATGATTCTGAGGGAGAAACATGATTGGTTGGGGTCAATGTAGCATTTTAAAGGTGAGTTGCAAAGGTTGCCAGGTCCTCTGAAATAAAATTTCTGAGACAAATTATGTGGACATATGTAGCATTTTCCACCTATTTTTTTCTTAGCAGATAAAGAAAACAGTGACAGGAAGTTATTGGAAAGGAAGAAAGAACATTGGGCATGCTTGAACCTGAATTTCCCACATAAGCAGCACAGCACAATGTCAGAAGCACTTTTGTATCACATCGGCCTTTAAATGTAAAAAAAAAAAAAAAAAGCCTTTTCAAAAATTCTTGACATTGTTTTACCCTCTATTTCTCCCTCTCTCCCTTCTTCCTTCTTATTCCCTCTTCTATTCTTGCTGTCCATCTCTCCTCCTAACAAAGATGATCCAATCCTCACATTCATTATTTACAGAGACTGAAAAGCGCTTCACCGCAAACACACACACACTTGCATTTGTGGTTTACGGGGACTCTCCATACACACACACACACACACACACACACACACACACTTATCACAATCACGGACACCTATAAATGCAGTAGGTCTAGACCTCATTGTTTCTTTGGTACAATAAATTCTCAGTTTTATTACAATGATCTATACTGCAGTCAGCTCTTACACTAATTATTGAACAACACTGAATACTATTGAGACTACTGTAGTTCCCTAAGCACTTATACTCATATTCAGTACCATATTAATGGCCAAACACTGATCTGAGATCAGCTTTCCAGTGTCCCTGTGGCTAAATGACATATATAAATAAAACTAGGTTAATATTTCTAGAAGGAAATACCAGGGCTTTCACGTACATGCCTTGTTTTCTGTCGGCAACAACATAACCTTTGAAGAGTAAAGGCACCTTGAGAAGGTTAAACTGATGTCAGAAAGTCTATCATTTAGTCTACAAAGAAATGCAAGAAAGAAGACAAGTCAGTATGCAAATATTATTAACATTGTCAATGTCTGTCTGATAACTGAATGGTGATTATTCTAGCAATATATAAGCCTATGGAAGATTTGAAATATTGTAATAAGACAAATCTTAAACAAATAAAGAAAAAAACTCTACAAATACAGTGCAATAAAGTATGGATCTTTTTATTGGAAATCCATTTTAATCTATCTGTCATGTATAAGTCAGAAAATGAAAGCTGAAACACAATTTGTTTAAATTAAATGTCATTCCTCAACCCAGCAGTTCTCTCATGTCACCTCTCAACCTCCAGATCCTCTAATGGAGAGAGAATTGATCAACGCTCTGCAGTTAATGACATGAGAGCCTAATAAATGTGGGTCTCCTGGGCACCTGATGTCAGATATATGAGCCCATCATCTATATATGTGGCGCTGAGAGGAAGTGAGTGGGCGGAAGTTATGAAAAAGACAGATATAAAGCAAATAGATAAAGATGATTTATAGTTTAGCTAAATAAACACACATTGGATAAATGACAGAATAACGCAAAACATGTTCACATCAAGAACAGAGCCAAAAAAAAAAAAGGTTTGGGAAACCTGTTTGGTAACAGTCAAAATCTGTTCAGTGTGAATAGGCATTAAGATTGCTGGAGAAAGACAAAAGAAAGTGGGAACAATGGAAAGAGAGAGACATGTCTGTGCCCCCATGCATCTGCAGTTCAGTGATGAGGACAGATGAGGTCATTATAATGGGTTTACAGCGCCCACCTGTGCATGGACCTAATGATCCATAAACACACACACACACACACACACACACACACACACACACACACACACACACACACAAACACAGAGAAAA
>NW_015551075.1:3970174-3976122 GCF_001515605.1 Sinocyclocheilus anshuiensis | reverse complement strand
CAAAAAAAAAAAAAGGTTTGGGAAACCTGTTTGGTAACAGTCAAAATCTGTTCAGTGTGAATAGGCATTAAGATTGCTGGAGAAAGACAAAAGAAAGTGGGAACAATGGAAAGAGAGAGACATGTCTGTGCCCCCATGCATCTGCAGTTCAGTGATGAGGACAGATGAGGTCATTATAATGGGTTTACAGCGCCCACCTGTGCATGGACCTAATGATCCATAAACACACACACACACACACACACACACACACACACACACACACACACACACACACACACACACACACACACACACACACACACACACACACACACACACACCCACAAACACACACACACACACACACACACACACACACACACACACACACACACACACACACACCAGGACAGAGTCAACAGAGGCTAATGACACTTCAACCCCACACAAGCACCATAACACTGCAGCTGCAGCAAAGCTTTCAAAGGAAAACAACCTTTTCAGGACTAAACCTGTACACAATAAAAAATAAACACTACAATATAACTGGGAAAAGCACTGGGAAAATGATCAATTTTAGACCAACTCCCAAAACAAATAACTAAGAATTGGTTATTATCTTTAGTGAGTGAAAAACATATCGCGTGACCGGTGTTGAACGATTTCCGAAATAAAAGACTCTTGTTAATGAACAAACTAGTGCAGGTCAGATTCAAGAATGGGCTCATAATAGCTCTCGTGATATCGATATAGTGAGTCATCGTGTGCTTTTTCTTTTTTCCTTTTGTGGTTTAATTAGGGACTCAGAAAACAGCAGGTATATTAGGCTGCAGTCACTTTAAGACCTAATGCACTGATCCAATATACTGACTTTCCCAACTGTTTATGTTCACTTAAGACATAACTGACTGCGTTTATGTGAATACTGGCCAAGACAAGCATTTTGGCATGTTTTTGTGTGTATGCGAGTCAGAAACATACAGCGTGACCGGTTTCCGATTTTCTAAAACAAATGAATCTTATGAGTCGGTTCTTATTAATGAATCAAATCAGAGAGCCTAACCACTGTAGACAGATTCAAGAATGCTTTCATAATGAGCCGGTTCGATTTAGCGAATCAAAAACATACAGTACAACCAGTGTAGTGCAATTCCGGACACATATGACTCTTAAGAGTTGGTTATTTTTCAGTGAATCAAAAACATACCGTTTCAACAGTGTAGTCCAATTAACTTACAAATGACTCTTCTGAGACGGTTCCTTTCAGTGACTCAAAGACAGACAGCATAACAAGTGTAGAACGATTACCAAAACAAATATTTCTTAAGAGTCTGTTGTTTTAATGAAAAATTAAAAAAGGCGATTATAGGTTTGAATTATTCTCAAATGATGTATAATGACTGTACTAATGCTGCAGAATTTAATGCAATATAGAGCAAAGATAATCCTAAAATATCTAAAAGACAAAAACCTAGTGATAAGTCTGCAATAAAACATTCTCTATGTTTTCCATTATTTAATGACAAAATAGAATGATTCAGCTTTATTATCTTTCAGTGTTTCTTTCCTACAGAGGCAGGGCACGGGCTGTGAAATATCATTTCAGATATGAGAATGGAAGCTGACAGCTGCTTACTTCAGAGAGACAGCTTTTGTTGAACACTGTCAAACTTCAAAACCATATCAAAGCCAATTCATAAAGCCGTTGTGTGCGTGTTGATGAGAGGGAGAAACACTTCTGCTCTATCCAAGGAATTTGAGCAAAACTGTAACATCTACGTGAGGAAGAATATAAATCTCTCATTCGTTTATGAGAAAACATGAAAGATTATGATCCATGTTGAAGTGCTGCTCTGTTTAAATGATTTTAGCTTGATTGCTTGTGAACTTGGCTGATTAAAGTCCACATAATGTACTAAATAAGCAAGACAATGCATTTATACTTCATGCTATACTGTATTGTATTTCAAAATATATGCATGCACTGGATGTGAAATCCCTGTTGTGGTTGCATTGATTTTAGATTGGCCCAGCCATTCAATATCAGTTAGATGGCCCCTTTTCGTCAGATTTAGCCGTTTTTGGCCAGGCCTTTTCCCATCCATCTTCCTGTCTATGTCAGAGCTGACCTCTATGAAAGGATGAAGCTCTGGCACAGGAGTTTCATGAATCATCAGTCTCAGACAGCTGTTGAAGAAGAAGTCACCTTGTGCTGCTGCCTCACAACACTCACTTCTATGGAAGCCTGTTTCCACCATGGAATGAAAGATTTAACTTTTTTTATTTCACAATTCAGACTTTTTTTTTCTATGAATTGCTAGTTATATCTTCCATTTCTGAGATTTTATCTTAACTTTTTTACTCAGAATTCTGAGTTTACATCACACAATTCCAACAATTTTTTTCTCAGAACACAGAGATATAGATAGATAAATTCTCATATAAAGAGTGCTGGGTGTTTATGGTATCAATATATATATTGTATATATATTACAGGTTTGGAACGACAGAAGAATGAGTAAGTGATATTTTAGTTTTATTTATATACTTCATCATATCATATTATTTATTAATATTCTTAATTAGGTTTTAATTTTATATTTTCACTTTCATTTTGATTTTAGTTTGTGTAATGTGATTTTGACAATTTTTTATGTTAATATTTAGCTTTATTTTTTTAATCTAATATGTAGATTTCGTTTATTTAATATTTCATTTATTTTACATTTATTTATTTTATATTTCATTTATTTATTTTTTATATCATATTTATATTTCATTTATTTCAATTACCAAAAAAAATAAAAATAATTCATCATTTTAATTTTAGTTTCAGTTAATAACAATAATACTGGTGAGTATATAATATAACTATCCCTTCAAGCTAGAAAATAGACACAAAAGTAGCCAATGACATGTCCAGGATAGCTACATTATTGTCATCATGTCATCTTCTAATGTTTCTTCACATCAGTCTTTTGCTTTCACTTTCCCTCTCTGATACTATCAGATCAATCCTCTTGTTTGTCATGGAGCTCTTCTTTCAAGCTGTAAACATGTGCAATGATGCAAATGATATTCCCATTGCCCTCACCAGCCCAGGAACTTGCTGAGGTGAGCAAGTTGATGTCTCTGCAGTCAGCGGCTGTCTCACTGAACACAGCCTGAAGTGTCTCTCTTTATTACGCTCACAACGTGAAAGACTTGATGAAGAGGAACCATACTGTACATCATGACTCACTGCGCACCACTGACTTATTATTACAGTCTCTGAGAGCCGGACTACAGCAGCAGACACTACCAAGAGAATAATGTTACTGCTCATCCACTTTAACTCAGATGATTCTCCTACAGTCCCTTATGAGGAATAAAAATAAATTAGACAATTGTTGACATACAGTAAAACAAAAAAAAAAATAGAACTTTAAAACTGGATGAAAAATTCATATTTTATATAGAAATCTCAGCTTTTGGTACCTTTGCACATCTTAACACAATTTGAGACATTAAGTTATCTTCTGACACTCAAAGATTACAGACAGATTACTACAGTTATTAATGATTTGTACACAGTTCTTTTTTTGTGAGAAAAGAAGTCTGAATTGTAAGATACAAACTCATAATTGGGAGAAAAAAGTCTGAATTGTGAGATAAAAAGTTGCATTAACACAGGCTTAAATTAGAGAAAATCTCATAAAAAGTGCTGGGTATTCATGGTATCATTTACAAGAAAAATAAATCCATAAACCATAAACTTCTAGTCGACTAATTAGAAAATTTGTCATTATTAATGTTTTGCACAGAATTCTTTTCTTGCAAGAAAAAAGACTGAATTGTTAGAGATATAAAAGTATGAATTGTTTTGAACTTTTATTTTTATATTTTCAGTTTTCATTTTAATTTAAGTTTTAGTACTTTTGTATGTGCTTTTGTAATTTGTATTAGTGTTTTTTAGATCTGTTTAGGTTTAATTCATTTTTATTTCAGTTTTAGCAATTTTATGAAGAAAAAAAAACACCAGAGATAAACCAGATTACTAGTATTCATTTGTTCTCTATATAAATCTTATTGCTGCCTTGGAAAAACAATTGATATATCAAAAAGATCTCACCTGTGATTTTTCTTTCCTATGGGAAGAACTCTGGAACTGTCTCGAGCGATTTGATTGGCTGTGCCACTGTCCTCTGAACCAATTAAAAGCCATTCTATCTTCATAATGAGGTTATATGCTACAATGGACTTGTTTGCTGCTGAGTTAAATATGTTCCTGATGGGTTCATGCCACTGCTAATAAAAACCAGCAAGAACATTGTCAGCGCTTCAGAGAACGGCTACTTGATTTGCATAATTCCTTTGTCCGGCAAATGGAAATATTGTGGGTTGCACTCAGAATGGAGGCAAAGCAAATGATACAACCTCACATGTCGCTTCCAGACGCTCCATATCAACTTCACCATCTCTCTTAACACCAGAAAGACCAAAATGAAATCGCATGCTCAATTTGAATGCAGATGGTGCATGTTGAATCTGTGCAGCTGAATGACAGTGACTTGCGTCATCATTTTCATCTGTTACAGAGTTACTACACTAAACAGGTAAGCCATATTACATGTGCTTTTGGGTAAAAAAAAAAAAAAAAGTTAAGGTTACAGTTAAAAATGAGTAGGGTTACAGCTAAAAAGCTTTACATTTGCCACTACAACGTAACGTAAATTTGCACTAGGTGGCAGCACTCACAGTTAGACTTTTGCTTTCAATAACTAGTCAAAGAATAACATGAAAAATGGTAATAAAAAAAAAAATCTAAAGTTAGAAACAATAACAACTGTCTAAATGGCCTGTTCTTGGCCACGATAAGCTTCAATATTCACCAGACTTCATGGCAATAGTCAAAAGTCTCACTTGCAATTGTACTACATACTAACACAATCCAACAATGAGCTGAATTTCACGTGAAATACACAATCCAATACATTCCCTTATGAGACCACCAACAATTGACTAAATATGAAAGCAGTCATGCAAAAATAAGGGACAGGACAAACAATAGATTTGAGCTGTGTCTGTCGAAGCGTGTCGGGAAAGCGTGTATTCCTCACCAGCTTCACTGGGAAATGTCTTACAAACAAACATATGATTGACACAGGTGAACCCGGAGTCACCCTTCATGGCTGAGAGGACAGGAGAGGATCTCGTGAAGGAAAAATAGAAATGACACATCTGCTGTAACGTGTCAATCAGTAACTTAAAGGGCAAAAGATCGCTGGGACAGACCCCCCTCTTCCCTTGGGATGAAGCATAATGAATAATTCCAGATGATAAAAATGCTATGATGACAGTTGTGTGTATATTTATTCCATTGTAATCTTTATTGTTAAAGTATTTTTAGGTCAATTCTCAGTTTTCATAATGCAATAAACCTCAAGGAGTCGTGCCTTACAGTGATTTTACCAAGGTTCATGAAAAACGACATAAAAATGAAATTAATTATTTGCCGTCTCAACACACGTTCTAGTTTTTATTATGAACAATATATCAGTGCAGGTTATTCAAAAGAAAACAATGTGATTTGCAGTACGCAACGTATACAAGTGTAATATGACATTTTTATGGATGAATAACAATTTAACAGTAAAAAAAAACTGTACAATGGGACTTGATTTTATTCGTAAGGAATTGATTGAATCGAGAAAATGGAGGCTGATTGTGAGCTACATAAATCAGTGCCAATAATTACTATATTAAATAGATATTGAGCTATTGGTTAACATTATCAAAAAAATTGCTTAAAAATTTAATTTATGAAAATTACTTTTCCAATAATGTCTGCACAGGTTATCTGATTATGTTAACATGTTAACCAATAGTTAATTATTAATTTAGCATATTTTCACAATTCAATAAAATTAATAAAAGCAAGTCACATACACACACACACACACACACACACACACACACACACATAT
>NW_015551075.1:3967146-3968694 GCF_001515605.1 Sinocyclocheilus anshuiensis | reverse complement strand
AAAAAAACACACACACACACACACACACACACACACACACACACACACACATATATATATATATAGTCACATTACAGCAGATCTAATTTTCCTTCATGAGATCCTCTCCTGTCCTCTCAGCCATATATATATATTTGTTAAATAGTTTTTCATCCAGCAAAATGTCACATTATACATTCAAAATACATTGCAAACTGCCATTCAATTTTAAATTTAACTTGTACTTGAAGCAAAATAATAAAAATACTTGTATTAAATAATAATATATATAATAATTAAAAACAATAATAATTTCAATATTTATACATTTATAAAAATCACAAACAAAAACTTCTGCCAAGGCCTAAAGTTCATCATCGTAATTATAGTCTGTTTGATCTGCCGTTTCATTAAAGCAACTGATATGCTGTTACTATTTTACAACGTCAACCCTGGCTTATCCAACCAAATTTCAATGTATAAACTTTCCATATATAAACTACGTATAAACTACAGCTAGCAGGACTCCTAACCGACTCTCTCCTCCTCAGCTCTCAGTGGAGACAGGAGAGTGCACATCGCACAAAAATCACATAAAAAACCTCTAATCGCCTTCCCGCCATGCTGCCGCTGCGCCTCTAACTCTCTCTAATGAGCCCCTGCGGATCCAGACGTCAGGCCTCAGTCAAACCAGCCTCCTCCAAGCCAATCAAAGCCGGGAGGAAGTGAACGGTGTCCGGAGCACAGAGATGGCCTGGGTGCTGATGCCTGTTATGCAATTAAACCTGCGCATGAGAGTGACTCCACTGATGGATCATTTCATTTGAGGTAAAGCGACACCAAGCTAATTTTCCCATTCACGCATGGATAAGCAGGTGCAGACAGAATCTGTGCATCTTCTGCACTTATTTTAGGGCAATCATTTCACAGAATTAATTAAGAATGTGCTGTTACTGTGTCATTGTCCAAACTGACATAATTGTCACAATAGTAACAAAAATGAAGTTTATTAATCAAGTTACAAGAAGCAGTTTATACCAATATACTATACTAACATTAAAATGTTTGGAGTCAGTAATTTTATTTTTAAATAAATACTTTTATTTAGCCAAAATGATTTAAATTCAACAAAAGTGAGAGTAAAGACATTAATAGACATGAAAAAACTACCTTTTAAAACATATTCAAATTTTTACTGTATTTTTGATCAAATATGAGGAAAGCATAAAAAAATCTTACCGACTCCAAATCTTTGAACAGTATTGTACATCCATCAAGACAATGAAATTTTGTACAAATTTGTAAAAATAAATTCTGTTAGCATTTAGCAGACTCATACGTCTATGAAACATGTTATGTTCTTAATTCCTGGTATTATTTTAAATACCATAATTATATCCTAACTATATATACTGTATATATATATACAGTGGGTACGGAAAGTATTCAGACCCCCTTAAATTTTTCACTCTTTGTTATATTGCAGCCATTTGCTAAAATCATTTAAGTTAATTTTTTTTCCTCATTAATGTACACACAGCACCCCATATTGACAGAAAAACACAGAAT
>NW_015551075.1:3965071-3966967 GCF_001515605.1 Sinocyclocheilus anshuiensis | reverse complement strand
ATGGCTGCAATATAACAAAGAGTGAAAAATTGAAGGGGGTCTGAATACTTTCCGTACCCACTGTATATATAAAAACACACATATATGTAAATGACCTCTCTCACGACATATTAACATCACTGCTATATTGCATTTTATAATGCACTGCCTGGCTACAGCGTTTCTTCATAGTGGACACACGTAATTCTTGCAACCCATGTGGAAAAAGCTTGGTGTTTTGCTCCTAAAATCCAAATCATGCTTGGTTCATAAACCTTGCAGTGGTGCCATGTTTGGACTAAAACGTTTCCCCTCAAATCAATACCAGTAATGCCAGGAGAGAGTCAGTCTGCCGTTTCCCGTCTCAAAATTAGACAGTCTGTCGCATGGAGTCTCTCAAGGGGAAACACAGAAGCTTATAGGCGAATTAGACTACAACTAATGCAATGCATATAATACCAGCCCACATGTTAAATGATGTACTTCATGTCCTGTGTGTGGCATGTTACATACCACCATTACTATACAACTGCTATTAGTGTAACTTATCCTACTGTTTGTCCTTCAGATATAAATGATAACTCAAATTACACAATATTTGTTCACAATTATTACAATTACAATTAGTTCACAAAATATTTTACATGTGTAATGTGACATTTTTCTGGGTGAAAAACAGTATTTAACGGAGAAAAAATATAGGAAGGGATTTGATTTTATTCGTAAGGATCTAACTGAAACGAGAGTTTGTTAAATCAGTGCCAATGGTTACTGTATTAAATAGCTATTTATATATTGGTTAACATTATCAACTAACCTGTGCATATATTAGTGGAAAAAAAAAACTTAATCAGACTTAAATTTTTTGTCATGCACATAATAAAACTGGTGAAAAAAAAATATCATAGAATGCCTGAATATCATAGAGACTATTTACAGTCAAAATCCCGAACACCCTAGCAAACAAAGAGCAAAGCCCTACAGAAAATGTCAAAAATCTAATTTAAATTGCTCTTAATTAAAATGCAGCACACGGCAAATCATACTATGTCTCATAATGAAACTTTTAATTAAAATTTGCCCTTAGGCAACCTAATATAACAATATTCATAACAGCTGTCAAAATCATGACATATATTGACACATTTTGAGTTATAATAGGATACCATGAAATTTTGCCCTTAAAAAAAGAGAAATAGCAAAAAAAAAAAGAATGGAGATGAGAGTTGATATGATGTTCTTCCTCCCTCATTATATTCTGCACGAGCTGGAGAGGTATCACTACCTTTCACTGCCTTGGTGAACAAAGTGACAGAAAACAGAAAAAATCAGGGACGCGAAGGAAAAGAAGAAATGGCAATTTTGCATAGACACACGTGCATATTTATGCACCGAAAGCAAGGTTCACAGCGTAATAGTACTATGTTCTTTATGAAGAAACATGTATTAATATCAGATTCTTCCAAAAGCACAAAGCCTCCTGCTGCAATTGAGCTTTGAAGTCGACATGCATGCCAAATTTGTTGAACTGAAAAAAAAAAAAAAAACTTGATCTGAGGTTCAATTCCCCTCACACCCCAAACAGAGGGAGGCAATACAGAGAGAGGGAGGCAGCAAGTTAAGCAAATGTCAAGGGAAGGAGGCGTGTATAAAGAAAAAGCTTACATACACACAGCAGGTGGATTGTGGGAAGGGCGAGGAGGATGTTAACCCTGCAGCTTCTGAAGCAGGTGTCTCATAATCAATTTAGATGAATCGCTTATGTTGCATTTGCTCATTTGTAAGTTGCTTGGGATAAAAGCGCCTGTTAATTGAATAAATGTAAATGTGATGCAAACTGCTTAATGGCTGAAACCTGAAAATTAAAAAAAATATACAAAGGGCATAAAGGCACGTCCTAATTCAGCATCCGCATAA
>NW_015551075.1:3957514-3965061 GCF_001515605.1 Sinocyclocheilus anshuiensis | reverse complement strand
CAGCATCCGCATAACATCTTATCAACTGCAATGCCTTCATCAGGTCAGGTTCCATCAAATTTAGCATGCATGTACAGTAGACTTCAAAACTGAATTTGAAAACTGGCCTTCATCTCTTCATCTGGTTTTTGAAAGCAGCGTAAATGTATCCGTCGCTGCCTATGACATCACACAATCCTGCACAGTTCGGTGATGCAAAAAATTTATTATTATTCAATTTTTAACAATAATTTTTTGTAGCAATTAAATATTTGATTGCTTAGGTCTAAAGTATGGTCGTCAAATTAAGGCATTAATGTAGAATGATTAATTGTTAAACACTTTCAAATGCATTCAAAACAATTAGAGCGCATCAAATTTAGCATGCATGTACAGTAGACTTCAAAACTGAATTTGAAAACTGGCCTTCATCTCTTCATCTGGTTTTTGAAAGCAGCGTAAATGTATCCGTCGCTGCCTATGACATCACACAATCCTGCACAGTTCGGTGATGCAAAAAATTTATTATTATTCAATTTTTAACAATAATTTTTTGTAGCAATTAAATATTTGATTGCTTAGGTCTAAAGTATGGTCGACCGAAATTAAGAAATATATCGTGATATAAATTTTGGCCATATCGTCCAGCCCTAGCGCAAAATAACGATTCAGTTTAACTGATTTTAATTTGACAAAATGTCTCCAAAAGTGATGGTAAAGACATCTATAAATGATTTCGGTTTCAAATAACTGCATTTCTTTTGAAATTTCTGTTCATCAAAGAATCCTGATGAAACTGTTTCCATAAAATATGAAGCAGCACAACTGTTTTCAACATTGATAATAATGAGAAATGCTTTCTGAGCAATAAATCAGCATATTAGAATGATTTCTGAAGTATCAGGTGACACTTGAAAACTGGAGTAATGACTACTGAAAATACATCTTGCCATCCAATAAATAAATTACACTTTAAAAATATATTAAAACTGAAATAAGTTATTTTAAACTGTAATAATGTATCACAATATTACTGTTTTGATCAAATAAATTCAGCCCTGGTGAGGCAAAAGAGACTCTTTCAAAAATCTAAACAAATCTTAAATCATTAGACGTGAACTTATGGTGCCTTGGAAGCCTGTCTGAAACCAGCATCATGCTGTCTTTTAAGTCACTGACTCTCTGGGCAGTGATGCAGCTGTCTTTGGTTTCAGACACAGCCGATATCTCCACCTCCTAATCAGCTGTGTCGTAAAGGTTAAAAGTAGCAGGCCATAATGAAAAGTCTGCAGTGAACACCTTGATCTCATTAAGCGCTTTGCCCTTTCATTTATTCATGTCTACCTCCCTCACCGCTTGGAATAAGAGATTGGCTTGTTAAAGGAGCAGCACTGAGTTACGGTACAGCCATTAACGTCTAATGGGAGAATAAGAACTCCAGCAGCATTTAACCAGCCGCCACGACTGCTCTCTCTCTGTCTCTCGGCCTCTCCCTTGCTCTGAATGTTTGTGATTGTATCCTGTAATCTCAGTTCTATCTTAGGTCTCTCCAGGGTCTCTGTGCTGTGTCTGTGACACTTAATTAAATGTGAAAGGGGCTCTGTGGGCATGGAGCACCAACCAGGTACACATGAGCCAAGTTGTTGGTTACATTTTGTTACCCTGTAAAGATGCATGCAGACACACACCCGTAACCACGCCGCATGTCAACTTATATCTTTCACTTGGAAATGAACCAAACAGAAATGAAACCATGGCGACATGGCATGTGCTATGGACGGAAGCGATTGAGGCTCCACAGCTCCAGGTTGGGGGGGTCTCACGTGTTTATTTTGCACTTATAGTGTGAGCAGTCAAGTTGCAGCTCGACGAACGGACCGTATAGTGTAAGCACATAAATCCTGAGGTTTGGCTTGACATCGCATGCGATTTACTCGTACAGTGAGAGATGGTATTTAACAAAAATGTTGCTGAAATCGCACAGCCTGTCCAAAAATCACAAATTTCCAACAAATAAAGCACCGAAAACCAATGTCATAGAGTATTTGCAGCTGCAAAGCATCTAATTCATTCTAAAGCCCTTGTTATACCAAAAGATTTTACAAATAATGCACACCGAGAGACAGAATAAAGGTCTTTTGTCAAGTTTTTCCAAAGACCAGCAATAAAAACTTGCAGACTGTTAAGATATGATCTTAAAGTGCAACTGTTCAAAAATACACAATGTTAGAGACTAAATTACACAAAATGGTAAAAAACCAAGGTCATACCTTAAGTATGAGCTTAGGCAATACAACTATTGTAAGATTTAAGTTTATATATCATGGCCAGCACAAAGTTCAGAAGGAGGTATTAAAAAGGAATTACTAAAGCAAACATTGTCTTACCTCTGATCAGACTCTCCAGGATATGTAGCGGATGTACGGATCAGATTTCTTCAGAGAGAGAATGTACAGAGTACACAGGTGAGGTCATCGGTGAAGTCTACTGTAAATCTATCACCTGTGAGTTTGAATTTCATCACTGAACCAATCACACTCAACACGGCTGAACTTTGAACACTTTTGAAAAGAAACTGTCAGTTATTTCCTTATGACTGCCAACCGTATCCTTATTGTAATCACACCCAAGTTAATGATAATCCACACTTTTAACTGACAATTGAGTGTTTACTATTGTCCTTTTGCATTGAGACACTATTTTCCTATTTTGATACTGTAAAGTTGCTTTGACACAATCTGTATTGTTAAAAGCGCTATATAAATAAAGGTGACTTGATTTATGATAGTGAGTCCAATATGACATCACATAAGGTCACTTTCATATTTATCTAACAATACCCTTCTTTGTCTAGATCATGTTCAGAAACATGTTCAAAACAGAGAATTTTCTGTCTGCATGAATTTCCCAGATAACTATATCCCAATGCAATGTGATCTTGAACTTCCATTTTACTGAGAGGAGTGGAATAACAAATGATGTCTTAATTTTGCATACTCTAATTTGGATTCTACACAAAAATAAAATTACATTTTTACACAAAATTGGGTTAAATTGTATTACTTACCATCAGTGTTGTATTAGTGTCACTAAGATACTATTGTAGCTTTTTTCAATACAGGTAGTTTGAATCAGTTTTAATATTTAGATGTGCCTTGTCATTTTAATTTTAGTAAAAGTTTTAATACTTTTTTTGTGTGTTGGTCATATTTAGCAGTTTTAGTTGATTTCAGTTTTATACATTTGATTTCAGTTTTAGTTTTAGTTATTTTAGAACATCAAGTTAAACTAAATTCAAATGAAAATTGTTGCTTTGGCAACTAGATGAAATAAAAAGTTTTTTAAATTTGATTTAATTTCAGTTAATTTTTACTTTATTTCAACAAAAATCTTTTTTATATTAGTTTTAGTTAACTATAATAACCCTGATTACCATTCCTCTGATGCTCAATGGTACAACAACTAATCAGTTCATTAACAAAATTATTCAGAATATTAAATGTTTATTTTAATAAATATTTATACAAATTATATATTTATATATTTGTATAAAATGTTTAATATGTCAGAATATATACATTTTATTAATAATAAAACATTTATTTACTAACAAGTTAATAAAAATAATTTATATTTTTGTATAAAATATTTCATTTGCATACATATATTTTTAATTCTATTAATAATAAAATTAATTAATAGTGTTTAATAATTTAATTAAGATGTAAACCTGTAAAACAAATAATAATACTTGTACTTATAACTATGCTAGCATCACATTCTGAACACATCCTCCCTCTATCATACAGAAATTGAAATTATTCCCAACTGTACACATTGACCATACAAACCTGTCAGGTGTTTCAGTGGCGCTCAGTGACAGCGCTGTGATTAGCGATAACCGTGACACAATAGCAGCGTCTCAGGACTCAATTAAAGTCTAAACGGTTTCATTTGATGCCTCACAATGACTGAAGGGAACAAATGTCACAAAACACAATCTCAGATGAGCTCTTCTGCATAAATTACTCGAGGAAAATAAATGCCGCTTTCATTTCTGTAACAGGATGATATGGATTGTTATGAACAATGGGAGGACCCTATTCATCACACTCATTTTCTGCCTTTCTTTCTCTCATTCACCTTCTCCTGCAGTAATGCATGCTAATTGAATTACTGTTGACTGATTAAACGGCAGGGCAGAAGAGACCAGAGCAATCCAGCATGTCCTCCTGGCCTCTGCTCTCCACTACAATTCTCTCTCTTTCTTTATTACTCGACCACCAAGAAGAGGAGAGAATAAATGCCCATGTTGGCATCCATCTAATTTAACCTGCTGAACTTGCTACGCAAAATACTGTGGCGTTTTATTGAATGAAAATAAATGTAAAGAACTTGGAATGAAATGAAAAAATGAAAGGTTTACAAATGTTTACGACTATTTAATGGATTGCTTGAGCAATTAGTTTACTAACCGATCTTAAGGAAGCCCTGCATTATGTTTCGGATTCACCTGACCCAAATCTGACACGTTTTTGATGGCTGTTTACTAGGGCTGCACAATTAATCAAATTTCTAATCGCGATTACAATGATGGATGCCACAATTACGTAATCGTTCAAAGTGGCAATTAATCGTTCAAAGTCCACTTATGTTATTCTGCACGCTTAAGATATGTTTTTTTCTTTCTACATGTTATCTTAAGGGTTTTTCCATTGTTTTAGTTTTAGTATAACATTATAATACCATTCATATTTTTACTTTTTTTATAATTTAAAGCAGAAACCAATCCGATGTATATTTGACATTTGAGGCTTAATACTATAGAAAAGCACTAAAGGTTTTTCAGTTAGTGTTTTCAGCTTGTTTATTTTCATATAAAAATACGGCATGCAGTTACATCAATGGTATAAACATCATTCAATGTAAACTGTGATAATCGTAATTAATAATCGCAATTACAATTTCAAGGGAATAATCGACAATTATGATTTTTGTCATAATCGTGCATCCCTACTGTTTACATAAGGGATGACGTTAAAAATGGTCGTAGATATTTGTCTGAACATGTATGGTGAAAGGTCCAGCAAGACATTATTTACAGAAAAAACAACAACAACAAACTGTATAAATATAAAGTGTATTGGCATTATACTTATTCACTGATTATCCTGAGAAAGATGAAAGGTGTTTTTATTTAATTCATTATATTCTTTACCAAATTTCACATTCATAAATGCAATTGTACTAATAAAATTTGATGACTGATTTAATTATTTATATCTTTGATCAAATTTCAGTCATAAATGCAATTTTAATAATAACATTTGCTGACTTTAGTATTTCATTATTATAAGTACATTTTTAACCAAATTTCACATTTATAAAAGCAGCTTTGCTAATAAAATTTGTTGACCAAAGTATTTAATTATTTACTTATATATATATATATATATTTTTTTTTTTTACAAAATTTCACATTTATAAATGCAATTTTACCGATAAAATTTGTTGACTGAAGTATAGTATTAGAGACTCTTTTGTGAATTGTTTGTGAGTTTGTGAGCTTTTGAAAATATGTGTTTGATATTTTTATGTAGACTTGAAATGTAGACTAGACTTTTATATTTAAAATGTATTTTTTATAGCTGTTTTTCACCTTTTTATTTTTTTGTACCATTTTGTTACTGTATGCATAATTGAATAATGTTTCATATTTGCATTTGAAAAAGGTGCATGTGTAATTTGAATGTTTATTCAACAACAAAAAGGTCAAAAAGGAAAGCTTTAAAGGGACTGAAAGACACATTTCAGAGAGGGTTTAATGTTGCAAACCGTCCAACAGAATATAAGAATATATATAAGAATAAAATATATACAAATAAATCTAGAAAAGACAACCTTTCATTAATCATCTAGTTGGTGGTTTAATGACTAGCCCATCATGCCCCATCACTACTCTACTCTTCTCTAGCCTTCATTAGACTGAAGGGCATGTTGGGGAAGGATGAGAAAAGGGAAGGACATGATGTGAATTTAAACTATAACTGCAGGCCCAATGTACTGCCAGCATTTAATGCTGACTACAAAAAACACAAACATTTTAAACAGTCAGCAGAACCTGCTGACAGTCACTTCTGAATTCCTGTGAGTCTAAACTTTGCGCTAAGGTCAAGTGACCTTGTCCCATTAAAAGTGGGCAGATCCCTCATCCAAAACAGAGGCTGTTGTTGCCAGCTAGCTGTTATAGCCGTGGTAGAAACAAATGAAAATGTCCTTCGCTGCTCCTTTAGTATAATCACGGCATTATTGAACGCAGCTGATAGCTAAAATTAGAGTGTGTGCGGCAGTAGCGAGGGGTGCTAATGAATGCTAATTGGGCTCTTGAGTTCATGAGGTGGAGTTGCTCTTTTACAGCTCAACACTGACTCCCTCTGCCACGCTCCCTTTCCATTAACCCAATTTTATCTTTGCACTTAGAATCATCGCATCGCATTCCTTGTGAAAAAGCTCAAGAGCGAAGGCTGAGGGGGAAAAAGGTGTCTAACATCTGTTGGTGGTGCGTTACTGTGGCAACCGCGCTCTCGGCAAAAAAAGTCTCCGCAGCAGGTAGCACGAGGGCAGGCGAGAGTGCGAACAAAAAATTTTGTAGACGGGAACCCGAGAGGGGAGGAAGTTCACAGAGAAAGCGGTTATATATAAATTTTTTTTTCTGATTTTTGTTTCTAGAAGGTTCTTGTGTGTGAACTACTCTATATTCTTACAGTAATGATTAATATCATGATTAAAACAGCACAAGCTACTGTTATTAATTTGGAAAGAATGTGCTGAAATAATTTGAAACTGTAAGACAGCTAAAAAACCTAGAACTACTTCACAATCATTCAGTTATAAACAATTAAACATCTATGAATGTCCGTCAACCAATCAGAATGAAGAATTCAACATATCCACGGTAAAATGACACTTTGAATAGACTGTGCTTCCATTCCCCACAAACTAACCTTAATTTGTGTCAAATTAAATATGCTGTCTACTATAAGAAAGTCTAAACTCCATAACTGTTCCATCTGTGACATTTACGGTAAAATACTGGCAGCTGTGGTTGTCAGAACTTTGAAGCAGCGCGTCCTCTCTGAACACGTAGTGCTGCATATCACACAGAGACCAGCGAGTCTGAACACACAACCAGTCGCTCTCACTTGCCTCCACAGTACGCAGATCAGCCAGAGGCTTTTCACAACTCACAAAGGGTTACTTCAGTGCAATTTTACTGAATATTCTCACATTTCAGTCTGTTAAAAAAAAAAAAGTATTTTAATATTTGATATAATGAACGTCACATGATGAATCAAAGTTCATCACAAACAGCTTTTCCACAAGCCGAGGAGGGGAATACTAATATATAAAAGGTGCACGCACATTCATTTACACGAATACTAATCACTAGGGCTGTCAAAAAAATTTGAATTTCGAAAATTTTAAATAAAAATCCACATTCGAATGAAAAAACATTGCATTCGAATTTTAGGTGTGCGTTAAGGAGGCAGCCTTTTCAGTGGTGCACT
>NW_015551075.1:3956153-3957480 GCF_001515605.1 Sinocyclocheilus anshuiensis | reverse complement strand
GATCTTGTTTACATCAAAACTGAAACCAAGCCGTTCACACAGAACTCACAACTCGCACAAAGGAGCCGCATGTTTAGAAAGCCATGTTAAATTAATGCAAGTTTAACTTTGAAAAAAACATATATCGAGACTTTATGGCGGGGTTTTTTCCCCATCCCACTGCATCTCATGTTTTTAAATGCAAAATGTACTCTGTGTGATTGGCTTTCCACCCTTTATATTAAACTATGCATACATACATGATGCTGTTTTGTTTTATAGTTGTTTAAGCAACTTAATTAATTATAATTGTATATAATAAATCCCTCAGGCCATCCATCTCATGAACACTTGACAATAACTGTGGAACACACACTATTTATTCACTCATACACTTATTTATCTAACACACATACTCAATCTACATTTCAATTTGCACATAATATACCTGTACATACAACTGTCTATTGTTATATACCTGTACATACAATTGTTGATTTTTATATTTTTTATTCCTTATTTTACTTGTTCCAATTTTTATTTTTTGTTCTGTCACTGTCATTCTGTTACACTGTGGAAGCTTCTGTCACGAAAACAAATTCCTTGTATGTGTAAACATACCTAGCAATAAAGCTCATTCTGATTCTGATAATTGGTTTATAAACATTATTTTAAACATTATGCACTTTTTTTCACAGATAGTCATGTTATCTTATGCTTTGAATAAACATGCATTAGTAATATTTTGGAGAGAAGCCAAAAGCTTTTCTTCACCCTAAGTGAAATTATGCATTTTAAATTAGAATATAATTCGAATTTTGATAATATTTAAGTACAAAATTCGAATTTAGTTTTTCAGCCATTTTGACAGCCCTACTAAACACCATCATGGTAAGACGCATGATAGTGAAATAATGCAATAAACAGTCATTTAACAACATTGCTAATGTATACAACTTATAAGAAAAAACTAAGAAGAAACAGTTATTTCAAAGAAAAAACATCAAATGTGAAGTGTCATGCAGGGAATTCTGGGAATGTCAATTTACGTTTTTTCATTGTAAATTATACAATGACTTGTTCTTTTTCACTTCCAAAAGTGAAACTGTTTTCACTTTTTAAAGCGTTTTACTGTAAAACTGCATCAAATGTAATTACAGTTATTCACCTTATATAGTAGGGAAACTTACTGTTAACCAATTAACAGGTTTTTACTACTGCTGTGTTCAAAATATCGATACGACGATGTATCGTCACAGAGATTTGACGATACGAGCATTGATACAGCTGGCCCTGTATCGATATTGTGGCACGTGTGCAGCAGTGGACCACGCTTAATTTGTTTAAA
>NW_015551075.1:3948589-3955394 GCF_001515605.1 Sinocyclocheilus anshuiensis | reverse complement strand
ATGAAACATATGCCATTACCTATATTGTACTGTGGTACAGTTATGGAGGCCCTTCATAATGCAGAGGTCAACTGCCTGCTCTGCCAATAGTTAGAAATGGCCCTATAGTATGAAGGGTTTAATAAATAGCTGTTTTTCTAAATTCTGCTGAGGTGAAATTCAGTTCAGTCATGTATCGTGATGCGTATCGTATCGTGGCCTCTGTACCGTGATACGTATCGTATTGTGACTTTGCTTGTGATACACAGCCCTAGTTTTTACTGTAGAATTGTTGCAGTTTTTTTACTGTTAAAATCACGATGATTTTTACAGTGTAGATCTTAAATATATCATTCATAAAACCAATCAAGGTTACTATATACAACATAAACTAAATCTTCAGCACAATCTGACAAAAGCTCAGTGTTGTTATAATACAGAGACAGGGTCCTTGTTTAATCTGTCATTCACGTCTCGACACTTATCACCAGCTCAGCTGTTCTGCTATCATCTGTGATAATATAAGCTTCATGAGATACTAATTATTAACCATGGCCAAATCACAGTGCCAAAGCCAAATTACCACAAAATGGCCAAATTACGACACCACGACTAGCCAAATTAATGCATTATTGTCAAATGAAGACCAACCGTCAAGCCAAAATGCTAATGATGGAAAATTTTCTCCCCATACCTAAACGGCCACAGCCGAAGATAAACACCTTGGGTAGCTGGCACTGCACCAGTGGAAAATAGTAATAGTGTGTTTATCAGTCTACTCAATATTCATAAAACAATTCCTTAATTTTTTCATTAATGTGGCTTCATTTTAGGTTCCAGATCAAATTACTTCATAGGCGGGACAAAAAAATAATTTGTAATTATAGACTAACAGGTTAATTTGCATGCTTTTGCATAATATTTGCATCAGACCTAATTAAAAATCAATAAAATTCTAATGAATAATCTACTAAATAACATTCATGCACACATATATTAACTCACACATAAACTTTATAGTAGACTTGTGCCGGTATTCGGTAATGCGATATATCACGGTAATGAATATGCACGATATTGTTATCGTGGGCTCTTCTAAATACCGTGAATAATTATATATTACAAGTTATTCAGAATTTTGAATGCATTTCAAGAATACTTTTCCCATCAACTGGTAAAAATGCACAACATCGCTGTATGCTGCGTGAAAGATGCGTGAGCACTGATGTAAATAAGCCGGACGAGAAGCACATGGCGGAACATGTGAGAGACGCTCTGGATGAAAGCGCACTTTCACTCTCTGACAGCAGATTCAATACCGTGATAATACTGTATACCGTGATAAAAGCATTAGCAATTAATCACAACATGAAAATTTGATACCGGCATATCCCTACTTCATAGCAATGTAAACAACTTGGATAGCTGTACTGCCGTCACCTTTGACCCCTGAACACTATCCTCCCCTTGGAATCCCATTATATTACATTACCAACTTGGATCCAATTAGAAAGTCAGTACACATCCAAAGTTGTTGCTTCATTGTTTGTTAATCCGGTCCGGGCTCTTGGCAGGAGAGAGCTCTGTTTGCATTCAGGCCAGCTGGTCTTGGCTTTCTTAGATATCGCTCTTGGTCTCCAGCCTGGGACAGATTACACCTGTAATCCACCATTTGTCTGACACCAAATGTTTTTTAAACCAGACCACAGCCTTCGTGACTAGCCAGACAGACTACGCAAGAAGCAAGACATGTATGAACACCAGACCTGTAGACCAGGCCGAGTGTCTGCTTTCTGTTGCAACTCATAACAGGAAGGCAAACAATATAACGCAAATCATATCAGCAGAGAACATTAAGACATTGAGTCGCTACCAATGAGACAAATAAAAAAATGTCAGAAGATATTGCTTCTCATAGATAGCAATGAAGCTAAATGGAGACTTTTGTTTAAGTCTAGAGATAATTGGAAAAATTACATACTATTTTTACCAAATACACAAAAACAATAATAAACACACAGGAAAAAAACAACAATAAAATACTTGTTGTAAATCATTGGCTACAAGTGAATTTAGGCAACATTGTAATATACAGCATGAAAAATTAATATTCATTATGAGATTTATTGAAGATTACATTTAACAGTGTTATTATTATTGTTTTTAAAGATTAACTTTAAGTGAGCGTAAGATGACGGTAAAAGTAATCTAAATGTAAAAATAGGGGAAATTAGGAAATTAGCTTGCAAAATTACATAACTAATATCTTCTAAACTGTTTTTGTTAATTGATATAAAGTTAAAATGGAAAAAAAAAATATTAGACAAAAAACTCAATTTCAAGGAATGAAAATTACAATGAAAATTAGAAATGTTGCCTTGGCAACAACATGAAATAAAATAAGTTAATAATAATAATAATAAAACAAAGATATTTAAATAGTTATAAATATAAATAAGTAAAAAAAAAAAAGACAAAAAAAGATATATATAAATATAAAAACTAATTCAAAATATTAATAATACTACAATGGCATAATACAAAAATAAGACTATTTCCTATCCATATATTCAAATTAAACCGATATATAACCGATATGGTCACCGATATATCTTAATCCCTATTTAAGTCTCCTATTGCATTTTCTCTTAAGATAAAAGTCATAAAACAAGAGAGATCTCATTAGTGTCTGAAACTGTGCTCAGATTACCCAAGACACTGAAGTCTGAAATTAAGTCAAAATACTTCAATATGAAATATTTCAAGTCCAAATGATCGGAGCTCCCTGCTATCCACATTTTATAGCTCTTTGGCTCTTGTCAATTGTCTCATTTGAGTCTATTTTTATTTCTAAGACATTTTGGGAGAATCTTCACAAACAAAGTTGATAATTAGGTACCTTAGTCTAATAAAGCAAGTGAGTGAATGAATATGAAATAAACAGGTATATCTCACATGAACACAAAACAGCTAATAATCTGTCAAAAAATAACTTGAAATCAAAGAATAAGTAGCAGGAGCTCTCTGAGGGATGAAATCAAACAGTGAGAACCTCAGATGAAATCAGACAACCAAACACACACATGCAGCATTGCGTCGTCAGTTCAGTCCGAACATAGACACTGTACATAACAACCCAGAAAATAGGACATCATTCACAGCAGCACTCAGAAACTTACAAACACACACAAACCATTCTGTAAGACCACTGCCAACCTAGAAAGAGTATTTGAGAGACATGCTTCTTACCAGTTCTCTTTCAGTGTTGTAGAAAGTGGAGTGGCTCAGTGGGAAGTCTGGACAGTGTTGACTAAAAACTGTACCGCTGGGCACCGAATGTGACATGCTACACTAAGCACAGCTCCACACGCTGTTACAGCCCCCTAAAGCACCCAACAACCCACAGCAATGACAAACAAAAGCAAAGCAATGACAAATCTGTTGATGTGTACAAGGTTTTTGTTAAGTTTAAATGCATTTTCTATGGGTGTAATTGAGAACAAATGTGCTGTCAAAACAGTTTGTGGATCCAAACATTTACTCCCTGGAAAAGTATCAATTTACATATTTTGTTAAACCATCATGACCAAAGATGACCACCCAGTTCACAATATAGTATATAATTTAAATCACTTTTTTGTCATGTTGCCATGTTTAAGGTGTCATACAAACTAAATTTACATATGCACGATATACAAAATAGACATTGTGTAAATGCATTGTCTGAGACTCTCACACACACAGACACACAAACACACATATCTGTCTGTGAAGCGTAAATCTGGCTGCACATTCAGCTCATTCACGCACTTCTAAAGCAGTCTCATCATGCCATTAAATAAAACCACTGATCACATGTTACTGGTCTGTGCACTGAAGGCAGGTAGCCGTGTGTCTCGTGTGTATAAGAGTAATGCTGGAATATTAACTGAATGTAGGTGGCCTCCAGACTCTGAGATCTGGAATCTTCTATTGAGAAAAGTAGCAGCAAAAAGTAGAGCTGAATGTTGCTTCAAAGAGGTTCTGTTCTTATTTACAAATTTGCAACAAAAAAAGCACCAGTATTGAAATTTTGGTGGCTGATAAGTCAATAATAATTGTCATGTTATGGCCTATAGTCAATTAATGGCTGATATTATAATTTTTATGCAGTTATTTTTAAATTTAAAAACAAGTTATTAAAAATAATTATTTATTAATGCAAATTATTACATAGTTATTAATCAAAAACTTTTTCTGCAATAAAAATATCATCATAAAAGAATTAGGGACCTCTAAGATGCTGGTTCGATTTTTGAAAACTAAAGCTCAAAGAGTGCTAACCAATGGATTTGAATGATTTGATGGGTATAATATATAAGTGAAATGTGCTTCCTTATAAAAAAAAATTTACACATTTTCTGCTCAAACACGCACAGCTCTGCTACATGTGCACAGTAACCCCAATTGAACATGCGATTCTAAGGGTACAATCCAGCTTTTGATTTCTTGTTTCTTCAACTTCAACAATTTTATGATTGATTTATAAAGGCTACTACGAACACCTTTTTTCCCATTTTTATCACAGAATAAGGCAGGAAATATATTTTATAGTTTCTATTCTAAATGATATGTCAATCAGTACTGCATTATTCATATAGTTTATTTATTTATTACCTGGAGATAACATGAAAAACACACATAAACCATATATTTTTGCAATCGTGTGTTTATTGTCTTCATATTTCATCAGTAAAAAGGTTTCTGCTTTTTATTCAGCTCAGCTACAGCGAGAGCCGGATGCTTTTGTCCATATTAGGGATTTCCTGCACGTCATAAGTTATTACTTCTATGACTCCGTTTTGGACTTTCGAGTCCAATGAATGAAACATGCACTGCATGAGAGTGTTCAGCGCTCCTGATGGTCACATCTCCTCATTTTGGATGCGAATAAAGTGTCAGGTCATGCATAGACTATCCTGTCTCTTAGAAATTAAATCTAGATTTAAATCTAGAAACCTCTACGTGAACACACCTGCTCGAATAAAGTGCAGGGGACAAATTTCAATTTTATTAAAATTAAATATTTATTAAATATTAAAAATGCAGCTAACGTAGCTCAACACACAGCAATATAAACAAAGGTGCCTGTTCTCTTTCGTTCTTGCTGTTTCATTGGGAAAAGTTTAAAGCTCATCGAGGGGTCTTGTCTATTTATGTTATCTGACTAAAAACTAATCATACTTTGAACTAATATTATTACAGTATTTGTTTAAAAAACGTAAAGTGCCTTAAAAATAATTATCACAACACTGGTTAAATAGGCTTATACTGATTTTCTCATCCTCCGAATTATACTTATTAATCCTGCTTTTATTATCATTATCATTCAAAAAATGAATAAATTCAGAACAGGATTAGAATAGAAATCTATTTTAAATAAGACAGAATTTTTTTTTTTCTACAACAGCAACAGTAGTGTTTACAACAGCAAAACCAACATACCCTGTAAACTCAATAATAATAATAATATAATTCAGTTTCTAAGTCTTTTAAAATTCAGTATTTTCTGTTCTGTGTTTCTTTTTCAAAACTGCGTCACAGCATTTGATGCTGTATCAATACAGAAGCATCCGTTTCGATACACGTATCAGCAAGGAGCACAGCCCTATTAAAAGCCGTGTTCCATGTGCCCCTTTGAAGCTGATTTTTGAAGCGGCCCTGTTCTTGTGAAGCTGCTTTGAAACCGTATGAATTGTGAAAGTGTTATGCACTACACAAATCAATTTGAACTGAAGTGAATTTAAATTAAAATGAAAACTATAGATAGTGCTCTTAAATTATTAAATCTTTAAATCATAATCACTTTCCCCTGCTTATTCTTCAGAGCAAATTACATATATTTTTCATAGTACAATCATAACATGACATAAATTACAAGATATTTCTGTTGCACAGACAATGATATCATACAGACAGTTTCTCGCTCACACTGCAGGACTGTAACCCAAAATTTCTGATACTGTCAGAACTTTGTCAGGGCGATCAAGAACAAATTTGCCCTACGGTAGAAGAAATCATTGCCACAGGATTTACTCCGGCATTAACCTTTCAGCACAGCGTCCAGTGCCATATTGAGTCTCAAGCAGCTGCAGTGCCCTGTTAAGCACCTTAGCTTTACAGGGCTGTCAAAATGGCTGAAAAACTAAATTCGAATTTTGTACTTAAATATGATCAAAATTCTAATTATATTTGAATTTAAAATGCATAATTTCAGTTAGGGTGAAGAAAAGCTTTTGACTTCTCTCCTGAGGCCACATCATTCAAAGCATAAGATAACATGACTATCTGCAAAAAAAAGTGCATAATGTTTCTAATAGTGTTTATAAACCAATTATAATTACGTTGCTTAAACAACTATAAACAAAACAGCATCATGTATGCATGCATAGTTTAATACAAAGGGCGGAAAGCCAATTACACAGAGTACATTTTTCATTTAAAAACATGAGATGCAGGGGGATGGGGAAAAACCCCCGCCATAAAGTCTCGATATATGTTTTTTTCAAAGTTGAACTTTCATTAATTGTACATGGATTTCTAAACATGCGGCTCTTTTGTGCGAGATGCGAGTGCAACAGTAATAGATGCCCGTCTAGAAAATGTGTGAAATATGCGTTCTGTGTGAACGACTTGGTTTCGGTTTTGATGTAAACAAGATCTTCTCCGCATTCATTGATGTTCTCTTTTTCCACTATATTTTTAATGAACAATGCAGCAGCGCCGCATCTAGTGGCTTCAACTGGATAGACTAACAAAAACATTATAATGCAACGACACTTACATC
>NW_015551075.1:3946410-3948556 GCF_001515605.1 Sinocyclocheilus anshuiensis | reverse complement strand
AGCTCTCTTGTGCGAGATGCGAGTGCAACGGTGATAGATGTCCCTCTAGAAAATGTGCAAAATATGTGTTCTGTGTGAACGGCTTGGTTTCAGTTTTGACGTAAACAAGATCTTCTCGGCATTGATGTTCTCTTTTTCCGCAATATTTTGAATGAACAACGTAGCAGTGCCGCATCTAGTGGTTTCAACTGGATAGACTAACAAAAACATTATAATGCAACGACACTTACATCGTCATCGCATCTCGTGCGCCACTGATAAGGTTGCCTCCTTAACGCACACTTAAAATTCGAATTAGGGCTGCACGATAAATCGCATTCGATATTTAACTCGCATCTTATCAGTAAAGCCGGTTCTTTAATCAGTGGTAAATCTCCATCACCTGCGGTCTTTCACATGGAGCAGCATTAACTACACAGAGCCGTTGTTCACTAATACTGCTCAATGTGAAAGCACGCACGTGATGGAGATTTACCGCTGATTACAGAACCGGCTTTCTGACAAGATTCGCATTAAATAATCGCATGCGATTTATCGTGCAGCCCTAATTCGAATGCAACGTTTTTGCATGCAGCAGCGCCGCATCTAGTGGCTTCAACTGGATAGGCTAACAAAAACATTATAATGCAACGACACTTAAATCGTCATCGCATCTCGTGCCCCACTGATAAGGCTGCCTGACGCACACCTAAAATTCGAATGCAACGTTTTTGCATTCGAATGTGGATTTTTATTTAAAATTCTACGAATATTCGAAATTCAAATTTTTTTTGACAGCCCTATAGCTTTAGTACAGGAAAACTGCTCAGTTTATTCAAGGACAATTCCCTTATTAGGTGTTATGCCCACCGGGGCTGCGGAGGAGGAAATAAAACCACCTTTTATATTCGTCTCCAGTTCTGCCCTACCTACCCATTAAATTCACAAAAGACCGATAGAAATGTACACGTATCTAGTGTAGTGACAATACTAAATCAAATTTACAGCCTCAGGTGAGAAACGAATCGTTCAAGGACTGGCGAGAGAGAGAGAGAGAGAGAGAGAGAGAGAGAGAAAATTTTTTTTGACAGCCCTATAGCTTTAGTACAGGAAAACTGCTCAGTTTATTCAAGGACAATTCCCTTATTAGGTGTTATGCCCATGTCTGGATCAAAGACAGACTTTGCACTTGTTTTATGGGGTCTCAGGTTTGAATCCCAGAGGCACAGCGCTCTCTGCATGCTTCTACTGTGTGGATATTGATTGCAAACACATGAAAGCGCCACTGTATTTATACAGCAGATTAAGCACTGCAGCATGAATGGGGATATTTGTCCCTTTTACATCAAAACTCATAAATAAAGAGAAACACACACAGCGGGAGACCTCACACTGCCAGAACCGCACCGTGGTGTGTTTTCTCAGCCAGAGAGACTGAGAATGTTTGTGTATTCTGTGCGATGGAAGAAAAAGGTTGTAATTGGTGAGCGAATGGACAAAAAGCTTTATTAGTCATGCTCTGGTTGAGTGTATATCTGTGTGTGATGTATCAGTGACCCTTGCGCTTTTTCCCTGAGGTTAGACACCTGCCTCCATCCACAGCTGAGCCCAAAACACACACGCAAACATGCTCAGAAGCAGCTGGTCTGGGGCTGTAAGAAAATCAGACTTATTTACATGACAAGAGGTTAGGCGGTAGAAAAAAAGAAATGGAGAGAAAGAGAGACAGATGGTTCAACTCTACTGTAAAATAAGGCTGTTTTTACACTTGGTTCAGCTAGATCTGAACTCTATCTCTGCTTTTTACATTATTTATTTATTATTATTATTATCATTTACATTTATATTTATATGAGATGAAAACTCATAAATACTGTACTCCAGACCACTGTTTCCAAGCAGAAGTTTAGAAAATATCTCTGATGTCAAACGAATTTAAGTTTGCACAAACAGTTCTGTATAAAATTGGCCTACAAGATATAAAATGCAAACTGATTTTTTTTTTGTTAATTTTAAAAAGTGTGGCCTTTTTATTAGATCTGCTGAAATGATCAGGGAGAATTTTTATAGTTTGCATTTTCATATCGTTTAAAAGGGAGCACAAAAACTAGTATTCCCTCAAAGATTCCACCTTCACATCATCATATCCGCATAATTGACCACTAAA
>NW_015551075.1:3938534-3946273 GCF_001515605.1 Sinocyclocheilus anshuiensis | reverse complement strand
GTGAATTTATGTATGTGAATCGAATGTGTAATTGTAAAACACGCACTGACACACAATGTGAAGTAAAAGGTTCGTCTTCCATTCTCAGCATGTTTCAGGACAATAGCACGACGTGCAAAAGCTGCAGGAGCTAAACGAAATTACAGTGAAGAATACAGAAAAGAGAAGTTTAAATGGAAAATGATGCTCTTCACTTGATTTACCTCATAACCATTCAGTTTCAAGGTTTCTACCTGGGCTGCGGAGGAGGAAATAAAACCACCTTTTATATTCGTCTCCAGTTCTGCCCTACCTACCCATTAAATTCACAAAAGACCGATAGAAATGTACACGTAAAATTGAGATTTATACATCATCTGAAAGCTGAATAAATAAGCTTTCCATTGATGTATGGTTTTTTAGGATAGTACAATATTTGGCTGAGATAAAACTATTTGAATATCTGGAATCTGCGGGTGCAAAAAAATAAAAATACTGAGAAAATCGCCTTTAAAGTTGTCCAAATGAAGTTCTTAGCAATGCATATTACTAACCAAAAATTACGTTTTTATATATTTACAGTAGGAAATTTACTAAATATATTCATGGAACATGATCTTTACTTAATATCCTAATGATTTTGGGCATAAAAAAAAAAATCTATAATTTTGACCCATACAATGTTTTTTTGGCTATTGCTACAAATATACCCCAGCGACTTAAGACTGGTTTTGTGCTCCAGGGACACATATGTCTCAAAACATAAAAAGCTTAAAAGTTTCTACACATTAATATTATACAGTACATATCAGTATCTATCCAAACATATAAACTATGTGTGCAATGCACATAGGAATAAACACACATGAATACTAATGAAGTGAAGTAGATTTACAACATACACACAGCCTAAGTGAGATATGATTATTGAACATTTCCACATAGCACGAGCATGCCGATGAAATAAGAGCAGAAAGCTCTCCGCAAGACACTCTGTGAATTTCAATCTGACATTCTTCACCATTATTGGACAAAACTGCAGGCAGGGGTGTGTGGCGCACATGTTTTATTGGGTAGAGCTACAGGACTCTGTCTGTCTGTCTGTGTGTGTGTGTTTGTGTGTGTGTGTGTGTGTGTGTGTGTACGAAACTATGCAGCAGCAGCAGCATCTTCAAAGAGCCTCCACACCTGGAGAAAGACAGACTTCCTGTCAGGCTGCCGTCATCCTCCTATCCATCTCTCCGCTCCTTTTCTCTTTTCTTCTCTCTTCTCCACCCATCCTTCCCCCCTCTCCAATCTACACCCTACATCTCTGGCTTGTTTTTCTGTGCCGAAATGTAGCTTTCTGCCAGCGTTACCCTCTGAATAAGTGTGCGAGTGTGACGCGCGGAGGTGACTGGCAACCGCCGTCTAATGAATGATGCCCCCCTCGGGCTCACGGCTGTCTGGCCATCATAAATGTCACCCCTATAAATTGGCTCTGTTCATTGAAATCTCATAAAGCTGCTGTGGGGCATCGGGTGAAGGTGTGTGTGTTGTATGCCGCGCTGCACAGATGTGGCATCTGATTTTCACCTTAACGTGGGACTCTGTTCCAAAACTTGGTGAGCTGCCTACCTAGACAGCATAGGTACACATAAAATATGTTCCAAAGCATAGGCAACAATATCATGCTGCCTCATTTTGGCCAAATTATAAGGCAGCACTGCATGTGTCCATAACAGTGAAAGTGCTCTAAGAATAAATTGCTACGAACTTAATTCTACATAGCAGACAAGGCAAGGGAAATTACTATAAAATATTTATATTTCTTTGAATATTGAAAAATATAACTTTAAAAATGTTTGTTCATTGTAGAGAAAACCGCTACAGTGAAAAAACTATTAATTGATTAACTGTAATCTTACATTGAAAAACTATAAATTGTAATTATGTTGTAAAATACTGTCAAATGTATGTTTTTGGAGGTAAATTATCATTTAAACTATAAATTATGAATTATCATTTACAGTGAAAAACAGTAAAATGACATTCCCTATGTGACACATGACATTTTTTTCAATATAACATTTGTTTTCTCATATTATTTTTGTTATCTGTAATGTACTTTAGGGTGTTTTGTGTTGCATTTTATTTCTATTGTACCACTTGTATTATTATGTATTATTATGGTAGTTGTCAGTAAGGTAAAAAGCAGATTTTGGTGAATTCTAGTAGCTTGGTATATTAACAATATGGTTGTAAGTTGTAAAATATACAAATATAATACCAAGAATAACATCAGGATTTTTGTTTGTTTGTTTTTTGTTTTTTAACAGTGAATTTCTGGCAACCACAGTTGCCTGTTTTTACTAACATTTTAACAGGATCTTTTTTACAGTATTGATAAAATGGCTGTCAAATTAACACATTAACAAAACATAAAAAAATGAGTAAAAAAGAATAAGGAATATTTCTGATGTTTTTCAAAGATGAAAGCAAAATGTGAAGCAAAAACCAAACAATTAGAAAATATATATAAAAAAAAATAAATAAATAAAATAATATAATGACCTTAAAAGCTACTCCTTTTAAAGTCTATTAAATTTTTTTATCTTGAAATTTTGGGAAAAAAATTTAATTAATTTCAAGTATTCAGCTTATTATGTACTTAACTGGATTTGTTTTAAAATTATATTTAACCATTTTTATTCGGGATGTCAATTAATATAATTAAAAATACAACATTTCTCCCAATATTTATATTTGCATGTATATTTATACTTCTTAGAGCTAGAGATGCACAGATTGCAATTTTCTTTGCCGATTCCGATTTCCGATTTTTCCTTAGTGTGATCTGCCGATACCGATTTTTGCCGATTCCGATTTTCTTTCTAAGAACTATAATTGACAGCATATACAAACAAAAATCTACTTTTCTTTAACGCAGTTTTATTTTCATAAAGAAAACACAAGTAAAAAGTCAGTAATAAAATAAGAACAAATTTAAAAAATGGCAAACAACAGCATAAATAAATGCAATAGAATAAAGAGAGCTATGAAACTAAGTTTTTCAGGTTAAGTACGTTTCTATTCAGGTAAGAAATACTACAGAAATTAAAGTAATCAAATGTAAAATAACACACACAGTGATTTTCTTTGTCTTTTGTTCTTTGATTAACATGGCAGACAGCAGCAGAAATATTGAGTTTATCCACGGACCCAATATACTGTTATACAACATACGTTCTCTTTCTCAACTATTTAACATTCCAAAACTGACTGTGTTTAACTGGATACTCGCTAAAACGGACATTTTGACATAATTTTCTATGTATTTGAACGTTTTAGCGCAGTTAGCCACTCATTTTGGTATCTGTGACTCACAAGCTGTTTGAGACTGAGCGCGGATTGTGCGCTTCACTAATATAGATCAGTGATGTTGCGCACGCGTTTGGTATAAGCAGTTTGGAAACCTGCGGGAATGACTAAAATAATGCGCAATACAAGCACTATTTAACCGTTGCGAATGAGACGTGTGTGAGAGAGAAGGGGTTGTCGGAGAGAAGAGAGCGAGAATACGCGGCTGACGTTATTGCCTGTGCCGCTGGTAACAAAACGGATTGGCTCGGAATCGGAAAGAAGTGAGACTCACCGATCCGGGCCGATCATGAGGAAAATCAGCCGATTCCGATCCCTGGCTGATCGATCGGTGCATCTCTACTTAGAGTATTATGTTGTTATCTCAGCAATATGTTAATACCACACTCTATTTTGAATCAACTGATAGTTGAGTCTCCCATGCATATTCATTTCAGTTAAGATGCTGCCTATATAACCAGTAGACAATAAAGCAGATCACTACGTTTTGGAGCAGAGATTATGTGGGCATGTGTCTATTTAACCGTCACCAAGGCCAATATAAACATGAAACCCACAATTAAATTTACAATGCATAGTGCTACAGAATCTAAGGTGTTATCTGGCGTCAAATGTATAGGCTTAATGTTCGGGGCTCACAGCACTGACTGATCACAGCTCCAGGGGTTAATTAACTCAATTAGCTTGACAGCATCAACAACACAAATGATCTCTCCCATGTGAATGTATTTATGTCGTGCTGTGGCATTGTTTGTGTCCATACTGTGCAAGTATTTGCGGATAAATAGCTAAACAAACAACAGAGGGGTTAATAAACGAGCTGTACATTTTGTTCAGTTGAATCTGTCTTCATGGCTGAGTAATTGATCGCAATTTGCAGCTTAGTGCACTCAGGCAAACAATCCAAGACAAGAAATAAATACAAACAACATACCTAATCCTAGTGAGGATACTGGTAATTGGTCACACGTATTTGGCATAGCATGTCAGATAAACCGATTTAAGTGTTTCTGCAAGGATCAATGCTACAAAAAAGTCCAAATGTAATGAATAAAACATGTAAATAAAGTGCAATAAAAATAAATTATATATATATTTAATTATATAACTTCATAAATGACAAAGTAAATTATATAGATATAAATTCTCTAATATAATAAATTAATAATAAAATGATATTATATATTAATACATATTTTTATATTATATAATTGTGTGTGTGTGTGTGTGTGTGTGTATATATATATATATATTATATGTTTTTTCAGTGAAATATAAAATAAAAATGTTAATTAAAAAAAATTACACATATATATATATATATATATATATATATATATATACACATAAATTAAAACAGTAAATCAATTCAATTACATAAAATGAAATTATTTTATAATATAAATATTTAACACATATTTAAAATTTTATTTCGGTAAATAACATTCTTTTTTATATTTTTCTATTATTATGAACGAATCATTTTATATTAATATCATTACCATATAAATATGGATGTTGAAAGAGGGGCTGTGGGGAGAAAGTCCAGATTTCGACTGTAGACCGGCCTTCTCTTCAGTCAATACTTGTCTATTACCTTGAAATAACCCAATTCTCATTACCCCCGAGAGGTGTACAAATCCAATTATGCCACAGTGTCAAAGCTAAAAATACAATAACCCATAGCATGCAATGAAGGCTGATTTGACAGGTGGCGAATAAAAATTGCAACACAGCAGGTTTTGTGATATTCTACGAGTGCGGCCAACTGTGGCTATACGAGACACGGTAGATTCTGAACGCGGGTAACAGGTCTGCTGCAGACGGCAATTACAGCACTCCCATGAGGTCTCATCAGGAAACACACAAACCCACATACAATGTTCTTCATATGTGAGGTCTGTTTGTGTCTTTTCAGCTCAGAATATTGGAGGGGTCCTTGTATGTAGTGAAAAGGAAGTTCAGCTCCAGTGCTTAATGAATTGTATTTACGCACACACACACACACACCTCCGTAGCACATCTCCCTGAGAGCCTCTTCATGGAAAACGGAGAGAATAAAATTGGTTGAAAATCATTATAATGAGGTCATATAATCAGCTACTGAAAGGACAGAAAGATCCAGATGCTGTTTTCTAATGCAAACATAACTAGTACTATTGCTCATATGTAGGGCTAGTATTAAACTTTAGCAAGCAAAAAAACAGAAACAGAGCAAACAGAAGAGCATGGCACTGGCAACACCAAGGTCATGGGATTGATTCCAAGGGAATGCATGAACTGATCAATGTATAGGCTGAATGCAACATAAGTGGTAGATGATAATAAGCTAAACAATCCCACTGACTAAAATTGAAAACAGTGCAATTGTATCATAAGTTATAGGAGTATTCGCTGTCACACCAGCAGACTCGGGAACAGTTTCTTCCCCTCGGCTGTCAGCCTACTAAACTCTATCCTACTACCCTAATTACATACTATATGTAAATAAAAATACAGCATCATCTGTTATTGTTGCACATTCCTTTGTACATTCTACCTCATGATACCCATTGCACTGATATGGTCACTGACCGTATGTTTATATATTCACAAATACCTCATTCTGAATAATGCACCTTCTGTTTTTTATACTTCTCATTTGCACCATACTGTACTGTATCCACATTGCATTATATTAATGTAGATTTAGATTGCACCTTGTACTGTATGTCATAGATAACTGCATTGAGCTGTTTAAAGAACTGACTTCACCTTAGCTACATCTAAGAATAGCATAGATACTTGTTGGTGAAATCTTTTGAATTGGACTAGTCAGCAACCACCTTGCACACCCTAGAAACTGCATATCAACATGCTAAGAACCAATTAAAACACATTAGCAACACCCTCGCAACCACCAAAAACACTCTAGAATCATGTTGGCAACTTTATTTTTCCACAGTCAAGGCACAACTCTTCAGAAAATGTCAAAATCTATATTGTATTACATTGTATTACACATGGGAAAACAACAAGAGAGCTGGAGAAACAATGAAGGGCCGTGAACGAAAGACTAAAGCAAACAAATAGAGCAAGAGAGAGCGAGTGTGAAAGAGGAAACAAAAGATATCTGGTTGTGATCAGGCTAGAATATGAAACCCAGGGGCATGAGGAAGCACAGAGGTGAGAGTGATGGATGACATCAAGACAAGCTGAAGATACTTTACTCTTCCACATGTTCTCTCACACACACACACACACTCTCTTACTATAGCCTTGAATGAACCCAAACACGAGACAACCTGCCTTTAATTCTCTCTCCCTCCCTCTCTCCTTTCAATGCCTCCACTTCTCTTTCCTCTAACTCTCCCAACGCTCCAATCATCTCTGTCTCTCTCCCATGGGAAGCTCCAATATTCCCTAATTAAATCACGAACTGTCGCCCACTCACGCTCCTGCATCTGCTTTTGAGGATATACTATCAGGATATCTGTTAAAGAGAAAATACATATACGGCAGGAAAGCTACTGGGAAAGGCCTCGCGATGCTCTCTGATCTCAAACGAGTCCCACAGACATTTGTATTCACGTCACCTTCCATTGAAACGCACTGTGTGTGCTTACAGCAGAATAGACCTGCCAGAATAGAGACTTCAAAAGCTCGGATCTGAAGACGACAGGGCTCAGAAGAAGATAGCGGGTCGGCTCGGATGAACACACATGCTAACACGACCAACCCAATTAAGACTGGTGGGCTACTCAGAAATACGGCAGGTTAACCTCTAGCCCTTTTCAGATAGAACTAGGAATCTTTAGGCAATTTAGTCTATTCTGTATGCTTATGATCAAGGCCTAAATATCTGGTAGCAGTGTTAATTTCGTTGACGAATAATTTTCGTCATAATGTTCGTCAACGACATTTTTTTCACTGATGACAATGAGACGATAACGAACTAAAACTCTTTTTGAATGACAAAAACTATGACGAAAATTTATTGACATTTTCGTCAACGAATAAAAACGAGACGAAAATGTTAGGGAGGGACGATTTGGGAAGAGATTCATTCAATTTCAGAACGAATCTGCTGTGTGGTTCGGAGGTTAGATGCGTACATATGAACCGGCGGGACATAAGCTAACATACACTTGCAGAAAATCATGCACTGCTCTTGACTGAAAAACTTTAGTAGCCCTAAAGATTAATCTAAATTTATTTACAGAAATAAATATGCCTGCATGAAAGAATCAAGAATATGGTAAACAAATACATGTTGTGTGTCACCGCAGTTAAATCGGTGTCTATCATGATAATCCTTAATATCAAACCTATATAATGAGTTTATACATTTTAGAGAAATGCTTAATAAACGCATTACACTGTAACTAAACCCATTCGATTTTAGCCGACTAAATTTACTG
>NW_015551075.1:3930019-3938230 GCF_001515605.1 Sinocyclocheilus anshuiensis | reverse complement strand
CCTGACAAAATATCAAACCTATATAATGAGTTTGGAAATTTTAGAGAAATGCTTAATAAATGCACTGTAACTAAACCCATTAGATTTTAGTGGACTAAATTTACTGTAGATTTAGTCGACTAAAATCTTATGATATTTAGTCGACTAAAACTAGACTAAAACTAAAAACAATTCAGATGACTAAAATATGACTAAAACTAAATAGCATTTTAGTCAAAAGACTATGACTAAAACTAAATCAAAATTTGCTGTCAAAATTAACACTGTCTGGTAGCCGCAGTGTCCACACTGTCCATCATGTCCTCTTTCTTGAGCTCTGACACCTGCAGCCTTCGGACTGGCATGTAATACTTACAAAGAATACTTTTTATTTCTGTATCTGCCGTTTCTCCCCTGGCAGTCTCTTTTCTTTTAGCTTTTTGGTTGCATATCTATGAGTTATGGTTATGTTAGGTTGGGATTTGAACTCTGGTTCACTCACAACCTAACAAGAACTTATCCTCCATTAGACTAAAGGTCCGTCTGCACCAAAAAGCAATAACTATGATGACTATACTACCATCAACACTAATGGATGATAACGTTATGTTTATTCTTTAAAATCGGATGGATTTTGATTGGCTGTCAATCTTTTTATTGTTCATCAGCTGGAAAAAATTGCTCTGAAAGTGATCGTTCCTGTGTATCATTATCATTATAGTGTGGTGTGGACTTAATTTTTAAAACTTTATGGCTAAAGTCATATTGTAAAGTTTTGAACAGTGAAAACTATATTTCATGACCATCCTTAGAATCAAGTGAACGGTGTTATTTTAGTGTTAATTGATATACTACTGTGGTACATATTAAAATATTGAATTCACTTTTATTTTTATATTTTCAAATTCAATTGTTTTCAATTTAAATTATAGTTTACATTTTAGTAACTTTGTTATATGGTTTTCTCATTTTTTTATTGTGTTCATAAAACAATTTTGTTTTTTTACATTTTCTATATAGCTTTTATTTTTATTTCAGTGTTAGTTTTACTAATTTTAGTACTTAAACTAAAAACAATTTTACAAAAATAAAAGTTAGAAATGTTGAAGTTTTTCAAAATAGGTTTTTCATCTAATATTTATATTTTATTTCAATAACCATTTTTAATAGTTTTGGTTTTTGTTAACAGTAACATCACTGCATATGAGGGAATCTTGCAATGTAGAATAAAAACTGTATTCAAACTCATTGCCCTGTGAAAGTGAAATTCTGGGTTGCAATGCCAACCTCAGCCCCAAACATGCACACACATGAAGTCAAGTCAAGTCAAGTCACCTTTATTTATATAGCGCTTTTAACAATACAGATTGTGTCAAAGCAACTGAACAGCATTAATTAGGAAAATAGTGTCAATAATGCAAAATGACAATAGTAAACACAAATTTTTCAGTTAAAGACAGTTCATCATTGAATTCAGTGATGTCAACATCCAGCTCAGTTTAAATAGTATCTTTGCAATCAAGTCAACGGTATCGCTGGAAATGAAGTGTCCCCAACTAAGCAAGCCAGAGGCGACAGCGGCAAGGAACACCTCCATCACAGTCTCTGGGGTCTAATATACTTTTACTTCCTGCTGCATTGTGACCTGCAGTCTTGGCTTGAATGTACACCTTTGCTACACAGCACAGCAATCACCCTCAGTGGGCTTTTCTATAGGCAAGAGGAAATGGTGATGTAGGAAAAGCAATTATGGGATCTGCTCAAGAGAACAGTCAAAAAACAGCAAAACACAAAGCCTGGCGAGAAAACACACTTTTGAGACACACAGACATGATGTTGCATTCCAGTCCCACTCGGCACTTTCAGAAATCTACACATTTATTTAACACACACAGCCTACAGAAAATGAGGTCAGACAGTAAAGCACATTCAATTCACTTTTGCAGGTTTTGCAAGCGATTCCTGGAGATGCATTAATGAGATATAAAGCCGAGAGTGAAAATGAATTACCAGCAACAAGTGCGGTTTGTGTTAAATCCTGAACCTTACCCAGGACTCTACTCTATTTATTCATTTAATTGTTTTTCATTAGTGGTGTCTGCTAAGACTAGCATCGCTAAAACTACAGCTCATGCTTAGGGTTTGGGATTTTACAAACCTGTAAATGCAAGTATTAAACTTTGGCTTGGAATTTATCCAGCGCCAGTTGTACTACGAAAATGAATGATGCCTCAAATCATGCAGCTTGTTAAGGAGAGGTGTGAACTTACTTTTCTAAGGCCTTTTCACTCCATTTCCATTGAATTTGGAATCTGAGCCATATCTAGAGACCAGAATATTACACATGTCAACTTGGACCTGTGAAGAATAGGTTTGGGAATCGAGAACCAGTTCTTATCCAGAACCGGTTCTGTTTTCTGAAAAATACCAGGACTGTGCAAAATTCTAGCAACCATGTAACAATGCATTTAAAAGCACTCCAAACTCCTTAGTAACTGAAAAGCAGCATCCTGACAACCACACTCTAAAAAATGCTGGGTTGTTTCAACCCAACTTTGGGTCAAATATGGACTAACCCAACCGTTGGGGTAAATTTTTAACCCAAATGTTGGGTTAGTCCAAATTTGACCCAAAGTTGGGTTTAAATAACCCAGCATTTTTTAGTGTGCACCTTGGCATCATACCGGTGAGTTTTCATTGGGAAAAAAAACACTTAAAAAAAAACATTATCTTCAAAAAAAAAAAAAAAAGTTTGTTGTTTATCCGTTTGCACATTATCGCCTGGAACTGTTGGAGATAATGAATCCATAATATTCATACATGCATATTTGATGAAGTCATGTTCAAATCAATGGGGCAAACCACATATAACGATCATTTCCACTAAAATGTCTTATTAAAGTGTGTATATTTTAGGTGACAACATTTGGTGGCTTTGTAAGATTGCTTTGAAACAGAAACAGAACAGCCTCAATAAGCAGCACTAAAACCTGAACAAGATTTATATGCCATTTTAACCCAAACTCATAAACGTCTCATAAAGAGAGACCTCAAAAATGAAACATTGGACTTCTTACACATTATGCGACAGTAAAACTGTTAAACTAACCTTATTCATTGTATAAGTGTGTTTTCTTTCATTTATATTAAAATTAACAGATACATTTATAATACAATATAACCAGAAACTACCCTTATTTATATAGCCTAGTCAGAAACAGTAACACCAGCATTTCACTAAATATTTCCCCTAAAAAAAAAATCTGTGACTCAAGTGAATAATTTATATGAGTCACCTAAACAAACTAAATTTCCAGAATGATTTGGACTTTCTAACATTACAAAAGAGGACTGTTTAGCCCACGTTACAGTTAAACGCTCACGTGTACTACTTTGCTCCCTTGTTTTAATTTAGCTAAATCATTGCCAAGATTTATCTAAAATGAGTGAACAAATTAAATGAAATTAGGCTATACAACATGTCTACAATTTACCTAAAACAAAGTAATCATGGGAACAAATTAATAAATTGTGGAAACAACAAATTCTTAATTCGTGCCCATGATTTCTATTTTTTCTGCATGTCTTGTGCAGGTCTCCGTATATATTTTTATCTCAATGTGACATCTACGCTATAAAGAAAGATAGGTTGAAACCCATTTCAAGATTCAAGATTTTTATAGATGAGCAGGAATGTACAATAGAAGAATGTGCAAACAGGTTGTAGCATTTGTTGCTCACACACACAAACACACACCACAGGACTGATGGCTGCTCTGTCAACGCAGGTCTGAAGGATGGCGTGAAGTTTCCAGAGACGGTGCGCTAATCAAGCCATGAAATGATAAACATCCCGACCTGCACCATGCATCATCATCATATCACTGAGAAATGCTACACAACCATACAAGCACTACAGAAGTAGGGAGAGAAAAAATCAAAAAGAGAGAGAGTGTAAAATCTAACTTCCTCCAACAGACCTGCTTTCAATTACAACACACTACGGATGCAATATACCGTTGCGTTGACCTCAAATCCACATGGATAAATGTTACAGCCACGCCATTCATCATCCGGTGAAACTGAGAAATACACAGCAACACATGATCCTATAAGGAATATGCATATGGGGAGCCAATGCCTGTGAGCAAGACCGAGCTATATGACCTCTATCAAACTTCACGTTGTAACTTGTGAGGTCATGTTAAAAACTGCAGGGTAGGAAAATAGCATCTTTTTCTACTTCCTTAATTTATACACTCCATCAGCCTCAAGGAAAAAGTAGGTTGCGCCCACCCATATAAAGCTCACTTCAGTAGGCTGGAAAGTAAGTCAAGATGAATTGTAAAAGAAAACAGTAGATGATAGTCTATTATTATTCTAAAGGACTGCTGCGGCAAGACGACGCTAGGCTTGCTTTTAGACTTATTACCCAAACATAACTCTCACACTGCTTGCTTTAACAGATCTGTACTGATATTCTTTCCTTTTAATGGTACTTGCTCAGGAAAGCATAAAACGGTGTAATACCCTAGCAGCCACCAGCACAACCTAGAATCATCCGTTTTAGAACAAAACAAGCTACCAGGGTTGTGTCATTCAGAATTGAATTGAGAATGAAAAACTGCGAGTTATTTGTAATTCCAATTCAATTCTCTTATTCTTCTTTTATATCTAAAAGTTAGTGAAAAGACTTCAAATAAAAAAAAACTTTTAGATATCAATCCGCATGGGCCTAAAATTAACACTCGCCAAGCGCCAAATGCGAGTAAAAATCAGCGTTGGCGAGTCCATGTAACAGTGTCAGTCGCCAGTTGGCGGGTACAACTTTTACGAATTGTAACAATGCAATGAAGTGAAAACAACAGCCAGTTTTTAAAGAGATTCGCTGTTTCTGACATAAGCGAATAAAATAATCTTGTCCGAAGACAAGATCATCGTGATTAGCTGTTCTGTCATAAGCGACAAGAGCGAAACAAATAATAGGATACAAACGGACTGATCAAATCAGAGCAGTGTGATGGCCAGCTTGCCCCTAGACACGGTTCTAATAACTTTTACCTGAGACGATATTGCTGCTTCATTTCAGAAGATTAACTTTTCCCTTCTTTATTCTTCATAACCCGAGAATGCGGCGTACACATACCCGGGATTACGCAGTGAAGTATAGTTTGAAAGGCTGCGCGTTCGGCTGTAAACATACGCTGAGCCACTTCAGACAGCCACTGCTTTTGAAGTAAAACCTGCTGAACTCGGTCATTGATGTAAATCAAAGAACAAAAGAAAAAGAGAAATCCTTGGACTGTTCTAGTCACTGATTAACTGTTATAGCTTGAATAAAGATTAATATATATAGTTTATGCATATATAATATAGTTTATGTGAAGATTGTTTTAAAATCACTTAAATTAAAAGTTGTTATATATCTCAGAGACTATTAAATGTTAAAAATAATGGCTTTCAATTATACTGTAATGTTGAATGGCTATAATTAATAGGGAAAATTGAGGGAAAATGCACCAGCAGGACAAAAACATTGGAAATATGTTTAGTTATTGTAGCAGTAATAACTGCCTGTTTTTGCCTGTTCAGTTTCAAATTTTATAATGTCACCGGCCATTGGCAGGTGTGACAAAAAGTTACTTTTAGGCCCTGCGCATATGTGATGGACATTGGTTATGATCATCTTTGTATCTACTTTGAAGGCATCTTGAGTAAAACAGCTTCATATTTAACGAAGCATATGCAAAACGCTTGAACCGGAAGCGACGAGACCCGTTTAACAGAATCTGGAAGTCTGTTGCGCATAACCCCTAACCAGTTGTGAGATCTTAAAGTGTGCATTTGTATCCTTGTATGATCTCGTGTGCTCCGCGTGACGGTCGGCGACGGTCCATGCAAATTGAATGCAGACAGGAGGAGAGTTCAGCTTCACTGGAGAGGCATGATTGAGAAACTTTAAACCCATGATTTTGATTTCAAAATATGCTGCGCTTTATCTATTTGCCCGCTGTCATATTCATGTCATTTTCACTGTGTGCTGTACGTAAAATGAGTGTTAACTTGGCTTTATTTGACAAAAATATGATTCCCAATGCACACAAACGTCCCAGATTACTGAGTGCCCTGTTGGTTACAGTGTTTACTTCCTTTTATTTTATATATATATAAAATATTTTTTATTTGTGAAAAATACTGTAGTCGGATTACAGAATCAAGTTGTCATCTAAAGTATCTATCTATCTATCTATCTATCTAGGCTTTATATCGGCCATCGGCCACCCTGCTCTGTAAGATATAAAGTGTTAGAGTTAGAGGGTCAAATAAAGGTGGAACAGATGTGTTTTTAGTCGTTTCTTGAAGATGGTTAAGGACTCAGCTGCTCGGATTGATTGGGGCAGGTCATTTCACCAGGAGGGAACAGTTAATGAAAAGTCTGTCCATTAAACATATACACATATATATATATATACATACCGTTAAAGAGCTGTTAAAACAATAAGGGATGGACCGGCAAAGCAACAAAAAAATAGATCGTTAAAGAATGTTAAAATTATAGAACGTTAAAGTGGTAAAAAAAAAAAAATAATCAAAAATAATTCACAGAATGTTAAATCGACAAAATGATAAAACAATAGACCTTTAAAGCGATAGACCGTTACAGCGAATAAAGGACAGACCGTTAAAGTGATAAAACATTGTACCATTAAAGCAATAGATGAAAGCAATAAAAAGAGCTTCGTTGATACATTTACACTATACATGCTAGGAGAGTAAACTCCTTGAAGTGCTCTCATACCATCCTCAGCTGCGCATTTATCAAAGCAAAATACAACAGCAGCTGTCATTTTAAAACAAGCTTATATATGCTGAAAATGTTGAGAGAGGGAAAGCCTGTTATCCTGCAGCACTGTTTGTGATGAAACATGGTTAAAGCCTAAACATATTAGATTCTCCTGCAGCTTTGAAAATGATAATGATCTTCAATATAAAGTTATAAACAACAAAGTGCGGTGAGCTTTCACACTGGTATACTCCAGTCATCAATCCTGCTCCCTACATGGCACAAGACGAGACTCCTGATTGGCCGGCTGTGAGGGTGCCCCAGTAAATAAGCCTTCCTATTGGCTGCAGGAATGTTCTTCATTAAAAGATTTCACGGACGAGGGGTTGACCTTAAATGGGCTGCAGAGCATTCTTATGATAAATGAGTATGAAAATATAAGCCCACCTTCCCCCAATATTCCTTCCTCATAAAAAACAGAGAAGAAAAACAATGCAAGGAGGAAAACAGCTCACATATTTTGTATTAAGACTGGAAAAAATGGGTTAGAGACAAAGTTGAGTGTCTTCTTAAAGGGATAGTTCACCCAAAAATAATAACTGTCATAATTTACTCACATAATTTACTCATGTCATTTCAAACCTTTATTAACTTCCTTCTGTGCAACACTAAAGAAGATATTTAGAAAACTGTTTTTTTTTTTTTTTTTACATGCAGGTTTGAAATGACATTAAGGTGAATAAATGATGACGTGATGATTGGTTAACTTTTAAATCAACACTGACATCCATTTATAATCCAGTATAAATATGATTATTTATAAATAATTTAAGAATTCAATTTAATAACTTAATAATATATAACATGTATTATTTTTTTATCCAATTTCATGCTAATAATATCATAACTGACAGTCTCATAAAAAAAAATCATGGCTGATATTATTTTCTTCTGGTTCTTTTTGTCACACTCTGGAAAAAATGTTAACGCAGACGCAGAGTAAGCTTGCCGCAATAGACGGTGTTGACGGTGATAGCGGTGTTAAGCCGCAACACCGGTTACGTCACTTGCCCACTGCGTCACCGACCCCCACCGTCGTTTTGATTTTTTATAGAAATAAAAATCTTTTAGTACAGTAAAAGAACAGACACTACAATTAAAAACTGAACGCGGCTGCTCAATGCAGCGTGCCGAACGACAGTCGCATCACAGATCAGATTTCATTTATCCAGTGAGGATAGTGAGTCGAACTGACTGACAAGAAGAGTGAGGTGAGACAGACAAGACGATGGCAGATGATTTAGTTTCGAAACGAAATGCAAAAGCGCCTGTTTGGCAATATTTTGGATTTTGAAAAGCCTGTTGACTTGTTCCGTTTATCTAAGGTGATTTTGGAAGTTTTCTTAAACATTCGTTTCTTATTTAATTGGTTCCACATTGTTTGCTGA
>NW_015551075.1:3929702-3929990 GCF_001515605.1 Sinocyclocheilus anshuiensis | reverse complement strand
TCTTACTCGTTTTGCTAATAAACGTTCTACGTTTCTTATTTATTTGGTTATATATTATACATGTTTACTTAGGTATACAAAACTGGAAATAGGCTATTTAAACTTTATGTAAGTTATTGGTTATTTCATATTAGGCATAGCCTGCCCTATAGCATGGTGTATTTGTTTTGTTAATAAAAGTTCTGTTTTATATATACACTAAAGTGAGTCTGACGTTGTATTTTGTTGTTGCCTTCAAGCAATTGACGCCGAACTGCCGTTAATTCAAAAGTGAAAGTAAAATGCGCA
>NW_015551075.1:3920731-3927437 GCF_001515605.1 Sinocyclocheilus anshuiensis | reverse complement strand
TTTTTTTTAAACATTCGTTTCTTATTTAATTGGTTCCACATTATTTGCTGATTTTTACTTTATTTAAACTTTGTGTCATTTATTTATTTTATTTGACATCAAGGTGTATGCCGTGCCTCCAAGCTTTCTTACTCGTTTTGCTAATAAACTTTCTACGTTTCTTATTTATTTGGTTATATATTATACATGTTTACTTAGGTATACAAAACTGGAAATAGGCTATTTAAACTTTATGTAAGTTATTGGTTATTTCATATTAGGCATAGCCTGCCCTATAGCATGGTGTATTTGTTTTGTTAATAAAAGTTCTGTTTTATATATACACTAAAGTGAGTCTGACGTTGTATTTTGTTGTTGCCTTCAAGCAATTGACGCCTAACTGCCGCTAATTCAAAAGTGAAAGTAAAATGCGCACGGCGCTTTTAAGCTATTTAAAAGCGAAGGAGAAGCGAGGAAAAGAGGGAAAATTCAAACGAACTAAAAACGAACAATTGCTTTACGCCGAATTGACGCTATTTCAAAGTGAAAGTAAAATGCGCACGCCGCTTTTACAAGCTATTTAAAAGCGAAGGAAAGCGAGGAAAAGAGGAAACGCCCCGCCCCCACGGTGATACCGGTATTACTGGTGTTGTCACACGTCGATTAACCGGTGCGAAAATTTCCTCACCGTCACAACCCTAACGCAGAGCTGGGTAGATTACGTGAAAATTGTAATCCGTTACGGATTCCAAATTACATGACAAAAATTGTAGTTAGTAACATAATCCTTTATATTACACATTTTAGGTAATATAATCAGACTACTTTTTGATTACTTTTAGATTACCTTTGACCTAACTTGTTTATCACATTGATTTAAACAGTATAATCTTGTACCATATTGATATAAAAATGCAAATAAAAAGAGAAAATATTACATTTCTTGCTATTAACATAATGAAGTGCACACTACGTCAAGGTTTCCCAAACTGGGGCTCGTGAACTGCAGGGGGTTTGCGAGTTCAATGAAAAGCTAATAATTAAATTATAAAAATGTAAAATTAAAAATCATTTAAAAATAAAAACAATCAAAATCAATTTGTGTGAATGTCCACAAAACTGGAAGACTTTCTGAATATATATATAAGCATTAGGCTATTTTAGAAAGGAACATTTAAAAGATGAAAGACGAATTAGGAGGAATCAATAAATTATGAATAATTTGCTTCTATTGTTTCAATAATATGTAATCACGTAATCAATAAAAAAGTAGCTGTAGTCTGATTACGTGTATTTTAAAATACTTAAATTTAAAGTACTTAATTTTTGGAATCTGATTCCGTATTCCAGATTGCATGTAATTAGTTACTACCCCGCTCTGCGCAGACGTGTAGTTTGCTATAGTTGTATTCCACACATTATGACAAATGGAGTAGGTCATCTGGGTATTTGTTGCATACAGCAGATTCACACACTATGCACAGATTTCCAAACAGTTTAGAGATGCCTCCACTGAAGGCCTCGCTCTGAAGAGATTCACAGTCCCTTGGGAAAGTGTAAATAACAGAATCAATCTGGGAGGTTTAGAGACAGTGTCTCTGGAGGGGGAAGTCACACCTGGAGGTATTGAAGCATCAGGAGATGATGCTGAGCTTGTGCCAGAAGCCTGCAGGGCATTGAGACCCCATGTGGTGCCATCTTCATTTCACAATCACTCCCACACACATTCACAAAGCTGGTGTTTTCTTACATGTTCTACACTGTGTGAAGCACTGTACGGGGCAGATGATAAAACAGTTGGAGGAAATCCCATTCATTCCTCATCTTGCATGAAACGCTGCAGTCTGCAGGTTTCACAAAAGATTGAATCGCCTGTGAAATTTGTAACAGTGTTTAGAGGTGGCAATGAAAAAATACATACATATATATATATATACATTTTAAATCAAGTAGATGCAGTACAATGGATACTGCCATGATATAACAAATATTTATAAAATAATAATAAAATACACAACTAAAATTTTATTTATTTCACATTGCAGTAATAAGAACTGGGGGATGTGCTTAATTTCCTGAAAATAATGTCACAATGCAAAAAAAATTAAAGGGTACTTTATAAACAGTACACTTCATTTTCTAAATTCTTAATTTACTAATATAATAATAATTATATTATTATTTTAATATTTATATTCAAATATGCAAATAATAATAAGCTTTAATAGTCCAAAGGGCTAGATATGAAACCTAATAAAAACTGTATAATCTAAACTATATTAAACCCCCTTTTTATCTACTTGTGTGGGCTGACCATGACTGGCTTAAACCTTAAGTCAAAGATAAAAATAATATATCACTTAAGGTTTAGTTAATTATATTACATTAAATGTGTCACACAAGTGCACTTATGCTAGTTTTCAACTATCCTCAGGTAAACCTGCTTTAAAACCAATTAAACAGCCCCACCCACATTAAAATCTCCACATATTTGTATATTAAACATCATATGTTAGAAGCGATTGTGTTGCATAGCTCAATATTATTACTCTCAGTGCTGACTGAAAAATTACTCGTCGAGAGAGCGAGCAGTGTAATAGTGTATACCGCGGTATCCAGCGGTGTCCTGAGGTAACCTCTGTGGTTTGTGTGCTGTTACTGCACTCAGACAAGCCTGAAAGTCTCATGGAGGAATATGGAGCAGGATCTCTGTCTGCAGACACACTGACTCACTGAAGCTCACCATGTAAGTGTGCTGAGCATCTCTGTAATAAATCACACACAGAGGAGCATTCCCACACTACAGGAGATTACTATTAAGAGATAGTGTGTCTGTAGCAGAGCGCATGTGAGTGTGGAGGAGAGGAACAGGAGACATATCGCTTTCAAAGATCACAGTCTCAGATTGGCGAGTTGCTGTGCAGAGCCTGAAGGTGACCTCCAAGCTCTAATAACCACACACACACGCACACACAGTATCAGAGGCTGTGAGGTCTGACAGCATTCTGTCTATACATTCATAATACAGCATTGCCTCAAGTGTCCTGCTTTTAAAAAGTGAGACATAAATGAATAAAAATATACAGCAATATTCATCAAATTCCACGTTTCAGATAAAAGATGTAGTCCCTGACATTTAAAAGGGTGGTTCTAATGCTATTTCAATGCATTCTGAGTTACTTACACTGTTAAAGAGTTGGATTCTCATGCTAAACATCAAGCGTAGCATTAGTTCTGGCAGGTCACGTTAGTCAAGCTCGCATCAGCTGGCTCTCCGCTGATCCCCATCTATCTATAGGAATACGACCCCTATTTAAGCATTCATATATAAGGTCCCTCAGTATTATCAGCAGTTTTCGCATTGCTCAATAGCTAATTACCCTTCTCCATCCCCAGCTACTCCTCTGTCAGTCAGGATTCAGCATTCACAAAATCGCACTCAAAACCGCAGGCGATTCATTGCTGATTTTGAACGTGATTTTGTGTAGCTTGTCAGTGAACTACGGCTCTGTGTAGTAAATGCCGCTCCATCTGAAAGCATGTGCTGGAGATTTACTACTAATCACCAGAAGCGGCTTTACTGACGAGATGCGCATGAAAATCGCATTCGATTTTTTGCACAGCCCTACTGAGCAGTCCCAGTGATAAAATATCCTGGTCATGAGCTGGAATCGCAGGTGGTGAGTAAAACTGCATCAAATTTCTGTGTTTTGTTGCCAATCAGCCCGTGACTCTTAAGCTCCTCCCACGGCACGCCTCCATGAGCTCGGCTGTTTTCGGAGAGATGCGTAAAGCTGTATCTTTCTTTTATAAATCTGATAAAACTAAATACTCTTCGGAGATATGAAGGATGCAATACTACTATATAGGTACTCAAGATTAACATGAGATTGGCGAAAATGTGTGTGTAATGTCCCCTTTAAACTACAACAGTGAAATCCACAGTAGCAATGTAAACAGGTGATTCGTGTCATATGTTTTGCGCTGCCTTGCTATCTGTTGCCTACATAGGTAGCATCATAACTGTAGTGATGGGCAGAGCGAGGCTTCATGAATCACTGAAACAGTTGAAGCAAATGTGCCGAATTGTGTAGAGGCTTCGAAACAATCTTCGACACCCGTCTCCACTGCGACACCAAGTGGTCACTTGTACATGTTGCTCTGCCCTGACAATGATTTACGAATGATAACCTACATGTTGTTTATGTCAAACAATAAAGTGTGTCTACATCATTGTAAGAGCAATTAAAAAAAATTGTCTTTTTCATTGTTGTATTTTTTTTAATAATGTGTTGAGTTTTTAACGCGTGTCTGGAAACTACATGAGCTTGGTTTTGTAACCTTTAAGATTCTCATTGTGAATAATTATAGGTTATTTTGGTCATAAGAAGAAGTGAACATTAATAAAAGAAATCAAGCCACAATGTGTCATTTGTTACATTGTGAGATTTTTATTTTGCCGCCTGTCGGTCGAAACACTTGTGAACCGCACCGAAGCTTCATTTAGCCGTTGTCACGTGACATGGGTGTTTTGAATCACACTTCGGAGCAGTGTTTCGAAACATCTACGTCAGTTTCGCCTCAGCCATCCCTACATAACTGAAAATTAGACTAATTTTGGACCAATTAGCAATATTTTTCATAGGAAAAGGATGCTACTGTTCAAAAGTTTGGGGTCAGTAAGATTTTCTTCTTTTTTGATAGTAATTAATAGTTTTAATCAGCAAGGATGCATTAAATTGATTGATGCATCACAGCTTCCACAAAAATATTAACATTTTTATGTTGAAACCGTTTTCAGCATAAAAATAAGAAATATTTCTTGAGCAGCAAATCAGCATATTAGCATGATTTCTGAAGGATCGTGTAACACTGAATACTGGAGTAATGATGCTGAAAATAATGAGTAATGATACTGAAAGCTTTGTCAGAAATAAATTACATTTTAAAATATTCAAACAGAAAACAGTTATATCAAATCGCAATAAAATTTCACATTATTCTGTAGTTTTGATCAAATAAACCAATGTGCCGAATTGTGTCGAGGCTTCGAAACAATCTGACACCAGTCTCCACTGGGACACCTAGTGGTCTCTTGTACGTGTTGCTCTGCCTTGACAATGATTTACGAATGATAACCTACATGTTGTTTGTCAAACAATAAAGTGTGTCTACATCATTGTAAGAGCAATTAAAAAAAATTGTCTTTTTCATTGTTGTATTTTTTTTAATAATGTGTTGAGTTTTTAACATGTGTCTGGCAACTACATGAGCTTGATTGGCGAAAATGTGTGTAATGTCCCCTTTAAACTACAACAGTGAAATCCACAGTAGCAATGTAAACAGGTGATTCGTGTCATATGTTTTGCGCTGCCTTGCTATCTGTTGCCTACATAGGTAGCATCATAACTGTAGTGATGGGCAGAGCGAGGCTTCATGAATCACTGAAACAGTTGAAGCAAATGTGCCGAATTGTGTAGAGGCTTCGAAACAATCTTCGACACCCGTCTCCACTGCGACACCAAGTGGTCACTTGTACATGTTGCTCTGCCCTGACAATGATTTACGAATGATAACCTACATGTTAATATTACTACTACTATTTCTACTAATAATAATACTTTTACAGTATTTACACATGTATTATTATTAATTATTAATTAAATATAATAATAATAATACTTTTGTAAATACATTTATTGTAAATACAATATTTTAACAGGCTACAGTGTTTAAATACATATATATATATACATACAAAAGTTTTATATAATAATAATAATAATAATAATAATAAGTTATTTAATGCATAATTTTATGGATTGAATTATTACATTTCTAATAAATACTTTGTAAAAACTACAAAATTATTATTATTGTTATTATATAATATTGTTGCCACTTGAAGTGAAGACTTCAAACGTGGCTCATCCTATTTTAATTTAGAACTATTAATTTTATAATAAAGCATTCACCGTGGAAAAATAACATGAGCAAATGTTAAGCAATGCATCATGGAATCAATTTGCCCTTTAAAACGCCATTAAGGAATGCAGTAGATTACATCTAAGTGCATCAGAGCAGAGATAACATCTGTCATATGAGTTTTTAATTAAGCATTGTTTTCGGTTGTATTTGCAGCTAATGTTGTTGTGTGCTCGTACGATCGAATAACCAGACTCCCCCTATTCCTTTTTCTGCTGTCTTTCTGCTGTGGAGGGCTATTAATGGTTAAGATTACAACGCCAGAACGTCCTTGAGCTCCCAGCAGGACGGCCCCTCCTCTCTGTGCGAAGACAGACTCTTCTCAGCAAGAAAATGGCCTGGATTAAGACGAGGACATGACAGACCTGTTCTGCAGATCGGTGTGGCCAAAGCCCATTGTTAAAAGCTCAGAAGAGGTGTTGAGAAAACAGAGAACCCATTTGACCCTTCACCCTCACAGGGTTTTCTGTTACAGATTTAAAGGTACAGCAATGCTGTACTCACTGAATACAGGTTTGGGCCATGCTATGATCATGTAAACCGGTGTAAACCACTCTGGAGATGGTGGGTGGATGGTAAGGATTCATTTCACAGAGGTCTTTAGAGTTCAACATGGATGGCAGCATTAGTACAGCATACTAGCACTTACACGACTTGATTTGACAGTGGGTGTAGAGAGAGCAAACATATATGTGCTCTCATTCGCCCTAAGCAACATCCCACACATACACACCAACATATA
>NW_015551075.1:3906961-3920632 GCF_001515605.1 Sinocyclocheilus anshuiensis | reverse complement strand
TACTCATAATCATGCATGCAGTCAATAAAAATAATCTCCACTGGCCACGCAACAACACCAAGGTCACGTAAACCCACAGTAAATGAAAACATGGTGTACATTTTTTTGAAGGTAAAAAAAAGATGAAGGGTGGATGGTTGCCAGGAAGTTGATATGCAGTTGATAGGAAGAGGAATTTACTGAATTGCAATTTAATAAATAAATTTAAAACAAGCAATGCAATCTGGCAAATTAAGTGTTCTTCATCCATCTATCCATTCGTCCATCCGTCCATCCATCCATCTATCCATCCCTTTATTCAACAATCTGTCTATCCATCCATCCATCCAATATCCAACTATTCTATCTATCCATCCATCCATCTATCTATCTGTTATCCATCTATCCATCCATTTAACCATTTACCCATCTATCTATCTATCTATCTATCTATCTATCTGTCCAACAATCTATTCATCCATCTATCCATCCATCCAACAGCATTGTTATTGTTAACTAACACTTAAACGTAAACTTTTTTGGTCATTGAAATGAAGCTGAAATAAAATATAAATATTATATGGAAACTTAAAATTTAAAAAATGGCGGCATGACAATAAATACATTTAAGTTGAAGTACTAAAATTAATAAAATAAAATAAATTAAATGAATTAAATTAATGTGAAGTTTAATTAAAGCTATATAGAAATATGAAAAATAATACAAATGACAAAAGCACATACAATTACTGAAACCTACACTAAAATGAAATAAACAACAATTCTAAAATAACAGATCCGTAAGGCCTTCAAACATCAAGCCTTTTTCCAAGCAAACATTTAAGTTTGTCTTAAACTTTGCTTTTCTAGATAAAACAATTATTTATATGAATTTCTTGTAATTTCAGTTCACTTTAATGCTATTACATTCATATCTGAAATTTGGCATCCTGTTTGCTACCTCAATTTAAATTCAAGAATTTTAAAAGGCATTCTCAATTAAATTCTGAATGCCACACAACCCTAAATGTTGTGCAGTTGCTACGGTGTCCTGGGTGGTTGCTAGGGCATTGCCCAAGTCTCTATACTATCCTGGTCTCTAGATATGGCTTGGGTCTATGGGAAATGTTACTCAGTTAAGAAATATAAATCAGAAACAAATACACTTGATTCCCAGTGGAAAACGAATGGGTTTGTTTGGGCATGTTATGACAAATTAGATCATATCAAATCTGTAATTAATTAAAATCATTAGCATTCATCCCACCAGCACACAAAACAGCATTTAAATGGAGAAGCAGATAAATTGGCTCTGTGAATCCAGAGAAACCGGTGTATCCCTGAACACAACAATAACCGCTGAGTTAATCTGGAATTGTTCAAAAGTATCCTGCTTAGTGGTCGATCAATATTGTTTTTTTGACAGCCGATGCCAATATCTTGGAAAGCTGGGTGGCCGATGGCCGATATAGAGGCGATATAAATTATATTTATTATCATTAATATTTAAGAAATTTGAAATAATTTGAAAATGGATTAAATAATAATTTTGTAAAATAAACATACTTAAACTTTAGACGACAAAGTATATTCCACAAATAAATAAATATTTTTTATAATTTTATAATTAAAAAGGAAGTAAACCGTAACCAACAGAGCACTCAGTATTCTGGGAAGTTTGTGTGCATTGGGAATCATATTTTTTCAAATAAAGCCAAGGTAACACTTATAACACACATCATACATACATGCACAGCACACAGTGAAAATTACAGGAATATGACAGTGGGCAAGTGCAGCATAATTTGAAATTACGAATTTATGTTTAAAGCATTCAATTTGCACGGACCAAAAGTCAATTTGTTTAACAGTTCTATCGGATTATTAGACAGACTTCTATCCATATCAGACAGAACTGAACGATGCCAGTGAACAGGGAGAATGTGAGCACTGTGGAACTCAGCGTCATCAAAATAAAAGTCCGGCGCGCCGTCAAAATAATGGTCCCGCCTCGAACACATCGGCCAAACAGAAAAACATATTGGCCGATGCCGATATATCGGCCGATATTTGAAAAATGCCAAATATCGGCCGATATATCGGCCTTGGCGATATATCGGTCGACCACTAATCCTGCTAATACACAATCAAATTCAATAAACCATATGGTGAAGGAACCAACTGTGGACATGTTGGGCGGAAATCAAAGGTCTTCAGGCAACAGCGTCAATGGCCGGGCAGAGACGATCAAGGCTGTGATCAATAGCAGCAGAATGTGAATATTGATTATGTGTGTGTTTTATGAGGAGCAGGGTTACAGGCCATTGGGGGTTGGCGGTAATGAGAATAGAATGGAGCTGATGTGAAGGCAGTACGGTGTTACTGTAGCTAATTAATCCCCCGTGTGTTGTCTTTTGACTGCTCCATATGTGATACTTCCAGTTACTCGCTCTCATCTGTGGAAATTCCATCAATTATGGGATTTGGGTGGGGGAGAAGGCCCCAGGGAGAGGGACTCTGGGTGAAGCATGCCAGAGGAGATCACGTACACACGCACAGATGCTCTACAGGTGTAATGGACTGGATGAAAGTAGGTGAACAGCGAACACCTGCCAAGAGGCAACTGGAATTTAGATCAGGTTAGAGAGGTCACAGGTGCTTTATGAAATAAAACTCAATCTCACTCTCTGAGTTCATGCAAAGGTTTGTGAGTTCATGTGCATGGCACATGCAATCTTGACCAATTTTTGCAACAAAAAAAAAAATTATGATTATAGACAACATAAAATGGTATTCACAATGCATTTAACTTCTAGAATGTGACATATTTCAAAGTGATACTGAATATTCAGTGAGAAATAATGTATGCTGGGCATTCAAAACAGCTAAACAGAGCGCACAGCATTTTAAAAGTGCTCAGGCTGCTCAAAAAAAAAAACAGTGTATCCGTATATATCATTCAAAAGTTTGGGGTCAATCTTTTTTTTTTTTTTTTTATTGCATCAATTATTTTTCCTCACCCACATGGCCTTGGTCACATCAGAAGAAAATAAAAATTTCTTTCAAAGGCAAACTATTCATATTTTGTAAGAATGTAGATTATATTTGTTGTATTTCTTAACATTAATGAATTGAGGACAATAAGACCGTAGACAATTAAGAAATTAAAGTACCAATTTTTTATTTCATGTTGACTTTAACAAGAACAGAATGGGTGAACTAAGCTCTGAGATAAACAGTAAGCTGCACAAACCCATTTTCTTTCTTTCTTTCTTTCTTTCTTTCTTTCTTTTTCATTATAAAAGCAAACACTCTTGGGCATTCTGCAATATCTTCTTTTGTGTTATACCAAAGAAAAATTGTAATAATAATAATAATAATAATAAATAAAGAATAATATATAATACATAATATTTATATGCAACATCTAATGTGTGTTTAAGTCCCATGTCTACTCTATATTTCTATTCTTGTTCACTAAAACCAGTGGAACGGCTTTTAACAGAAGGATTTTAATGGATTTACCCATAAATGCCTCATTCTAGACACAGGAATCAATGAGTGCTTTTCAAGCCCGTCTGCAACATGAGTATCTGGCCCCCAGGTATGACCTCTCAAGGTTCCCACTCATTCACACTCCCACCTCAGCAGAGGTACATTATAATGCTGCACATCTCTCAGGTAGAACAGAGGCCAATAGGTGACAGGAAAGTCATTCAGTGATTCATTCCACCTCATCCTCTGTAGATTACATTGTGGAGGGAGCTCACATCAACGACTGACGATAGGGGTGAAAACATCTGAAATGGCTAAGAAAAGCAGAACAGAAAATTCTACAGATGGGTAGACGCTCGCAAAAGAGTTTATGCTCATCACATACTTTGTACCTTTTAAAGGGGTCATATGATGCTGCTAAACCGGCGATCCACAGCGCAAAGTTGTAGTATTTCCTCAGCAACCAGCACGGATCAGCTCCAGGCATAACGAAGCAGATATCGTCCTCTTTTGGAAGGCCAAACAAAGTAGTCTCGCTTTCACAACGAATCACACAGTGCATTCAAAACATGGCGGCAGCAACAATACTACAGCCAGAATAAAAGTTATGCCTTCTTTCTTTGCGTGAACATTTGGGTGGCGTTATGCAAATCTTCCCACATAGTGATGTAGATATGTGGGGACGTGTTAGAACGAGCCGTTTTAGGTAGGCGTGGCTGACTCTTAACTTTTATAAAGAATATCTCTTTGGATTTGAGACTTTAGTCTTTGCAACTTTACAGATCTTCTTTATGCACCAAGAACTTGTAACACTCCAAAGAGAAAGGAAAAATTGAAATCACATCATATGACCCTTTTAAACTAAAAAAAATATTTCAACACCATTGATTCAGTACCATGGTATATATCAAAATTACTATCTTACACCACTACTCTACCATTATTTCTAAGAAGAATTTTAATAAAGATTTAAGACAGTGAATAAGGTTTGGACACAAGTAATTTGTAATTGTAATTTATTCCAGTGTTATCACCGCATGTGCTGTGCAAGTTCAATTCTAGATCTTATTACCTGCTGATCTTCCCGATTCCTTGATTATTGCTGCGCCAATATTACAATTTTGGCCAAAGCAATAAGCTGATAATTGCTTTCATGTTATGGTTGACAGCAGATAAATGACTGATATTAAAATTGTACTATTTTGTCTAAATAAATTTAAACCAAAATCAGCAAATTCAAATGCTACCTGTGAATTTAGGCTTCACAACATTGTAATGTACAGCATGAAAAATTGATATTTTTTTATGAGATTCACTGAAAATTACATTTAACAGTGTTTTAAAATGATTAGTGTCTTTAAAGATTAACTTTGAGTGCTAGATGATGGTAAAGGCCACCTAATTATTAAAATGAGCATGCACAATTAAATATCCAAAATCAGCCAATATCGTTACAAAAAAAAAAGACTCTAATATCAGCCAACAATACGATATGGTACAATGTGCATCCCTATACAAAGTGGCAAAACTGCAAAAATTAGATGTGAACATTAACAAATTACAAGCTTAAATGGACAGTTCACTCAAAAATGAAAACTCTATCCCAATCTCATGTCATTTCAACCCTCTATGCATTTCTTTATTATGCGGAACAAAAAAAGAAGATATTTTGAAGAAGATATTTTTAAATGCCTCAATGTTTTTTTGCTCATACAATGAAAATCAATGGGTTCAAAACAACATTGGACCACATTGTTGAACAAAAGCTGTTATTGCTCATTGTATGGACAAAAACAGTTGAAAGATTCTTCAAAATATCTCCTTTTGTGACTAAAAAGTTGTGAGGGTGAGTAAGTGACAGAATTAAAATTTTTGGGGTGAACTATCCCTTTAATTTTAAGCATTTAGTTTTAAACCAGACAAGAGTGAAAAAATTTTGTTAAAAGCACCAAAGTAAACACCACTGGAGATTTGTTATTCCAGCACAAGGATCCATTTTTGTAACAATGTAGAAAATCTATAAAGAATTTCATACAGCGGAGTGAGAAAACAAGTAACCACTTTTCCATTTGGATTGAGAAGGGCCAGCGAAGCTTGCACCATTGCTCATTGTCACCTCTGCAAACTCATTTTCCGCAGCCCTGAAGGAAACAGCGGCTCGGCATTTTTTACTCAACATATGTCACATCGCACACGCCGCCCCGACCTAGAGCAACAACTGTGGGTTTTCCGTGAAGTGCTTTTCTGTGTTCTCCTTCACCGCCTCCCCACCCCTCTTTGTCCCTGTGCTTGTCTGTAGCTTTACCGATTAGGATTCAGTACTCAAACTGCTCTTCCAAACGGTGGCAGAAACGGGATTCTCCGGCTTTATTTACACTGCAAGTTACAGATGGCTAGAGAGGGAAAAATGCCTTTATCCTTCGTTATCGGTGGGAAAGCTCCTCGAGTGTAAAATTTAATTTTGATTAGATCATATGCCGTGCCAGAGTCGATGGGGGACATTAGGGAAGAGTTTGGGAAGTGGATGAGGGCTTAAAGGAGAATACTGAAGCAGGTACTGTATATCTGCAGCGGAGCAGCCCCTTGCGCGAGAGACTGAAGATAACCTCAAAAACAGCTTCCAGTCACTCTGGGAAGGCGGTTCATTCTCGTGCTGATGTGGGGAGAACTGTTAGTCAAGATCAGCAGGCGACTCTCTCCTCAGGCGTGTTTGGGCGGATGTGCCGTGATGAATGACAGAATGTATGGCTATTTGTCTCAATGCTCAAAATTTCATTTACCATTAACACTGTGTTTACCGGAGCCTGGATGCCAGTGACAAAGATCATACAATAAATTAAACCTGGGAATCTCATAAGCAGGTTATAGGGTTAATAATTTATTTGGATTTTTAGTTAAAAAGATGTGCATTTGTGGTTAAATAGTATATACATTTTTATTTTTATTTTTTAGAAAAGGACCAATCGTTTCGCTAGATAAGACGCCTATATTCCTCGGCTGGGATCGTGTAGAGCCCTTTGAAGCTGTATTGAAAATGCAATTTGGACCTTCAACCCATTGGCTACCATTTAAGTCCATTATATGGAGAAAAATTCTGCAATGTTTTCCTCAAAAGCAAGCCCTTTGAAGCTGCATTGAAAATGCAATTTGGACCTTCAACCCATTGGCTACCATGTAAGTCCATTATATGGAGAAAAATTCTGCAATGTTTTCCTCAAAAGCATTCATTTCTTTGCGACTGAAGACAGAAAGACATGAACATCTTGGATGACATGGGGGTGAGTAAATTATCAGGACATTTTTATTCTGGAAGTGAACTAATCTTTTAAAGAGTCCCTTATTACAATGATTCACTTTCTAAACTAAAAACAATCTATACTGTGGGGGGAAAAAAACACCAAAGTAGCTTCCTTTCTTTAAACTGACACACTCTGTCAGTTTAAATCTAGATTAAAGACCCATCTCTTTAACCTGGCTTACACATAACACACGAACACATTTCTAATATTCTCATAACTCATAATATTCTAATATTCTTCTCATAACACCCGATGTACTTGCTACATCGTTAGAAGAATGTCATCTACGCTAATATTAGTCTGTTTCTTTCTTATTCCGAGGTCACCGTAGCCACCAGATCCAGTCTGTATCCAGATCAGATGGTCACTGCAGTCACCCGGATCCAGTACGTATCCAGCCCAGATGGTGGATCAGCACCTAGAGATGACCTCTACAGCCCTGAATGTCAGCGGAGATCAGGACAACTAGATGAGTCCCAGAGACAGATCCCATCGTCTCCTAGACGGCCACCGGGACAAGACCACAGAAACCAGTCGAGTCCTCTGCTCAATGTGACTTTGCTGCAGCCTGGACTTAAACTGCTGGATTCATCTGGCCAGAGGAGAACTGGCCCCCCGACTGAGCCTGGTTTCTCCCAAGGTTTTTTCTCCATTCTGTCACCGATGGAGTTTTGGTTCCTTGCCGCTGTCGCCTCTGGCTTGCTTAGTTGGGGACACTTAATTTCCAGCGATATCGTCGACTTGAATGCACAGATACTATTTAAACTGAACTGAGCTGGATGATGACATCACTGAATTCAATGATGAACAGCCTTTAACTGAAAATTGAGTATTTACTATTGTCATTTTGCATTATTGATAGGGTTGGGCCGATAGACGATGCCATCATCCATCACCGATGGCTGACAGACATCACGATGTTGAGCCGGCATCGTGATCTCCCCCCCCATATACCCCCCGCAATCCGCCGCATCCCAATTCAGTGTTCGGAAAGGAAATTAAGTGTACTACGGATCCCTAAAGGGAATAAGCCTACGAGATGGGAGGATAAAAAAAAAATATTTCAATACTTTCTCTCGCAGTTATATCGTTGGGTAATTATACTGTATATAAATTGCGGGCATCAGGGAGCCGCTACTAATATGCAGGGCATTGAAGCCGCTTTCGAATGTGCGCTCTCATTTTACTTTTACTTTCGAGATTCACGATCACATGAACTCTATACTACGGAGCGGCCTTACCTACCACACATTTTACAAGATTAGATATTTGTCAGTGGTGCTCAGTATCTGCAAATCATTTGCCATTGTCCTATCAGTCATCTCTCCTTACTCTATGTATGTGGTAAGTGAACTTTCATGTACTGTAATGTAACAGTCTACCGCTAGCAAGCGGCTAACCATGTCCCTTTAGTGGCTCCGTAGAACGCGTTATTTGTTTTCCGTGCCTTTCTGCAAACAGATTCACGCTTTGGGCACACCCCCTTACCCCGCCCCCGATGTCATCGTCCATCACGATGTTTCACTGTAGACATCGTCCGATGCCAATTTGGTAGACATCGCACAGCCCTAATTATTGACACACTATTTTCGTATTTAATGCTGTACAGTTGCTTTGACACAATCTGTATTGTTAAAAGCGCTGTATAAATAAAGGTGACTTGACTTGACTTTTTAAAGAGACACCTGAGCTTGTGTGTCTCTGACGAGTTTTGACAGATCTAGGGGAACTTTATTTGTGAAAAACCTAACAGTGAATTTATTCCTAAATGAAATTCACAAGGTATGTTTAGCAAAAGTAAAGTTTTTAGTTATTAAAGTCAAAGTTATTATCATCAAAGCTCAACAAGTATGCAATATGACCCACGACTGAATAGACAGTCATAGCACAAATCTTAATGAGCTACAATACAGACTTACTGGTTAAAAGCAAATCAAAATCTGTCCAAGTACCTTCTGACATTCACTACCATTCAAAATTAACAGTCAGTAAGATTTTAATTGCAATTAATACATTTATTCAGCATTAAATTGATCATAAGTGACAGTAAAGACATAATGTTACAAAATATTTCAAATAAATGCTGTTATTTTTATCTTACTATTCATTAAATAAAGCTGAAAAATTTGCATGGTTTCCACAAATATATTCAAAATTTGAATATTATCATCATTTTAATATTGATAATAAGGAAATTGAATATCAAATAAGCAAATTAGATTTCTGAACATTGAAGACTGGACACTGAAGACTGGAGTAATGGAATAAACCACATGAATAAATTACATTTTTAAATATATTAAAATAAAAAACAGCATATATATATATATATACTTATATATTAAAATAATAAATAGAAAACAATTATTGTAAATTGTAATAATACTTCACAATTAGGGATGCCACAATTCTTAATATATAGTACGACATCCACGGTTCAATACGCGCTTGTGAATTACGTTTTTTTTTCTTCGGTTTTGCTTTTAAATAATTTCCATGCATTTTATTTTATAAGCACTGACTTATAACGTGCATTTGAAAAAGCAACACACGCCAAACATCTTCTCTTATGATGACTTGCAATGAGAAGCGTTTCTACCTGCTGTCCAGCAAGAGAACATTATAACATACTCCACAACATCAGTCGAGAGTTTTAAATAACCTTGCTGATCTTGTGGCTTCTTATCACAGAATGAGACCGAAAATATATTATATAATGTAATAAAAGCTATGTCAAATAGCAATGTATTCTAAATTAGGGATGTAAAGGTATGAAAATTTCTTATCACGATTGTAGTGACCAAAATGATCACAGTTATCAGTGTTATCACGGTATTGTTAACATGTGCTGGAGATGTTAAAAAAGTACTGACACATAAATCACTTCACCAAGTTTTATATTTAAAAATTAACAAACAACAAATAAAATTACTTTTTGTTTGCATAATCACTAAAATAATAACATTACCAATGATTTTAAATGACAACTTGACTGACAACAGTTTAATAGTTTAGAATCCACATAAGCTTGTTTTTCATCAACCGGTCAATATTTACAGCAGGGCATGCAAATTCGGTCCGTTTTTGGTCAGACAGAAACTGCACACAGGCTGAATGTGTTGTTTTACATGGAGCGAAGATGAAAACAAAATGCCATCGAATCGTTTCTGAAGACAGTCAGAACTTTCAGAGGTACATTCACATAATTCATTCATTCATATTTTCATTCGCATAATTCCCTTAGCACTCTTTTAAAACCTCCCAGCTTTTCCTCCCTGTTTTCACTCAAATCTAAACTACTCTGCGTGCTGTGCGCACGTGAGACTGTTACTTAAAACTGTGCTTTATGCTGGACAGTATTTATTTATCACGAGTTGTTCAAATCGCGGTAATCTAATACGGTTTTAATGATAATTAAAAGATGAAACGGTAATACTAACCGTGGGGAATTTTATCATGATTTATCGTCAAACCGGTAATCGTTACATCCATATTCTAAATATACTTTTTTTATTATGAAAATACCCAAGGTGGCTTGAAGAACACATATAAACCATATACTGTTGCAGCCGTGTGTTTATTGTCTTCATGTTTCATCATTCAAAACATTTCTATTTTATTTATTCCAGTCACAGCGAGAGCTGGATGCCTTTGTGCATAGGGATTTCCTGGAATGACATGAATTCTATTTCTTCTGTGATGCATATGTGGAGTTTCTGTGCGAGGACGTCCTCTGGCGTCTAGTATAAATGAAACATACATTACATGTGTTTATAGCACTCAATAATTCCCAATCCATCCTATTTGGGGTAAAAATAGGAAAAGTAATACTTCTCTCAAGTGAAATTTGAAGTACACATTTAAACATTATTTTCTCCAGTGTACAGAAGTGTACAGGAGGTTTTTTTTTTTTTTAAATCTCAAATTGCACAAAAAAAAAAAAGTGTATTGAACCGTGATCTAACTGTATTGTTGCATCCCTATTCACAATGCTACTGTTTTACTGTATATTTGATCACATAAATGCAACCTTGGTGAGCAAAAGAGAGTTCTTTAAAAAAAAAAAAAAAAAAAAGAAATTCTTACCAACACCAAAACTTTGAACAGCAGGTTGGGGTTATGTTAAATAAAATATATGTTCTTCAGAAAATGTACTTAAATATTAACGCTAAGGTGTTGCAATGTGATTTTTAAGGTTTTCTAAATGTGGTTTCTTAGTGTCCCAAGTAAAAATAGTTCACAACAAAGCTCAAATTCATAACATCAAGCAATAGTAATAGTTGCTTGTTTTAGCAAGCACCAGTAATAGTAATGATCTACACAAAACACTATAAGACTACAACATTATTTCTGTGTATGACACCCCAGAGAGGTACAAAAGCATGTAATGCCAACTACAGTCCATACACACTATCTCTTTTAAATTCTACATGGATTCTCTATAAGTGGTTCATGCCATTTTAAAGGTATTGTAATGTGCAGATTATGCACAGCAGCACAGTGAGACTCTTGTAAGTCCCAAGATTTAGGCGCTAGTGTAGTTTAATTAAAAGACGTAGATAAGACCTACAGATACACGACTGGTCATGACTCATGCTCAGCTTCAACCTTCCAACTGGGCCTGACCACCTGTCTCCTCCCACCCATCCCTCCATGAGGAAGAAGAGGGGACTGACAGATGGTGCTTCGGGGCCTCAGAGAGTCAGAAGATGGTTTTTCCACTCTCCACCTTCACGTCACATTCAACGGCTCATCAGTGCCACCTGCCCTGACCAACAAAAACACTTTCCCTGCATTGACATTGTTCATGAAGAATCCAACAGACCAGGATGAAAGGAGGTCTACTGCACTTCAAAATTCAAGATATAGGGGCAAAAAAATGCCCCTGCATGAGGTTTTTGCCTTATACATCATTTGATCACACAAGCTAGAGTGCTGTTTTTCCCAAATTGATTGTGATAGCAAATGTGATGCTGATTTTATAAAACAGTTCAATAAACAACTTGTTATTATTGTGAGTTATATTTTAGATAATGTTTCAATAGTTTTTGATAAATTTCACAGACAAAAATTGTTCTAAATTAATCCACAACAGAAATGTTGTGCATTTCTACAGTGCAAAGATGGATTTTACTGATACTGATTTAATTTGATTGGTAACAAACTTATAGTGACTGAATTTATTGATTAAACGTAAGAATTTGACTTAAAAGATTATGCATACATTAATAAGGTTGAAAAAAATTGTCCTTGTAAATGTAAAAATGCCCCTGGAAATCAATTTAAGAGGGAAAATATCGCTTCTTAATGGAAAAGTTCATTTCTGTCACTGCTGTAAACTAACCAGAATATGAGAAATATGAAAAGCTTCGGGAGTCAATCGCTTTATCTGCAAAATCCAAGAAAATATAGCAATATCGATATACTACACAATAGCAATGGTTCTCAATTTTTCATGGGGTGGACCACTTCAACTGTAAAGCCAAAAATATGGACCACCTATTTCCCACAAAATCCAGAAAAATAATATATTTCACTATATTCTACTTTAAAACCCTGTCTACAATATGGCTGAACTACACTGTATGATGCTATATTACACAATATATTGTACAGTACTAAACAATGTTCTACTATACAAAAATTCACTACAGTACCATACAAACCATTGCACTACTATGATCATAATACAGTGGCCTGTACTGTCATCATCAGTCAGAAACCTTATGTTTCCTCTCACATCTCTGCCAGCAGAGAGTAAGACCTTCCTCTACGGATTAACAGTTCCTCGCAGGAGTTATTGAGATGAATTGTCAAAGAGGTGTAAAGAGAGAGCCAAGCACACACTTCTTCTCATCTCCAGTGGAGAAACTCTGGCGGGGAGGAAGGGGAGGAAAACCTGATTACAGTGATAATGGCTAGCTCTAAATAAAGAGGCTGTGACAGTCATTTTTCAATGAGCTTTCCTGCCTCACTGATATTATGTTCAATTAGGCTCAGATATTTCTAGAATGGGCCAGTGGCAAATGATCAATCAAAGCTGTCAGCGGTCTCTCTCGCTCTCTTTGCATCTCTGGGAAGGAAGCCAACATTACTAAATAAAGGTGCACAGAGATATACTGTTCAAAATGGCAATTAATGTCACTGATGCAGTTTTAGCACTCCAGTTAAATCTGTAACAGCCAGAACATTACTGGCAGACTTAAATAATTACAGAAGAGTGAGGAAAAAGATCATGCTTGTTTGGCATATCCCATGCAATACAATACAACACCATGCAAAACCAACATTTATTTCAGGAGAAAAAGGTGATTTTGAGCACAAATATTTATACTGAATCAAGACTTAATTAAATCTTTAGATGGCTTTTGCCATAAGTGTATTCAACTGTCAGCATTTTTGCTAATATAGCCAGTGACAGGGTATATATTTTCAAAGACCCACAAGTAGATGCTGACAATTTGAGAAAAATATATATATTTTTTACAAAATTCATTTTTTACGGTTGCCAAAGTTTATGTGTTAATTTAGGGCTGGACAATAATTCAATATCAATATGTATCGTGATATAATTTTTTTCAATAATGGTGATTCGATTTTTAAACACATTTCCGATATTTCAAAATACAGTGTTTCCCATACATTGACTTATTGGTGGCGTTTGATTTCATTGAATAAACATGAGCGCTGCACATTTCAAAATCACTTCTGCTCACCAAGCCTGCATTTATTTGATCCAAAATACAGCAAAAACAATAACATTTTGAATTATTTTTACTATTTAAAATAACTGCTTTCTATTTGAAATTATAGACATTTTATTTAGCGCTGCAATTTTATTTATAATACTTTTAATTTAGCAAGGATGCTTTAAATTGATCAAAAAGATTATAATGTT
>NW_015551075.1:3902191-3906947 GCF_001515605.1 Sinocyclocheilus anshuiensis | reverse complement strand
TTGTTTTTTTTTAAGAATTCTCTTCTGCTCACCAAGGCTGCATTTATTTGATCCAAAGTACAGCAAAAACAATAACATTTTGAATTATTTTTACTATTTAAAATAACTGCTTTCTATTTGAAATTATAGACATTTTATTTAGCGCTGCAATTTTATTTATAATACTTTTAATTTAGCAAGGATGCTTTAAATTGATCAAAAAGATTATAATGTTACAAAAGATTTCTATTTAAGATAAATGCTGTTCTTCTGAACTTTCTATTCATCAAAGAAACCTGAAAAAAATCTACTCCTTTGTTTTCAACATAGGAGTAATTATGCTAAAAATAATTGTTTTTTTTAGCATAATTTTTTTTTTTTTTGCTTGTTTTCAACGTGACTGGAGTAATTATGCTAAAAATTCAGCTTTGAAATCACAGTAATAAATCACATTTTAAAATATTTTCAAATAGAAAACAGTTATTTTAAATAGTAAAAATATTTCAAAATGTTACTGTTTTTGCTGTATTTTGGATCAAATAAATGCAGGCTTGGTGAGCAGAAGAGACTTCTTTAAAAAACATTAAAAATCTTACCGTTCAAAAAACATTTGACTGGTAGTGTATGTCGGCCTAGTTTGTTTGCTGTTTTTTTTTTCTTAAATATTATATAGTTTTATAGGAGGTTTCATAGACTTGGAAAATTCATTTTTCAGAAGTTTTTATGTATAGAGACATCTGTTGTGGGTGTTCTTGGCCGTTTTTATGAGGCTTTTTTTTAATATAGTGTTCATATCGATATCGGAATTATATTGTATCGACCGAAATTAATAAATATATCGTGATATAAATTTTGGCCATATCGTCCAGCCCTATGTTAATTAAATATTAAATTACATTACAATTAATGTAATATTAATTACAAAATAAATAGATTATTTTAATATTATTACAATAATATTAAGTATACAATAGAATACATTTAAAACAATACATTTGAACAGTTACCAAATTTGGTATATAATTACAGTTTCAGCATTTTAAGGACGAGTTGGAAACCATAAGATTAATCATGAAAATCGTATTCTACTTACAGAGAATTTTATTCTAATTAAGCCAGTATTCTTTGTAAAGTAGTTTTTGAAGAATATTTATTGTGCAAAATGCTATATAAATACTTTTTTTTTCTTCAGGTTTATAGATCTAACATTAATAGTAGAAAAAAATATTCTCAGTAAACATAATCCAGATAATATTTTAATATTTTGCTTTGACTTTTGTACGACAATATAAAACGCATAATCAATGTATTTAATTTAGGAAACAACATGTTTTTATAATACCACACTTAATATTTTTTATATATTAATGTTTAATCAACTAACAATATTAATATTTAATTAAAAAGTTCCCAGCACAAATGGGTCAGTATAAATAAAAAAAGTAATACATAGTTGCCGTTATATCAATGGATGGGAGATCATCATGTTTGGGGTTATTTAGCATCAAAAATTTTAAAAGCGTGCCATCATTCTCTCTTTACTGTCAAAATGATCCCAAAGAGCATCAATATCAAAGGAAAGGCAGTGGCCTTAAGTCAAAACACATGCACTTTAACACTTCAGCACTTCACACAATATGACTCAAAGTGAAGAAGATCAAAACAAACAGTCTTTCAGCTCAAGCACATACACACACAAGCTTCTCATCCTAATGAGAGCAATCTGATGTCCGAGATGCCACAGCCAAACAGTTTGATTTACAATTAGTGTCACTCTCCCATTCCCAACAGCACAGGGAATCTCTCCAGACATGTTTCAGAAGAAACCGTTTTTCATGACAGGGAATCACATGCAACTGCTGATCTGTCTCAAAGCTTTTGCCCTGATCTAGAACCTCGCATAGCAAAGAAGAACAATTGAAATACAATTGAAAACGCATTTATTCATCATCTTTTTTCACCTGTTAACGTCTCACAACATGTATAGGCAGCATTTTGTTCCTTTTAATAAGATGTGAGATATTAAACTGTGTCTGCAGGCAAAATACTGAAGGAAATATACAGTAATAGCACTTGTAGGCTCTGTCTGTTTCCACTGTGTGTGGCCTCAATAAACACTTTGGTCTAGTGTACACTGCTGACACAGTAGCCATGTCAACCAAGAGGAGTTCAAATTTCAAAAGCAGACAAATTCAACATATTTAAAAATTGAAAACCACAGTTTTTCATGTTGGCTTTTAAAACGGTTAGGTTATGAATCAACAGGGCAGAAATGGTGAAAAGAATAAAAGCATTCTTCTGAGAACTGGCTGTTTGTGTTAGTAACTAACCATCGCTTAAGAAAAGCGCTCAGGTTCTTCAGTGCTCAGAGAGTCGGTAAGTTTCAGCAGTTGATAAAACAAGCAAAAGATGAACATGAGATTTTGAAAAACCTATAATTTCACTGAGATTGTTTCCTTTGCTTTCTAAATAAAGAAATAAAAGTAAGAGGAAAATGATCTGTTATTTAGCTAGGTTTATGCAAAAAGGCTTGGGGATCTTAAAATACATTCTTTTCTCAAGGTTTTCAAATGACATTTCAGTATCCACTAAAGTAAGATTACAAAAATGCTGAATAGATGCTGTGTTCACTTAATGTTACAGCAATGACACTGCTTTTACCCTCAGGAACTGTATGGTACATCAACAGAATAAAAGTAGCCTACTGTCATTACTCATCACTTCATCATAGATTTACATATGACAAGTATATCACAAAAACATGATTGCACTCTAAAATTACAGAAAAAAATAACATAGACCGAATTCACACACACCAATAACATAAAAGGCAACCTCCGCTCCATCACTTTACCATTAATTTTACTGAAAAATTACATTAGCAATTACGTAAAAAAAAAAAAAAAAAATTAAAATATTAAAGGGATCATATGATGCGATTTCAAGTTTTCCTTTCTCTTTGGAGTGTTACAAGCTGTTCGTGAATAGATAAGATTCCTGAAGTTGCAAAGACTAAAGTCTCAAAACCAAAGAGATATTCTTTATCAAAGTTAAGACTCTGCCACGCCCCCCTAAAACGGCTCGTTCTAACACGCCCCCACATACCTACCTCACTATGTGGAAATATTTGCATAATGCCGCCCAAATGTGCTCGCAAAGAAAGAAGGCGTGGTTTCAGTAACCGCAGTTAGTGTTGAAGCAGCCATGTCAGGGAGACGCTGTGTGTTTCTAGGCGAAAGCAAAAGCACTTTATTTGGCCTTCCGAAAGTAGATGCATTTAGGAATCTTTAAGATTACTTACAACAGAACAGCAATGCATTTTATGGACGACCGTTTCGTGAACCTAGGAGAGGAGGTCATTCTGACTTTGCTATGACAATCTGGCGCTTCTGAATCAGCTACTGTTTTGTTATTAGTTTAAGTATTTGCTATTGACTGTTCAAATGCGGAGTTTTGCGCATCGTGTGTGTGTGCGCGCGTGCGCGTTCGTGCGTGTGTGTGTGTGAGAGAGAGAGAGAGAGAGCGAGAGAGACCATCTCACAGATCCCTCCTCCTCAGACACTTAGAATGCCTGGGACACAGAGTCAACTTTGCCAAGAACGCACTGTCCCCTAGCCAATGGATATCGTTCCTTGGAGCAGTTTTCAACTCAGCCCAAGAATGTGCCTGAATGTGCACTGGCCATACAGCTCCTCGTCTGTCCAACGTTTGGTGTCACAGACGCCTGTATATCAAGGTGGACCAGGCCTGCGTGGCAGCTCTGGCCCCTTGGAAAGACCCTCAGTGGATGGATCGGGCGTGACTCTGGTAATGATCTGCAGAAGGAAGGTTGTCTCGACAGATGTGTTCAACAGTGGTTGGGGAGCTCTGTGCAATGGCAAACCGGCTCAATGCTCAATGTCTTGAAAATATTTTCAGTTGCAGTACAGCAATGGCCTGAAAAAGCAATTCTGTCAACTATCCCAAAAATATCTTGTTTTTGAGTGTAAACAAATATTTTGACTCATGTTCACAAAAGAAGATATTTTGAAGGATGTGGGAACCAAACAACAACTGTTTGGTTACCAATATTCTTAAAAAAATATCTTCTTTTGTGTTCAGCAAACGAAAGAAACTCATACAGGTTTGGAACAACCTGAGGGTGAGTAAATTATGACAGAATTTTCATTTTTGGGTGAATTATACCTTTAAAGAATGGCTTAGCTCCTACTGGCGGAAACTACATCATTTTGGGGTCAAAAAAAAACAAAACACATTTACTCTGGGCATTCAAAAGTAGCCAATAGTTCAGACAAATAAATGCAAAGAACAAATTGCAAATATTTTATTTCACAAGCTCCCCAAAAGTCACAGAATGGGAAAGGGAATGCTATCAAACAGCTATCCATAAAGAAACACTCTGTGTTTTAAAGGGGTCATATGATGTGATTTCAATTTTTCCTTTCTCTTTGGAGTGTTACGTGCAAAGACTAAAGTCTCAAATCCAAAGAGATATTCTTTATAAAAGTTAAGAGTCAGCCACACCTACCTAAAATGGCTCGTTCTAACACGCCCCCACATACCTACGTCACTATCTGGGAAAATTTGCATAATGCCACCCAAATGTTCACGCAAAGAAAGAAGGTGTAACTTTTATTCTCGCTGTAGTATTGTTGCTGCTGTTGCTGCTGCCAGCGCCATGTCGTGAAGAGCTGTGTGCTTCGTTGTGAAAGCGAAACTACTTTGTTTGGCCTTCCAAAAGAGGACGATATCGCTTCGTCATGCCTGGAGCTGATCC
>NW_015551075.1:3882452-3901562 GCF_001515605.1 Sinocyclocheilus anshuiensis | reverse complement strand
GGTACCGAGAACCGTGGATTTTCACTGGTATTGGTACCGAATACTGAAATTTTGGTACCGTGACAACACTAGTATGGAAGTCGATGGCTACCGTTGTGTTCAACAGAAGAAATACATGTTTGGAACAACCAAATACACAAAACAATGTTCTTTTTAGCAGCATCATATGACCCCTTTAATATTGAGGATAGCAGAAAACATATGCAGAACACACTTTAGTATCTCTTGAAGCAAAACAAAGCAATGCAACACTCACAAGAATAAATGAAGACTCTACTCAACATAGGCCACTATGCTTTTTCAATTATACTTATTTCTTTAATGTATTATTCAGCCTATTCATCGACTCACCCTTCCTGCTGTCAATGAAGGGACTACTGGAGTTCACCAGCTCTTTGTCATTACTATAGGCCCTAATCTAAAATTCATAGCTTCAGATTGAAAAAAAATTATGTACATCAACGAACAATTCCACAATGAAGTGCATTACCTGCGCCTCTCCCAGGAAATGTCATTTGATGAACACACGTAATCAAAAAACAGGCCAAATAGTGGGAGAAAATCCAATTAACCAAAGCAGGAGCAGCTCTCTCAGGAAAATCTATATAGCATGAGGTAACTGGGAAACACCTAGCGTCAGATCCAGGGAGACCCCTGTTATTCCACAAACAATGGACCGTACACTAGCAGACGGATAGACCTATTCAAAACCACTGGTTTCGGTTAACAGACTATTGTGCAATACAAAATACAGTGCAATGTTCATATTGAATAAATGACTGATTCATATCAACCTTTTGATAACTTGAATATGCAATTAGTTACTTGAATTTTGCTTTTTAATGCCAACAATCTTCTTTATGTCACGGCGTGTGTTCGTCTCGGTGAAGGCGTAGTGTCCTAACAAGAGTTCATCATGCTGGAAAATTGGAAAACAGCAGCTGTGCTTTTTGCTACTTTAATTAATTCATGTTCTACTAGAATCCCAGGTGATCAGTTTTGCATATCTAATCGAGTGAAACCAAGAAGACGATGGAAAAAAAGCCCATCCACGAAGAATTTCAGCAAAATGAGTCTGTATATTTTAATAGTCCTCCAAGACTCTCCTTTAAGTCTGGGCGAGAAACAAAAATGCCCCTGAAGGATCCAGCTGGGCAACCAGGAAGCCCAAGCCTCATCTACTCGCTTCACGCTAGGATTTACACCAAGCAAAACATGTCATACTTGGACGGGCAAGCAAATGGGTATCCGTTTACATGTAAAATCAGATTCCCAAAGACGGAAGTGAAACATGGGCCTTAAGGAATCTCTAAGCCAATTAGTTCGGCTCTTGAGAGCAGAATGCACCTGAAACTGGATCGGATGCAAAGAACACTTAGGTTTGTGATGCCTTATTGTTATTTATTGTGCATTACTAGCTGTTTATTCTAGCATAAAATTTGCATGAGCGGTAATCTGCACTGAGAGGCTTAGTAAACCAAGGATTTGCTTTCAAATAAAACTAAATAAATCCCATTCTTACATCAACACCAAAACTCTGGCATCATTTTTCTCATGCTTCATTCCTACAAAGTCTAAAATGATCCTCAAGCTTTGTGGTCAGCACATGCATTTGCAAGCAGTCCTAAAGTAGACACACAAATCTCAGCACAAGTCAATTAAGCAGCCATTGCACCTGGTGCTATGCTATTGGGCCATATGCCAAGGGACGTGCATGGCCTCAGCGGACCATAAATCACTGGATAATGTGCAGCATGGCCAAGGTGAAAGTGGTCCAAGTTTCTCCTTTAGCATGAAAATAAAACTCTAAAAAGATTAAAAAGCTGCAAACCGCACTTGAAGAATCAGATACAGACACAATCCTGTTTGGAAACTGAAATATTTGAAAGCAAATTAGGGGCATTTAGGAAAAGATCAAGCACCTTTAAATTTAGGAAACGCTGTAGTTATACATAAGATATGACGTTATCTATCACCTCAAATCAAAGCACCAACCTTTTTCTGATCTTCCAGACCATGAATCACCTGCTTCCGCTTTGGGGGCTGAGATGTAGACGCCTCAGCTCCCTTCTCAGACATCTTCCAAAAACACTCCTTGAAGTATCCGCTGCACTTCTTCAAAAACAAATCCAATGCTCTCCGACCGGTTCCAGTATTCCCAAATCCAAAGTCCCTATGCAAGCAAGCTAATTCCCTTTGCCACAGTAATGTCCATTCATTCGTGCGATTCATTGAGTCTGGGGTAGGACAGACATGTGATCACACCATGGTGCATCCCTTCAGATGAAGCCCAGCACGGCTGCTCTGTGACAGGCATCGAGAAGGGGGGAAGGGCCCCTGTGACCAGCGACCCCAACTTCATAATTACACATTTCTGTATCACAAAGTCATTTTCCTGATGATCTGAAAGCTTCCAAATGACACAGCGGCATGTTCTTGCAGCTTTACATCACAGTCGGGTCTTGCACAAATCCAAAGATGCTATTTTTGCTCCAGAATTGGTCTTCTGACCCACATGCACCTAATGTAAAGAAGGGAAAAAAACAAAGCAAAACTAAATACAGTACAGGCAACTTGTCAAATAGTGAGATATACATATGCAAATGCATTATATTTTGTTCAAACTACAACTTGAATGAGAAAGACTGAGATGGCGCTAAACAAGCATGATTGCATACATTGATATTTATTTATTATATATTACAATATATCACAACTCATCATAAAACATCCTATAAACAACTAATAATCAAAAAGGCATTGGTCTAAATAAACTTTTCACCCTAAAACACAAATTCTACAGTTGAGATCTTGTGCAAGTTTGATTTCGATAACAATTTGCTCATAGGTAAGCGCAACACAAACAAATAATCATCTGAAGATTTGTTTTAAAATACTTTAAAACATTATTCTGACTTTTGCCATTTTGAATATGGATAAAGACTCTTAATTTAAGTAATCATATCTCTGCCATGCAGCCCCTCCTTCATAACACTCGCATTGTAGTCGAGATCCTTTGGTTCTTAAGTGATTCAATATAAAAATGTAACATTGCACAACAATTCAGACCGCAACGCTTATAGATAAGGTGTGATAAAGCGTATTCAACTCCGAAGCAGCTATGTAATGACGACAAACCAGAGGATAAAAGAGACAACTCACCCCAAACAAGAGCGCAGAGTGTCCGCGGAGGGATGCGGAGAGGAGCAGCAGTGGCAGGCAGTGCACGCGGGACCACAGCGGCTTCAATCCATCACATTACGTCTTTTCTCGCCGCTTCATGCCGCTGAACGTCTCCATGGAAACGTCCTCAGCGAAAGCGCACAGTGCCACCTGGTGGCAGACAAGGGCAGAGTCGCTAGAGGTATTTGATGCATCAACAATATAGCCTACCGTACTGCAAAAATGACATGATTAATAGTAAGATCTCATACAGTTTAACAAAAAACTTTTGCGAAAAATCAACTGAACTGTTGCGAAAAAGTCAATGAATAAAAGCAATGTGTACAAAAAAATAAAAATTTTATATATTTTAAAATGTAACATCCCTGTGATAACAAGGCTGTATGATCCTTCAGAAATAATTATATGCTGATTCAGTGTCCCAAGAAACATGCCTTCTTCTTATTAACACTGAAAACCATTCAACAGTTTGTGGTAAGATTCAAATAAATAAATAAATAGGATGCACTAAACTGATTCAAGGTGACAGTAAACACATTTATAATGTTACAAAAGATTTCTATTTCAAATAAATGTTCTTTTGAACTTTTTACTCATCAAATAATACAGAAAAAAAGGTATCACGATTTTCAGATTTTTTTTTTTCGTTTTGTGTGTGTGTTTTAAATAAAACAATAAGGAATGTTTCTTGAGCACCATATCAACACATTAGAATGATTTCTGAAGGATCGTGTGATCATCTGGTGAAAATTCACATTAAAATAAGCTTAACATAGATTAAGCTTTATTTAAAAATAAATAAAAAGCTTAAAATAATATTTCACAATATTGCTGTATTATATATAGGTCTCTATGTGTATATATACATACACATACAATATATGTGTGTGTGTGTGTATACATACATATATACACAAACACACACACATACATACATTATATATACTTTTCTCTCATTTGAGTGCATTTGTCTTCTGAAATAAGAAGGAAGTCGAGATGTGTAACAGCCAGGTTCACTGAGTTTTTACCCCCGGTGACCTGCTGTGGTAGTAGCAGCCGGAAGTCTGACTCCGCCTCCTGTCTGGTTCCTCCAGCTGTGATTGGCGGAGAGGCGAGCGGAGGCGGGGCGGCGTGTAGCGCGCTGTGTCCACTATCTAGGCGGGACAAATGGTCAGACTGATCAAATAAACTTGTTTTACTCCCTAGGAAACGGCCACATACAACTTTTCCTCAGATATGCATCAAAAGCTGTTTGTTTTCTCTCTGTATTCATTTTTTGGTTACATTAATGTGACTTAATTATTAAGAGTTAATTTACTGAAGTGTTGGATCCGATATTATTGGAGACCTGGAACTGTATACGTGTAAAACTTACCTGTACAGTATTCCTACGGATTTATGGGCACGACTGATGTCGAGTAGTATGTGAAAGTGGTACATTTCTCTTTTTGGGTGAGTAGCTTTTAAATTTTATGTTTTTTTTTTGTTTTAGTTTTAAAGTTACTCAATGGAGACTGGAGAGAAGTGTAATGGTATGTGGTTGGCTGTAAGCTTACGGACTTAGCTGGCTTCAGGCTCGTTTTGGCTTAACATATCCGCTTTAGTTAATAAAATTAATCGACAGATAATATTTGTCCGTATAATATAATACGTACGTTAATTTCATCCGATATCATACATTTAGGACACATGCCAGACTGGCGGCTCTTGGTAGTTTCGAACCCGCGCTAACTGGCTGTGAAACCCCTACTTTTGTGGTGTTATGAGCCAAAGTGACTACAATCTTGATCTAGGTGCATACGTATATAATATATAATTAGCTCCTGAGCGATAATTATGTACTTTATGCTCAATAAACTTATTATACAGCACGTAACGTTAGCAAATGAGTTATTAGCTACCTCTGCTGGTACTCTGGTCATTTCAAAAACTGCTTAATAGTTTATATAGACTGTTTGAATTGCTCAAAGCGCACGACCATCGGGCAGCTAAACGATTTCTTTAAAGTTAGTAACTTCCGGATTATATCTTTTGCAATCGGCCAGATTCCGCGCCAAGATTTCAAAAAGTGTGGAGGTGCGCGGGACGCGGTGAAGTCCCGCCTCCCCGCGCCGCACTTATTGGCTGCTGTCAGTTGGGGGCGTGTTTTCGTACGAGTTCTGCGTAGCCATTCGATGGAACGCTTGTCAGTTATTGCTATGCGCAAAAAAAAAATCAACACTGTAATTTGAAATCATAATACTTTTTAATTTATGCACATTGATTCACATCTGTTAAGTTTTAAAAATAAGTTGAGAAATTGTTGAACGTTATACCCGGACTGATCTTCACAATGTTGTCTCCAAGAATGTATAATGCTGTAAAGAAACGGTAGGACTGCTTTATTGAATGTAAATAATAATAAATGAACGTTGATTTTTGTAACGTTGCCTCGTGTGTTCTTTTCTTTAGGTGGAAAATGTCCAGTACATTATCAGAAGGTCAAAAACTAATCAGGAAACCTTTAAGAAGTCCATTCAAGGAAAGATCAGCAAATGACAAGGTCAGTTATAAATATTTTGGCTTGGCAGATATTATTGTCAGCAAATGAATGATTTGAAGAACCTATACAATTAACTTATACTCTAGATTAGGGGTCTCCAAACTCGGTCCTGGAGGGCCGGTGTCCTGCAGAGTTTAGCTCCAACCCTAATCAAACACACCTAAACCAGCTAATCAAAGTCTTACTAGGTATACTTGAAACGTCCAGGCAGATGTGTTGAGGCAAGTTGGAGCTAAACTCTACAGGACACCGGCCCTCCAGGACCAGGTTTGGAGACCTCTGCTCTAGTGCAAACAGTCCAAACAAGGGCCTGCAGGACAAAGTTGGTCTGTGTTGACCTTTGATTTGTCCAGCCATATCATATCACAAGAGGAGGGGAAAATAGGAAGAAAAAAAACAAGCCATCAATGCACATCTTCATTTGTTATTTAACTTTCTGTGTTCATATTTTTTGTATAATTTTTGCACTGAAATGTAGAGAATAAACATGTTTTAATGTAATATAGTTGAATATATTGCAACAATTATTTTTGCCCCACAACGCTCATTCTAGTTTGGTTTCTGGCCCTTTGTAATAAAAGGTTTGGGTAACTCTACTCTAGAAGTATTTCTTGAAAAAGAGTGTGATTATGATCATCAAGACCTCATGTGTTTTCTATGAAATAGGGGCATGTTTTTGTGGAACCACAAACACCACTAAAAAACGCAAGTAAGGCTTCAGAAGCTGCGTTACTGGGGAGTCATAAGAACATGGGGCCCCTGACAACACCTACTAAGGGTCTTGAGGCACCGTCAAGCGAACCCTGGACACCCACCTCCAACCTGAAGATGCTCATCAGTGCAGCCAGTCCTGAGATTCGCAACCGCGAAAAAGACCGTGTCGTAGACAGCGGTGAATCAGAAAACTCACAGGTATCAGTAAAAGTCTGTGCATGACATGCATCTCCCACTGTTTGTTGATTTACTATCCGTGTTGATAAAACGTTTTGATATATGTGTGTTTTTCATTGTCGTGCCACACAGGAGCCTGAACAAGGAGAAGAAGTAGAAAAGCTCCAAATAAGTCGTAAAGACAAAAGTCTGGGTTTGCTGTGTTACAAATTTATTGCAAGGTACCCAAACTACCCCAATCCCGCTGTAAACAACGACATCAGCCTCGACGATGTGGCGACAGAACTAAGTAAGTCATTCAATGCTCACACAAAACTACTTATTTCAGTCATGAAGCCGTGTTTCATCAATCCTAATTGCCTCTCAGATGTGGAACGACGTCGCATCTATGACATCATGAACGTTCTCGAGAGCCTAAACATGGTCAGCCGGCTGGCTAAGAACCGCTACACGTGGCATGGCCGGGTGAAACTTGCGCAAACACTTGCCATGCTGAAGCGAGCTGGCGAAGAGAACCGCTACGGCCAACTGATGCAGCAGATCCGTCAAAGGAGCCTAGAGCGAGAAGAGAGAGAGTTCGACTTGGACGGAGAGGAGAAGGAGAATGAAGAAATGTCTAGTTTTGAAATGGATGGAGACTCTGGTCAAGCAGAGCTTTCAGGAGCAGATCCTAAAGCAGGTAACATAATGTCCAACCATCTGCTTTAGGCAATACTGTGTTATTTCATCTATCTATGCATGATAGAAAGCCATTAGGTCTCATTTACAAATAATTGTGTGGATTATTTTGCATTTGTACAAACAGAAGAATTTCTCATGAAAAAATTCCTAATTCATTACACATGCATACACACATTAATTTGTTCTTAATTTCATTGTAATGTTAATGTTTGCATATAAGTCACATTTTATTAGATTGTTCAGAAATAATGTAAAATACTGTATGTTTTGCAAGCTTTTATCATTAATTGCATTATTTATATGTCACTTTGCAATGTAATTGCAGCACATTTCAACTTTTTTTTAAATGCATTTTACACAGACAAACCTTGCAGCTGCATACACACATTAATTTGTTCTTAATTTCATTGTAATGTTAATGTTTGCATATAAGTCACATTTTATTAGATTGTTCAGAAATAATGTAAAATACTGTATGTTTTGCAAGCTTGACATTAATTGCATTATTTATATGTCACTTTGCAATGTAATTGCAGCACATTTCAACTTTTTTTTTAATGCATTTTACACAGACAAACCTTGCAGCTCATCCTATAATGCAGCTTTTCTTATTCTTCACTGTATATGATGAAATGGATTTAAAACTTAACAGGATTTAAAACTTAAGAGTATGTGATTTTTACATGTGTGTGATTTCAATGAATCCTACTTTTTTCTTTTCTTTTTTTATTTAGAATACACTTTAGTATTAAAGAGACCCACTGACCTTGCTTTTTTTCTGCAGCTTCTGCGAACAGTCGTAAAGACAAATCTCTGAGAGTGATGAGTCAGAAGTTCGTCATGTTGTTCTTGGTGTCCAGCCCTCCTGTGGTCAGTCTCGAAATAGCTGCCAAGATCCTAATCGGTGAAGATCACGTGGTGGATCAGGACAAAAACAAGTTCAAAAGTGAGTGCTGCTCTCATCATGCATATAAAAAAACACTTTGAATCGTTATTTATAGTGGATGGCACATATGTTATCTATTTCATTTGGTGGTTGAAAACAGATACAAATCTTGCAAAAAGTGCATTAACAAGTGCACTCAACCAATAAAAACTGCTTTGAAGAAACTAATTCATTAATGCTTGAGTCTAAAACTCATCTGTAATTTAACTGTCTGTACATTGAAGATGGAATTGATTATCTGATTATCTCTTTTCTGATGGCAGCTAAGATCCGCAGACTTTATGACATTGCAAATGTTCTGAGCAGCCTAGAGCTGATCAAGAAAGTGCATGTGACTGAGGATAGAGGAAGAAAGCCTGCTTTCAAGTGGACTGGGCCAGAAGACTTACCATCTTTAAAGAGTGAGTGTACCATGTTTCACATGAAATCGTTCGTTATCCTACTTGTAGTGTTTATTTTAAGCAGTCTGCATATGTTCTTCTGTAATTTATTGTTATTAGTTATGTTTGTTTTACAGACCTGGGGACCTCAACTTCATCATCAGCATCACGGCCTCTGGAGTCTCGTTCCTCTGTTGACAACTGTGCTAAAAATCTCTTTTCCTCACCCAGAACAAAGCGAGGTTTTACTCGACATAATTCCTTAGTCAAGCTGGTAAAGAGCATACAAGATGACCGCAGAAAAATCAGCTCTGCACCTTCTAGTCCAGTTCAAATGAGAGGTGAGCCATAACTGTTTCATCGTGAGCAAGCAGCCAACTAATAGTCTTCTGTTTTCTGTGGGGATTTTCTACTTTCAGATGTCATCTGGTTGAAATCTCAAGACTCAAGTTTGCCTCCCAGCATGAGATTGTCTTTTTGAAATCTGACCACACAGACAAAATGATTTTTGGGGACTTATTGTTACAATTAAAAGCCTAACATGGAACACTGAAGACTGCAGTAATGGCTGCTGAAAATTCAGCTTTGCCATCACAGGAATAAATTACACTTTAAAATATATTAAAATAGAAAACAGTTATTTTAAATAGTTAAAATAATAGTTTAGGTATTTTAGATAAAATAAATGCTTTAAAATGAATTTGCATAGACAAATGCAGCCTTTGTGAGCATAGGAGACTTCAAAAACCCCAAACTTTTATCGATTTAGTAACATCCCTAGACTTTCACTACACCTGAAAACTAATGTCCTATCTCTTGTGTTATAGGTGACTCTGCAAATGGTGACTTCTACACAAACAAAATGGCTCATCTGGCTGCTATCTGCAAAAAGCAACTAGATGAACAATCAACGTAAGTAAACTTGTGTTTCTTAAGACCAGGACACACCAAGCCGATGGTCGGCCAACGTCAGGCCCTCGGCAAGCATCTGTCGGGCTAGTTTTTGTGAAGTGTTCCACACATCAGCTCACGTCGGCGGCAGTTTGCCCGATTCAACGTGTTGAATCAGCTTTAGGCCATCAGTGAGAGTGAGATCTCTGATTGGATGCTAGGTTTAGCGAACGTGTCAGTGCCCGAGAATTAAAGAGAAAGTGATGAAAACGAGCAAGTAAATGAAGGCGGCACAGACAGAAGGCTGTTCTAATGTTACGTGATCTTACCCAAGCATTCCAATATGAGAATATTTTCATTACAACATGAACCGCTTAAAATTAAGAAAGTTATCAACATGACAGATATTCAAAATGGTAAGCAAGCGCTGCTTTGTTTGCATATCATATATCTGCGTATGTCTCGTATATCCTTGTTTCGGTTTCTCCTTTTGAATGACTAATGCATACTATTGGTAGCTGCTGATATAGACAGTTAATTCCTCTCACGCAGGCGCAGAACGCCCGTGTTAGTTTGCAGACGGATGTAGTCTGAGCATTTTTTTAATTTGGTCTAGTCACCGCTAGTTCTTTGAAGTCGGCTTGGTGTGTCCCGGCCCTTAGAACAGAAAAAATACAATTAAATACCCATTTCAGACATAACACCTGTGGACTGGTCTTCCAGGGTCCATCGTATTCAGCCTAAGAATGAGGTGACAGATGCTCTAAATGGAAGCACTTCACAAGTATCTGAACTACCTGAATCCACGTCTGCTAGCAATCATCAGTCTCATGGGCCTTCGGAAATGCAGATCCCAGTTCTTCCCGCAGGGGCAATTCCATATCTTTCTACCAAGTGCTCCCCGATCATCCCGGTTCTGATACCTCAGCACCAGGCAGGCGGGTCATATGCTATTTACATGCACCCCACCTCTCTCAGACCGCAGCCCACCAGCCTAGCAGTCCGTTCGATGACATTTGAAAGCCCAGGAAGTGCAAACACAAAGACATCACTGGCTGCTACGACTAGCAGTAACCAAACCAACCAACCATCATCACACGGTAAAGAGCCGACAAGTCCCTCAACCGTTAAACGAGCATGTGGAGAAAAGAGCTTAGCGGGAAGTCCATCTAAACTGCAGCGGATAGAGCCAAGGGTGAGGTTATTTGTTTTTATTTATTGTTATATTTAATATAAGAAATAAGCATGATCACATACTGAATTAAATGTTTGAACGCATTTTAAGTTTGAATTGTCTTAAATTAACTGCTCAATACCTGCATTTTATGTGCTGATGTTACATGGATAAACAGTTTCAACCTTCTGGTGTGCATTTGCTTTTCAGAGTGTTTCTCCAAAACTGTGTGAGATTCTGCAAGCCCGCCTAAAGGCCCGTAGAGGGGCTTTTACCTCCACCCGGCCTTCCCCGAGAGCCCTGCACCTGGAGTTCTCCAAACCCTCTGAGAATCAGCCTCCCTCACTAATCACCGGCACAGCGCCTCTGGAGCACAGCTTGGAGACCTTCCTGGAGAAGGTTCAGACCTCCGACAATGAGGCCGGACTGACGCTTGACAGACCACCACAATCACAGGCCCAGAAGCTCAGCGTTCCCTTTCAGGATGTGGTGCTGCCATCTGGACACGTACATACAGAGGTAAGAGTACTACATACTACACTCTATGTGTGCAGGAACACTACACGTGTGCACCTTGTCTGTCTGATCTTCAAAATTCCTCATGCTGGAATGATCCAAATTGTTTTTAGGTTTTGTTTTTTTTTTTCTCACATGAGTTCTGGTCTTGACCCTAATTTCTCTCATTTGCATCAGACTTTGCTCCCCGCAGGTTATTTGATTCCGATCTCCCAGCAGTCCATTGTGAACTTCAGAGATCCACAATACTCCACTGGAGAAAGCTCTAAAGCCTCCACACCAACATACAACATCTATCACACCCCAACAGCAGGTATGCCAGCACCCAAGGTAACACATAAAAGTGTATATAATTATAGGAGGAGAAAAGCTATTCTTTCTAGTTATATTTCCATGACTAAATATTGATTTTCGGTAGAGTAAAACCTGTTTTTGAGATTCGATTTGTGAGTAAATTGTTCCAGTTTTAGGTTTTTTTTTTACTTGACACCGTTTTCAACTAAAAACAGAATTTTTTTAATGTGTTTTGCCCATTTATTACTCATTAACAGCGTTTTGGGGCCTGAAAACAGAAACTTTTGAAAACAGGTTTCAAAGGGCATGTTTTTGAAACATTTTTTATTGTCTCCGTGTAAACTACGATAATGTGAATTTGTGAAATACGGTGACGTCATGCGAATGTGTTTTACATGTTCAGTCTATAAGAATGAGAAAATATTTTTTTTTTAAAGAAAGTGACAACCACTGGCCTGGCATGCATAATACTGAATGATTAATTAGTGAATCTAGTCTGAATCCGTCTGATTTTGAAAAATACTTATCTAATAACCAAACAACTAGAAATATCAAGGATATTCAATGCTCAAAAAGTTCTGGAACTCAGATGAGACCTGTGAGAACTCAATTTGGCCCAAATTTAAGATAATGTCAAATAGTCCAAAATGTTTTACAATAAGCTACTATGATGCATAAAAAAGTGATGCAACTGACAATAATAAGCCCAAATGTGGGAAAAAAATGTTACAATAATAATAATAATTCCTGGTTTTGGACAAAATTGTTTTGGAGGACCAATGTCATTGACCGAAAGTAACATTTAATTAAGTGCTTCTCTGATGGCGCATTTTTTAATTTAGCAATATGTAAAATTTGTTCAGCTGAAATAACTTTTAATACGACTAGTTTAATTGATCACCTAAGATAATGACAACCTGAACAGCATGAGTTTCAAGAAAGAAATCATCTTTGGTTCATTCATTGCTATTCATTGATTGCTTACTATTAATAATAGTAAGCAAGTGTGTGCTGCATATTTTGTGCTTGTTAGGTTTGTTAGCTTAGCAACATTCAGTTGTTATGTTTCCATCACCCTGTTTTTGTGCGCATTTTGAAGTATCGCATCAGAAACAAGTGATGAAAATGCCAAATTTCGAGAGAGAAAAAATCCCTTTTTTTACGTTCGCTTAAGGAGGTTTTTGACTTGAACAAGGGTTAATGTGAATAATGGAAGATGGAAACGCATTTGCCAAATAAATTCTGAAGTAGCGAACATTAAACCCACGTGACTAATCAGCTGCTTCCAATTAGTCCGCTCGGCTGGTGTCTTTCCATTTTTTTATTTACTGTTGGCTACTAGGTTACCAATACCACAGTCAGCCACTCGAACAACTTTATGGAAATGCACCTAATTCACATTTGGATGGAAACCCAGCTAGTGAGCATTAGCTGAGTTACAAGGTTCTTGTGCGGAGCACTATTCATGTGTCAATGAAATGCAGGTAAACTTGCATGTGATGAATCGATCAATCACAGATGTATCCGTTCTTTCCAGGTTCCAGGCCTCCTCTTCCTCAAGAAATCACCCCCACCCGACTCCCTCTGAACCGGATACCGTCCATCTCTCCCTTCCCTTCTCAAGGGCATCGCATCCACAGCCCCAGTCCTGCCATTCTCAACTTCACCCTGCAGAACCTGGGCCTTATCCCCGGCACCAGCACACCAAACTCCACTCCTGAACAGGCCAGCTCGCTTCCATCTCCCCACCCGGGGCTCCCTCCACAGAGCATGATCTTTGTGAAGCCCATCTCACCTGCCCAAGCTCTGCAGCCGACCTCCATACACGGACAGCCCGTCACCCTCATCAGCATACCACAGGTACAGCCACGGCCAACTATGCAACAATATGGAACAAAAGTATAGCGTTAAGGGATAATGTACACTCAGCAATCCACTGTTGTAAAAATCCAAATCTAGTTTTACATAGTTTAAGTGAAATGATAATATTATGGATTGTTTTATAATAATAATTAATATTATAATTTGTTAAAATATTACATTAGACAAAATGGTTAACTGTTGTTCTTAACTGTTTTTAGAAAAATTGGATTAGAAAAATAAAATATTTTTTGTCTTCAAAAGACACCAGTATTGGCCGATGATAAAATATCAAGGATTTCTATAAAATAAAATAAAAAAGCATTTTATTATGTCTGTAGTATATGCCCATTCAAGTCACATTAAAGTTAGTTTTCCTATTGCTTAAAAATAAAATTTTGTTTGACCTACGTTACCGTTCAAAAGTTTGGTGTAAGATTTTTTTTTTTCATGAATTTTTAAAGAAATTAATACTTTTATTCAGTAAGACTGAATTAAATTGATTAAAAGTGACATTTATAATCTTACAAAAGATTTCTGTTTCAAATAAAGGCTGTTCTTTTCATTCAAGTTTCTATTAATCAAAGTATACCTTCAATACCATGACTGAAGTGCCCTTGAGCAAGGCACCGAACCCCCAACTGCTCCCCGGGCGCCGCAGCATAAATGGCTGCCCACTGCTCCGGGTGTGTGTTCACAGTGTGTGTGTGTTCACTGCTGTGTGTGTGCACTTAGGATGGGATAAATGCAGAGCACTAATTCCTAGTATGGGTCACCATACTTGGCCACATGTCACGTCACTTTTGTATCCTGATGTATAGTGGTTTTCACTTAAATATTAAGCGGCAACACTGATAAAAACTAAAATGTTTTTGAGCAGCAAGTCAGCATATATTAGACTGATTTCTGAAGGATCATGTGATACTAAAGACTAGGGCTGTCGCGATTCGTCGATTTTATTCGACTATTCGATTTTTAAAAATCCTCGACTTCATTTTGCTCGCGTCGACTAACCGGCAAAATACCAGAAGTGGCGCATTTCACAGACGAGAATGTATAAAACACATTATTAGTCTGTTTTCCAAGGCTGCATGATATATTAAACCCATTTAAAAATCATAATTAAGCATAATTATGCTATGATTTAATTCATTATTTGCGATGCAGTTCTAATACAGTATATGCACTTTAATTATTTACATGCGTGTAGGTTAAGTACATGCATCACACGGCGGCTCCGTTCACAGTAGTTCCACAATAAAAGCTCAAACCCTCACTCTGAGTTTACACGTTTTGATGTCCACATATTCATTTAATGAATTAACAGTGGCTATAGCATTTCTGTCCTGAAGAAATGGCCAAATATTATTTTAATAATCAAAAGCATCTCCAATTAATTGATTTTATTTTATTTTTTAAAAGTACTTTTTTTTTTCAGAAATACTGCACATTTACATTTTTCTCCTAAATTAATTCTGGTAAATAATATTTCTGGTAAATACTCCTTTAAAAGGTGTTTTTTGATTATAATTGTATTATTAGTAGACTAGAACACGTGGATATGTTGTCGTTCGTACACTATAATACTGAACTTTGATTTCAGTGATTTGGACTATGAGATGGACACTTGCTTCTTGCACTTTGTTGCACTTTACTTTTTTACTTTTGGATTTCATTTGGTTTAATGAAATATAGTTTAATAAAATATTCTTAAGTAAAATTGTTGATTTTATTTATTTATTTTTTATTATTTGTTTTTTGTTGCGGAAAATGAATCGTTTAGATTAATCGACTAATCGATAAATTAGTCGATAGATTAATCGAAATAAAAATAGTAATTAGTGGCAGCCCTACTGAAGACTGGAGTAATGATGCTGAAAATTCAGCTTCACATCACAGTAATAAATTACATTTGAAAATATATTCAAATTACATTTCTTTAAGCAGTTTTTTAAAACTGTAATAATATTTATAATATTTCACAATAACGGTTTTTACTGGATTTTTGATCAAATAAGCCTCGGTGAACATAAGAGACTTTGAAAAACATTTAAAAATCTCACCGACTCCAAGCTTTTAAACAATAGTGTAAATTCCATTTTTCTTGGAGCCTCCCTGGGTTTGTGCGAGTAGTCCTTTGTTGTTTAAAACAGTCATTTGCATATTTACTCTCTTTCTCCTGCAGCCTTTAGTAACCACACCTAAAGGTGCCTGTCAACACCTCCAGCAGAGTTTCTTTCACACACCCGTCTCCTTCCCTACTGTAACCAACACTGCGGCTCCCAGAAACCTCTACATACCTCAGAGAAAGCTTGATGTGAGTCCAGGGGACACCTAAGACCTTCACACTGACCATCATCACACCTGCAGTCCGTACGCTGCTAAAAAACACTGTTCTGTTTGAGCCATTGTGTGTGCTTGTTATTTGTCTTTGAGCATTTTTATGTTTTTCTCTTTTTATACTGTTACTTTACTGTAGGGTCTGCATTCACTTCATATGAATCTGTGGTGCTTCATTCTTTTTACTGCCGAGGCTCTTGAGGAAGGCAGGACAGCAAACATGGTGCTGTTTGACAAGACAGTTGAGGGTTTATTTGCAAAATAAAAGCACAATGCAGGGTTTTTTTTTATTTTTTATTAAATATGCTGTAAATTGTGGGTTAAAAAAAAGGAAGAATGAACAAAAAAATGGTCTAAAATTCTAATTTCAGGGATTCTAGGAATTGCCAAGATTTTTTTTAATTGTTGCGTGTGGCATTGCCTTAAAGTGTTAAAGTACCACAGTATATTAAATTGCCATAACTTGGCATTGTGTTATGACGTATTAATATGGGAGAATGTTAGATTAAGGGTGTTATTAAATATTGTAGATGTATTTTATGTTAATAAAATCTAGTAATATTATTATCTGCACATCATTAATTTGAACTGCCTTTACAATCTGATTTCTATGTAATAATAAAGATAAATGAATGTGCTCCACTCTTGTGTTTACTTAATAGTTGGTGAAATGTTTAGCGGAATTGCCTTCCGCTATTTAAAATTTCTTTATCTTTGTGAACGTGTTCTAGTATTGATTCATTTTAGTGAATCAGCATATTTCAATGAATCCAAAGTTCCTAGAGCTCCTTGTATTTTTGTTGTTAAACCTTTGTGATAACCATCTTTATTAACTTGAAATGTATTTCTCAGTTCCAATGTGAAAATGACCTTTATATACTTTGAATGTGCCTTTAGAACTACTTTAGACCGACACTTTATAATCGATTAAGATACAGAAATGCATTGTTTCATGTGGTTAACGGTTAATACATATCATATTGTCATATCAAAGTCAGTAGAACAATGAAGATTAAACTCACCATCATCACTTTAAAGTAACCCTAACTTTGAACATAATCAAGTAAATTTAATTTGTACTTTCATCCAACTTTATATAAAGTGTTGGGCAATAATATAGTAACATTTTGCAACTAAATAAAAAAAAAACCCGGCAGTTGAGATTTGCTATAAGCCATACATTTAGTCTGTTTCTCACCATTGGGAACAACTCTGCTCCTGAAAGCCACCTACCTGCAGATTTCAGTTCCAATCCTACTACAACACACCTGTCTGTCATGTTTAGGTAATCCTGAACACCTGAGTCAACAGGTTCAGGTGAGTTAGATGAGTGTTGGCTCTAAACTGTGTAGTCAGTGTGTTTGGCTGTTTTTTTATTTTATATGCCGGCATATAACAATGTCCCAAAAAAGTGACCCCGGCAGGACTCGAACCTGCAATCTTCTGATTTGAAGTCAGACACCTTATCCATTAGGCCAGTGTTTCTCAACCAGGGGTCTGTGGACCCCTAGTGGTCCTTGACATAAGGCCAGGGGGTCCGTATAAAGTATACATTTTTGTATAAATGTTGTATATTTTGACATGACATGTTCCCATGAAAGAAAAATCCAATATAGCTGATGATATGGCCAAATACTGGACAAGTCAGCTAACTTGAATTATACTTGACTGCATTTGGTCCTCACAAAGACACAAATAATACGAGTCAGTTTTGTTCTGGGGGTCCTTGAGCATGGTTCTGAATTGGACTGGGGTCCGGTACGCCAAAAGGTTGAGATTCATTGCATTAGGCCACGAGGCCGGTTGGTGTTAAAGCAGCACTATAAACAGAACTGCACACATCCCGCGGAAGAACATTCCAACCGGAGCTACTTCTCTAAGTTTATGTCTATGGCGATTCACGCAGGTATGTGTTACTCCGCAGCGGTGACGACCTGACCAGGCTACAATAGTCCAAATATAAATACTTATTATAAGTGTACCGTAGAGATTCGGAATAAGACAAAAACGCGGTTTGGAAGATTAATTCATGATGTACTCGCTCGTTATACCTATACATTTTGCAAATTTTGAACACAGAAAAAGTTACATAGTGCTGCTTTAAGCACTTGTTTAGCACTTTGATTATTACACCCACATCTTCACAGACCGCAATGCATTTCAGTCTTGTAATTGAATCAACACAAACTCTGAAAAAAATCATAGGTGCGTAGGAAAAAAGGTCCAACAAAACTGTCAAGTCCAAAATATAAAGATGCAATCCCGCACACTATCAATTCTTGCTAAATATTGCAGTTTATTTAGGTATGTAACAACGTTTATGCCTGATGAAGGTCAGTGGACCGAAACGTTGCTTTTGTTAATAAACTTCAATATTTAGCAAGAGTTAATAGTGTGCGGGATTGCATATTTATATTTTGGACTTGACAGTTTTGTAATTGAAAAAAAAAAAGAGAAAAAAAAAAAAGAAAAAAAGTTGGGTTTTGAAAAGAATATCAAAACCCAGCCTTTTCTTTTTTTTTTTATTGAAGTACAAAATCTTACAGACATTCACTGTATCATATAAAGCATTCAAAAAGCATTTACAAAATAAAGTAAACAAAATAAAGAAGTGCAAGAACATACAGCACCTAATCATCTCCATCTTCAGCACTTCCGGCTGTATGTAAACAAATTTACATATGCATCGTTACGTAAATGAGCAATGCAATATTTTCAGTGAACGGCGAGTTAAAGCTATAGCTATTATAGCTATAGTTAAAGTTAAAGCTACAGCTATTATAGCTATAGAAGACATGGAATATCGCGCAGAAATAGGAACACTTGAATGATTTTTGCAATATTTTACAGTAGGCTATATTCGCATTGTCATTATATGCCAACGAGCAGGGGTGTGAAGTAACGAATTACAAATACTCACGTTACAGTAATTAAGTAGTTTTTATCAGTAATTGTGCTTTTTTGAGTAGTTTAAGTGATGTATCGGTACTTTTACTCCGCTATTTTCCTCCGTTTGTGGTCAATACATGCTTATTTACATTTTATATTTATCCATCAACGTGATTGGATAGAGAGATAGTAATAGGTCTCGTGACTTTCGTCAAATCAAATTGTGCATAGAAAACTTTAACCGCCAACTGTTTATCATGGCTGCTGGAAGTGCATTCTTCAAGCATCAATTCAGTCGCATCTTCCTCTAATTTACTTTCAATACTTTTTCTTACCGTTAATAAACTTTTTTTTTTTAAATCCATTTTATACAATCCGCCTTCATTTAGCAAGTGCACTCGCGCATAAACAATTTTCGAGTTCAACACTTTTTGTTCCATTCAGTTGTGGATGCTGCTGATTCACCGAGACCGCCGCGGCTCAGCAAAGAGACGTGTGTGTGTGTGTGTGTGTGTGTGTGTGT
>NW_015551075.1:3849988-3882278 GCF_001515605.1 Sinocyclocheilus anshuiensis | reverse complement strand
TCTCATTTTAACCCATATCATGGTGTGTGATGCTGAACTATGAGTTTCTAATGGTGTTTGTATTTGCACTGTTCTAAACATTAATATTTTATGTGCAACAACAGCATATGCTGTCTCAGTGGCCTTACACATGATTTTAAATCTATTTTTTCAAACTTTATGATTTAAATGGGGATGATTGTACTGAGAATAACTTTCATCTTTTCTTCAACTGAATACTGTTTCCGTGCTGTTTTGATGTATTTTAAAGAGTTTGCAGTCAAAATTAAAACTGCTGGATGATAGATATTCTTCATTCTTTATGACAAATAAGATCATGTGAATTACAGAATGTACAATGTTTTTAAAATGTATCAATTGCGGTGTACAGTGTTTATTATGAGGGGGTAGAATCCACAGCTCAGTACTCACTACTCAATACTCATGAGTACTTTTAAATAGGCTACTCTTTTACTCTTACTCAAGTAGTTTTTTGGACAAGTACTTTTACTCTACTCACACTACATTTTTTGGAAGGTAATGGTACTTTTACTTGAGTATATTTTTTCAGTACTCTTTCCACCACTGCCAAAGAGCTTATCCGTCATTTTGGCTAATAATTCCATTCATATTCCACTGAATTAAAAATAACTAAAGAAATAAGACAAATAATTAAAATAATTATTCAATTAAATATTTGGGGAGAAATATTGTTACTAATAAGTCTAAAAGTTATTAATTTTTCAGAATATGTGCAATTCGATGCATCAGATACAAAATAGTTATAGAAATTATGCTGGTAAAGTACAGACTGTTCTTTTGGATAGTCATCCAAAACAAAAAAATAACTGCAATTAGACTATAGGGGGGGAAAAAACATTTTTAAAATTCAGTCATCCAGAACATTTTGTGTATATGCAGCAGAACCGGACAGTAACTAAGTACATTTACTTGAGTATTGTACTTAAGTACACTTTTTGAGTATCTGTACTTTACTTGAGTATAATTTTTTCTGGAAACTTATGACTTTAACTTCACTACATTTGAAAGACAAATATTGTACTTTTCACTCCACTACATTTCTATCAAGATCCTCAAAGTAGAAAGTCGTTAGCCGCTTTGAAAGTCAGTGGGTGTCTTTCTTTCAGACAGTTTATCAGTAATCACTCTTGTAGGGCTACATGAAACATACAACAATAATAAAACAGTGCATTGACATAAAAAAAGGAAATTTACTTTTGGTACTTCAGTACTTTTACTTAAGTAAAAATCTATCTTTACAACTTTTACTTGTAATGGAGTAATATTTGACCAGCAGTATCTGTACTTTCACTCAAGTAATGGAGTTGTGTACTTTGTCCGCCTCTGATATGCAGCCTAAGTTTCACAATATTTCGGCTGTTCAGCCTGTGAACTTCTCACATTGTGCACAGTTGTTAAACTGAGCTGTGCACTCAAGCCTTTAAAGTGCTGAACAAATGTTGTGGTGCTTGTAGAATATCTGAGCTCGGGATTGGAGGCCGCTGCATCTACATTGCATTTGTGTATTGTCAGCAGTTAATTTAGGAGGATGGACTAATTTGAATGTCAGCATGGCCTCTTGAAATTATGAGTGAGTGTGTGTGTGTGTGTTGCCCAGTATATAAAAACTCACCAAAGAGGGTCAGAAATGGACATCATCAGGACCCTGAGCTGGACAGAGGTGAAAGCATCATTTCCAGAAAAAGTTTTCTTATATAACCTGTGTAAGTAGAATTCAAACATTTGATTTTTATGTCTATCCATGGCATGGTAATTTGTGTTGTAATGTAAATATTTTACATACAAGCATGCATTGGAAATAAGCCCGTTGTAAAGTAATTTTAGAGGAATTCAGTAGTTATTTTAATTCGTTTTTTTTTAAATAGAAGTTTTATTTTATTTATTGAGTAATGGTGATTGGGTAATTCTTATGGCTTTCGTCAATAAAATCAACAAAAATGAAATTACACCATATAATAATTTATAATATAAAAACAGATAATACTAAAACATTCCAGTTCTAACAAAGAGCATGAAATATATTTATATTTGATTGTACATCAAATGATTATCTGTTACACATAATCTCTGTTAATGACTTTTTAATGAGTTTATATGATATTGTCCGTTATGTGAAAGAGTTACTAATTAATATTTCTACAATAGTCGTGACATTACGAAACCTTTCCTTCTTACAAAGTAGAATATGTGTATAATAGAATACCAATATGAGATTAATAAAGTTACACTGCCATTCAAACGTTTGGGGTTTTATTATTTGAAAGAAATTACTATTATTCAGAAAGGAAACATCAAAGAATCATGAAAAACTGTATCATGGTTTCCACAAAAAAATATTAAGCAGCACAACTGTTTTCAACATTGCTGATAAAAATAATAATATGTTTCTTGAGCAGCAAATCAGCGTATTAAAATGATTTCTGAAGGATCACGTGACACTGAAGTCTGGAGTAATGATGCTGAAAATATAGCTTTGCATCACAGGAATAAATTACAGTTTAAAAATATATCAATTGTAGTGATATTCACAATATAACTGTTTACTGTATTTTCAATTACATAAATGCAGCCTTGGTGAACATAAGAAACATGAGAGACAAAAACATTTTAAACCCAAATGAATGGTAATGTACATTTTAAAATAGAATAGTCACACTACAAAGCAGTCACTTCTTGTAAGCTGGCAGTGGCACTAATAAAAGACCTATTTCTGGACCCTTATCATTGCATTCCACACGAGTGAGGTGATATTCTGCTGCTCAAAGAGATTAGATAAAAAGAGGCATATTACTTTGAGATAGAATACATCTATTTTTATATCTGACCTGTCACATACCACATACATGAAGAAAGTCAGCTTTTCTCTCAGTGTTTAACAAATGAAAAAAGATAAATACTGTTTTTTTTTAACTGTGTTAGTTGAACACTCATTCTTTCTAGTCAGTGTTTTTTGGCAGTCTTGGTTAGATTGTCTCTCTTCCCATCCGTGTGAATGTCAGAGTCCCTGCCAGAGCTGAAGATGCCAAACTGGGGTGGAGGAGCCAAATGTGCGGCCTGCAAGAAGACGGTTTACCATGCTGAGGAGATCCAGTGCAACAGCCGGAGCTTCCACAAAACCTGCTTCATCTGCAGTAAGTCCACAAAACGTTTTGCTACTCTGAATGCTAAACTGAATGCTACTCTTACCTGAAAGTAAAAAAGGGGGTATATTAAATATCAGAATCAATGAAACCAAGTTCAGAGAGGGTTAAGATTTTCCTTAAGATGACACATCACCAGATCTTTCAGGTAAATAATACAAATAAAAGCATTATGAACAGAGCCGTTTTAGCACGTTTAAAGGGTTAGTTCATCCAAAAATGAAAATTAGGCTGTGTTTTATTTCACGTCTTTTGAACCGAAGCACTGCAACACCCGCTGTGTACAACGATAGAGCTTGAAAGATCAAAGACAATTTTTAATATAACTCCGACTGGATTCGTCTGAAAGAAGAAAGTCATATACACCTAGGATGCATCGGGGGTGAGTAAAACACAGCCTAATTTTCATTTTCGGGTGAACTAACCATTTAAGGTATGTTAAACAAACAAACAATAAAGCATAACAATGTATATAAACAAAAGAAAAAATAAACAGTGGGAAGAAGAGCAAAATGAAAAACTAAACTAAACTAATTATTAAAAAATATAAACATGTGCATCCTTTGGTCCTTGGGTCCATTAGTATATTTACTCTTTAATGTTATATTCAACTATCAAATGTTTTGTTTAATAGCATCAGTATATATTAGGATGGAGCAAGAATTTTATTATCGCTACTATTATAATTATAATTAGATTTTATTTTTATATTTTCTGTTTTCATTTTGAGTTTGTTTTATTAATTTTGTTGTGTTTTTGTCATTACAAGTGTTTGAATTTATTTAGCTTTAGTTATTTTAGTACTTCAGCTTAAAATAATGAAAATGAGAAATGTTGTCTTTTGTTTTTACTTTTTATTAAAAATAGTTCATGTTTATTTTTTCATTTAAAGTAATGTTTTTTATGGTGTTAGTTTTAGTTAATGATAACCCTCACTCATTTCTTCTTCTTCTTCGTGTATCTGCTTATGCCAGAATTTTTAACATAGTCAATATATGCAAATAGAGCTAATGATGATGATTGGGAGGGATTTGGGGGGACTAAAATGCCATCAAAAGCAAAAGTACTGTTTGAAATGTTTCCCAGTGAGCAGACCGCTTTCAGTAGTGCAGCATTAACTCTTAAACGCTTGAGTCGTGCCAGGAAGGGTGGTGACAGTCAGTCAGTGTGAGACTGCTAACACAAACACCCCTGCAGTTCGCCACCATTCAAGGGCCTGTTTCCATCTGCTGCGGATGACATTGGCCGGGATGCTTTGGTCTCCCAGAGCCTCTTGTTCATCCAGCCCAAAATTAGATTCAAAGACAAGTTCCCATGAGCCTCTTGAGCCGTCCTGGCTGAAAGTGCAGCAGCTGACGAATGCAGACAGGAGATGACAGCCCTCTGGAGGAGCAGTGAGATCACGCTCCAACTCTAGACTCCCTCGGTCTCTCACAACAAATCCGACAATAGGAGATTTTATATTGCCAAAAAAAAAAAAATCTATTTCAAATAAATGCTGTTCTTTTGAACACTCTTTTCATCTAAGAATCCTAAATAACAAAATGTATCACAGTTTCTATTAGCAGTCCAACTGGTTTCATCACTGATAATCAGAAATATTCATTGAGCAGCAAATCAACATATTAGAATGATTTCTGAAGGATCATGTGGCTCTGAAGACTGGAGGAATGATGCTGAAAATTCAGCTTTGTCATCACAGGAATAAATTACATTTTAAAATATATTTCATATAAAAAAAAATATCAAAAACGATTTTAAATTGTAATAATATTTTAAAAAATGACTGTTTTTACTGCGTTTTTTTTTTTAAATCAAATAAATGCAGATAAAATGCGGTATTATATGTCTTTACTGTCATATTTTACTGTCAAATTTCTGTTCTCTAGTGGCTTGCCGTAAAGGTTTAGACAGCACAACAGTTGCAGCACACGAGTCTGAGATTTACTGCAAATCCTGCTATGGCAAGAAATATGGTCCAAAAGGTTATGGGTACGGCCAGGGTGCTGGAGCGTTGAGTTCTGACCCCATTAATAATGAAGAACTTCAGCCTCAGGAGTATGTCCTGAAAATATCTTTAAAATATATTCTTAAAGGAACAGTTCACCCACAAATGAAAATTTGCTGAAAAAGCACTCACCCTCAGGCCATTCAAGATGTAGATGAGTTTGATTCTTCATCAGAACAGATTTGGAGAAATTTAGACAAAGTAATCCACACAACTCCAGTCCATCAATTAACGTCTTGTGAAGTGAAAGGCTTCAGTGTGTTTGCTATTTATTACAAAAAAAAATCCATCAGGCATTTTACCTTTAAACATTACTTGGGCCTATAATACATAATAACATGTTTAGAACTGTTTTCGCTTGTAACCTGTGCTTGATCTGTGCATATTTCTCTCCTGATTTAGATGAGATTACTTTTTCAATATTAGAGGACTCTTATAATAGCCAGAAGCAATGGTTTAAAGTTAAAAACCCTTAGTGATGGATTTGTTTCTTACAAACACACAGCTTTTCACTTCACAAGACATTAACTGATGGACTGGAGTGGTGTGGACTGCTTGTGGATTATTGTGATGTTTTTATCAGCTGTTTGGACTCTCATTCTGACGGCACCCATTCACTGCAGAGGATCAAACGGTGCGCATGTAATGTAATGCTAAATTTCTCAAAATCTGTTCTGATGAAGAAACAAGCTCATCTACATCTTGGATGCCCATGAGGGTGAGTACATTTTCAGCAAGTTTTCATTTTTGGGTGAACTATTCCTTTAAAGATAGAGTATCACTTTAATAGTATTTAGAAGAATAATTTAGAGTTTTGTTGTTGTTGTTTTGTGATTCTTATGTGTATGTTTTTAACATGTTCAGGCCCAAAGCTCCCCATCCTGCATCTGCTAACTCAAACCCAAGCAAGTTTGCACAGAAGTTTGGGAGTACGGATCGCTGTCCTCGCTGCTCCAAAGCCGTTTATGCAGCAGAGAAAGTCATGGGTGCTGGAAAGGTAAAACTGCAGCTAAAATTAAAGCAAGAAGCTGACTTGAGAGTTTTGATACATTATACTGTGTTATGATATGAAATATATTAAAATTAAACAATTCAAACACAAATATAAGCATATTTTGAGAAAGTCTTCCCTTCTCAGCACTTCTGCAATATGCTGCTGTCACAGGTCAGCCGCAGCGCTGTGTAGTAATTTATCAGACTGTGACTGGTTCTGATCCAACAGCCCTGGCACAAAACCTGCTTCCGCTGTTTACTGTGTGGGAAGAGCCTGGAATCCACCACAGTGACGGATAAAGATGGAGAGCTCTACTGTAAAGGTACAAACAATCAAATGAGGCCCCAAGATCTCTGCCATCTCATTAACATCACTTAACCAATCAATAGACGCGGTTTCAGATAGACCTAGTTATTGTTCAATAGCCATTACAGGCCAATTTATGCAATCAAGAGCACAAATATTGCAGTGATTAAAGCCTGATGTTTATTTAAAGGGGTCATATGATGCTGCTAAAAAGAACATTATTGAATATCTCTTTGGATTTGAGACTTTAGTCTTTGCAATTTTACAGAACTTCTTTATGCACCAAGAGCTTGTAACACTCCAAAGAGAAAGGAAAAAATGAAATCGCATCATATGACCCCTTTAATCTATTGCATTATGCCGAGTGTTTTGATCATGTTAACAGAAATGTCTAGAAACTTGTTTCCACCAGGGGGTAAAAAACAAAAAAAGGAGATTTTGACTTGAATCTCACAATTCAAACTTTTTTTCTTGCAATTCTGAGAATTTTTATTTTATTTATTTTTCAAAATTGTGAGATGTAAACTCAGAACTATAAGATAAAAAGCCGTAATTAACTGTTTTTATTCCGTGGTGAAAAAACAATAAAACCCTGAATTACAAGATGTAAACTCATAATTCAGAGGGAAATAAAAGTCAGAATTGGAAGAAATAAACTCAGAATTGTTAAATGTAAACTCAGAGTTCCAAGAAAAAAAAAGTCAGAAATGTGAGATAAAAGGTTACAAGTACCTTTTTTTGTCCTGTGGCAGAAATGGGCTTCCATAGAAATTTGCACTAATTATTAAAATAAAGAAATAAATAACATACTAATGTTTCCAAAATATTGCTGAATACTACACTCTCAGAAAAAAAGGTACAAATCTGTCACTGGGGTGGTATCGTAAGGTACAAAAGCTAAAAGGTGCATCTTTGTAACTTATTTACCTCTAGATGGTATCGCCCCAGTGACAGTTTTGTACCTTTTATCCTGAGAGTGCAATTTAATATTAGCCATCACATATTTATTATTCAGAATTAAAATTTGTGACCCTGGACCACAAAACCAGTCATAAAGGTCAGTTTTTCGAAAATGAGATTTATACATCATCTGAAAGCCGAGATACAACTATTTGAAAATCTGGAATCTGACGGTGCAAAAAAATCAAAATATTGAGAAAATCACCTTTAAAGTTGTCCAAATGAAGTTCTTAGCAATGCATATTACTAATCAAAAATTAAGTTTTGATATATTTACAGTAGGAAATGTACAAAATATCTTCATGGAACATGATCTTTACTTAATATCCTAATGATTTTTGGCATAAAAGAAAAATCAATAATTTTGACCCATACAATGTTTTTTTGGCTATTGCTACAAATATACCCCAGCGACTTAAGACTGGTTTTGTGCTCCAGGGTCACATTTGTCAACAGATTCCTCCATTTTTTTTTTTTTTTTCCTTTTTCCAGTTTGCTATGCCAAAAACTTTGGTCCAAAGGGGCGTGGCCTGGGGAACCTGGGTGTGGTTGAGGACAATGAATGACAAGCTTAGACCAACCCAATGCAGCCGCTTTTTCCACTGCACACAACAACCGAATATGACTGTCAGAATTTGCCCCTTAGTGGCAGTCCTGATGAATTTTTTTGCATGTTCAGAAAAGGAGCGCAATAGCAAGAGCATTTAACCTCTAAAACATTCACCATGGTGGAATAAATAAAAGTGTGCAAAAATTTAATTATTAATTAATTAACTAAATGAACAATGTATTTCTTCTTTAGCAATAACTATGCATTTTGACAAGTTTTAATGCATTCATAGCTCAATTTGGATCTGAAAATTCCACATTTTCTATAGGAAATGAATGACTTCTGGTCTATCAAACGCTATTTGTTGTGTGCAGTGAAAAGCCAGCGTTATACTTCAAGCTGAAGTGTGTCAGTTCCAAACAGAATAAAAGAACAAAAGAAAACCCTCCAAAACTCACACCATTGGTTGAACCAATGTTCCTGTGTGTGGACTGTGTGGTTAAGCAGTTTAATGTTGTGATGGTGCAAAATGTTTACACTTTTTGAGAACCTCAACCAACCAATTGCTGACTTATTTCTCTTCATGGTAAGTTGGGAAAGGGGAAAATATTTTAATTACACACTTCAGCTTTAGACGTGATCTTATGTTGATGCTATGCAGCATAAAAGAAATGTATTACAATTATATGAATCCTAACTACTGTAACTGTATATCACATGTCATAGCATAAAAACATAAATAAAGAGTAAATAAAGGATAAAATATGTGTCATTCAACATTGATTCAAAGACGATCTGTAACTAGTAAAATTGTTTTACAGACATAAATTCAGCATATTAGAATGATTTCTGAAGGATCATGTGACAAGACTGGAGTAGTGGCTGCTGAAAATTCAGCTTTGCATGACAGGAAAATTAATAGAATAGAAAACAGTTATTGTAAATTGAAATAATATTTCACAATAATTCAGTTTTTACTGCATTTTTGATCAAGTAAATGCAGCACTTGTGAGCATAAGAGATATATCTCCGAAACTTTTGCACTTCACTATTTGATAATAGTGGCTGTAATGCAAGTTACTCAATATTAACTATTAATCAATAAAAATGTTTTTTGTTGTTGTTGTTACCTAGGTTTTGTATTTTGTTAGACCTAGAGAAACACTCTGACCAGCAAATTACAAAGGTGGTCTGATTTATTCCAAAGCACAGAGCAGGATTCAAGAACAGCACTTTTCCCTTATAATGATATACTGCACAATAAAGTATAATGAATAGAATTGAGAAGTGCAGTAAAGAGCAAGCTGATGCTATCAGACATGGCCCTGTACTACACAGTGGTTATTAAAGGCATAAATAAAAGAACAACTGCCTTTGAAAACATTACTTATTAAAGGCAACGATACTAATAGCTAATAAAATATTTTAAATTATATGAATCGTTCTGCATGTATAATGCTATAAATGCTGTGGTTGTAATGCATCTGACCGTAGCGTAAAGTCATTTCAAATACATTTTGACTCATCAAGGGATTTACGGTTCTCAAAATGACAAGAAATCAGATTTTCAGCATGTGTTCAATATCAGCTACTAAATTTGCTATTTTTGTAGAAATAAAATTGCTCTGATTTACGAATCTTTTCACAAAGAGCATACATATAGTGGTCACTTCCTGTAAAAGGACTTGGGAGTAAAACCCAAAACGTGATCTTACCGTACCTTACAAAATATTTCTGTTCAAAATATATCCGTATGCTTATAAACATGTATTCATCCTTATGTACAACTTAAGCTGTAAAGCAAAATCCAACCTTGAACGCACAGCACATATATACTATATTTCGCTCAAATAGAAAAGGTGGATGTTCTTGCAAATAGAACAAATGATTATCCAAATTAGCATTCAGTCTGTTCTTAATTTCCATCACTAAAAAGGCATTAAAATCAAACCAATGGCTCCATAACTGGGGACGTCGCTCTCCCTGAGTGGGTGACTGATCGCTGGGGGTCAAACAGCATCGGGGCCGCTCAACATGGGATGGTCTCTGCTGAGACCCATGGGATACTGTTGAGTCCAGTCCAGCACCATGGGCTTACAGAGACCACAGCAACGCCATTGGAAGAAGTTCACCAGGTTCCTCACCACTCCAAGACTATGAGAGAAGAAACAAGATTCAAAAATAAGAACTTTATGAGTGTTATTAACCCTAAACTAGTGAAAACAGCCTTACTTGAATGGGTTTTGTCTGAGAGAGAAGGCTTGAGGGAGTTTTCTCTGTCTTTGCATCAGGTTCGCTCTCTCGGCCGTCGTCAGCCCGAGGAACACGATCTGTGAGGAAACAAAGCAAACTATGAAGACTCTGTGCACACATTTGTTTTTACTACTATAGCATTTATAAGCATACGTATTTATAAGTTTTTTAAGCAGCCTTAAGTAGTTTTCATTTTTTATTTAAATTTTAGTTTAAGTTTTAGTAATTTTGTTCCGTGCTTTTTTTTAAATATATATTTAACTTTATTTTTAATTCAACTTTCATTTAAAAATGAGAAATGTTGGCAACTAACTGAAATAAATAGGTTTAATTTTTTTTCAAGTTTTATATTTTATTTCAGCATTATTTCAATTACCAACAATTTTTAATTTGTATTTTTTTTGAAAGATTTAAAAGTTTTAGTTAACAATACTGTAGTTAACAACACTGTTATTAATTATTAATAATTTTAACAATTTTGTTATTAAGACCGCTTATTAGGCTTGCTGCGATAGACGGTGTTTTCGGTTATACCGATGTTAAGGTGCAACACCGCGGCACTGCCCCCCCACCGTCGTTTTGATTTATTTATAGTAACAAAAATCATTTAGTCTAGTTCAGTTAGAGGACAGACACATTTAAAAACTAAACGCTCAATGCAGCGTGCCGAACCGTGCGTGAACGCGAACGACAGTGCTCCACGGAGCAGGAGTCAGATTTGATTTATCACGTGAGGAGAGTGAGTCGAGCTGACTGACAAGAAGAGTGAGGTGAGAAATACAAGACGATGGCAGAAGATTGTTTAGAAAGGAAATGCAAAGGCGCCTGTTTGGCAATATTTTAGATTTTGAAAAGCCTATTGACTGGAAGTTTATTTAAACATTTGTTTCTTATTTATTTGGTTACACAGTGTTTGCTGATTACTTTATTTAAACTATTTTTTTAAATAAAAATGTTTTATTTATTTTATTTTACATCAAGGTATATATGCCGTGCCTCCAAGCTTTCTTATTCGTTTTGATAATAAACGTTCTATGTTTCTTATTTATTTGGTTCCACAGTGTTTGCTGATTTTCAGTTTTATATACATATTTAAACTTTGTGTAGCCTAAGTAATTTGTTATTTTATTAGGCATATATGCTGTATTTTTATTCGTTTTGTTAATAAAAGTTCTGAGTTTGACGTTGTTGTTGCTTGAATTGAATCAACGCCGAATTGCCGCTAATTTGAAAGTGAAAGTAAAATGCACACGGCGCTTTTTCAAGCCATATGAAAGCGAAGAAAAGAGGGAAACTCAAACGAACTAACTTCACTGTTTATTCGTCACTCACCTGGTAGAGCTGCACCAAAAGCAGGATGAAGGCCCAGGAAGCGTTTAAGAAAGCAAAGCAGAAGATGTAGAGCACCCAGGGAGAGCAGCCCGTCAGAGCGGTCACCGCCCCCCATACGCCCTCCTCTGTGTAGTGCAGCGGACAGTGTTTGGACCAGTCTACACACAGAGAAACACGCACATATTTTTTTAAATGAACATTTTCTTCTAGAGAGACTAAAAATGCAAGATGCTGTATTTTACAGACATCAACTCTTAATATATACACTACCATTCAAACATCTGGGGACTTTCTATTCATCAGAGAATCTGAAAAATCATGTTTTCCACAAAAATACGCAGTATAACGGTTTTGAGCATTGATAATAATGTGAAATTTTTCTTGAGCAGCAAATCAGAACATTAGAATGATTTCTGAAGGATCATGTTACACTGAAGACTGGAGTAATGATGCTGAAAATTCAGCTTTGCATCACAGGAATAAATGACATTTTAGCATATATTCAAATAAAAATATTTGAATAAAATTTCAAAATTATTTTACTGTTATTACTGCATTTTCAATCAAATAAATGCAGCCTTGGTGAGCATAAGAGACATACTTTTGAATGGTAGTGTACATTGGAGTTGAAGTTGTGACTTACACATGATACTGCCGTAGAACATCCACATGCACAGAAAGCTCAGAGCAACCAGGAAAAGCACAAAGTACGGGTGATTTCTGGCCCCTGTAAGAAGAGGTTAGCATGAGTGATTTATAATGGGAGCAAAAACTGAGAGAGAAGGAAGTCTATGCTATAAAACATCTTAGTTTGAGCATGTTACCTATGCAGCCATTGATCCAAATGGAGTGGTGGTCCTGTTTAGCGACACAGGCATTACAGGAAAAGCAGTGATTTGCTCTCATTGGCTTTCTCATCTGCAAAACAAGGTTTTGAAATAATTTGATTATTAGGAAGCATTGTAGAATGTTTACAATATGTGGTCCTGTCAGGGCAATATTATACAATACTACAGTAAAACTGTATGTTTCCAAACTCTGGCCTTGTGGAAACTGCTGGTGATTGGATTCAATCAGTCATAAATCTTAAACTAGGTAACACAAGTTTGAATTTATCTTGTACAATTTCCCAACCTGGCTTTCATCTTTTTCATTTTGTGTCTTCTGTATCTCATCACTGAAAAGAGATAACTTACCATACATGAAGTGCAAAATATCCTGGGATCCAGACAGCCCGCCTCTGCCAGAACCACAATATTCTACAAAGAGACAGATGAATCCGTTAAAAGTCACCAAAGATGCGTCAAACTAGAAAGAACATCACGGAACCTAAAGGAATCATTAGGTCAAACAACACAAATAACTCTAAACAGACTCATCCAATTGAAAAGGTCAGAATAAATCGATTAGAACATGCTCAGTGAGCACATATGAAGAGAGACAATGTCAAAATATATTTTTTATTTAAACATATGTTATATTTTTGTTAGAAAATATAAAAAATATATATTTAGATTTAAATAGAATTTTTAAGTTATGTAAAATACAATCAGTACAAAAAAAACGATGTATAAATAACATGCTTGCTATATATATATATATATATGTTGTTTTATTTAATTTGTATTAAATGGTAATTTTTTTTTAATCTTTTCATTACTATAATTTTCTTTTCTTTCTTTTTTTTTAAGTTGCTTTGAAAAAAGCATCGGCTGAATGAATATATGTATGCATGTATATTTATAGGGATTTTTTCACGACATTCTCTCCATATATATCTTATATAATCACTGATACATCTAGTTTGAGATACAAGTTGGCAGTATCCAGACCATCCAATCAGAATCTCACCACAAGTAACTGACACGTTTATTAATCAATCAGATAGCGGCACCATGCCAGCCAATCACAGCCAGAGTCAGTTCTTACCTTCTTCTTCTCCTCCTCAGTTGCCTTGACGATGCCAGGGTCTGTCCTGCAGGAGCGGAGGTAGTAATACAGTAAGGCTGTGATGTTGACTGTGAAGAGCATCTGAACCGTAGCACTTGGGTCATGTGAACGACACATGTTAAGGTCTCTACAAACACTCAACACATACAACTATAATAACTAGAACGTCAGGTGGATTTATAAAACCCATCATGGCTGGTATAAACTGCATGAAAGTTATAATTAGTTTCACGTCTGGTATTATATAAGGATATCAGGCAAAAACCACAGGCCCCAGGTGACCACCATCCAGAAGATAGAAGCCATGAGACCTGTGGAGGGAATCAAAGACCGCACCGCCACAGTCGCCAGCTGCCTACAGAAACAAACCACATGAACGGGACAGCATTGTTACGACACTTTCAATAGTGGAAACAACAACAGCTCTTCTTCTAAATTCTATCTTTTTGTTCTAATCTCTTACTGTACCTATGTACCATATATATTTAAAGGAACACTCCACTATTTTTGAAAATAGGCTCAATGGATTTGAAAATGGTAAAACTCAACTGTTTAACTCTAGGAGAGTTGGAAAATGAGCCTATTTTCAAAAATAGTGGAGTGTTCCTTTAAGCGGCACTCTCAGGCTGAGCCAGTGGTTTTCAGTCCTGGTCCTGGGGACCCACCGCTCTTATCTGAGAGACATACAAAAGAGTGGTGGGCCCCCAGGACCAGGACTGAAAACCACTGGGCTAAACATGTTAATGTTTTACTGAGCTTACAGTGCCCTCATGAGGAAGTCAATATTATTGCACACACAGTAATTCTATTCACATATTTGCATCTGCTTAATTATCAAACGTATGTGCAATGGCCAAAAATACTGCCATGATCTGTCTCTCGCTCTCTTTGTTTTTTCTTTAAAAAATTTCAATACCAAACAATTCATAAAGCATTTGTATCTGAGAGTATGCAGAGTTCTGAATTATTTTCTTAAAAATCTGAAATTATAAAAAAATAAATATAATATTTCAATACATAATTATATTTTTAAATGTAAAAATTTTTCTTTTTTTTTTTTTTCATTTTAGACAGACAAACTGTCACATAATATACAATTCAATAAATTTGTTGTAAAAATGATAAGAGTGATATTGTAGTAACAGGGTCTTTTAAATCCATATGTATAAGTCAGTGAAGTCAGTGTGTTTGTTGATGCTCAATCGGCACCTTGAAGTGAGGTTGATCACAGCTATGACGCAGACCAGCAGCACACCCTTCAATAACCAGGACTCTGTCTTCATGTCTAATATGGAACCGATGGCTCCCACCACAACAACACTGAACACACACAGTAGAAAGACCTGAAACACACACAGTCACATACACACCATCACACACACTCAGTCTGAATAATGAAGTCTTTTCAACTGCGATGAAAAATCAGGGTTACAGCAGAGGAATATGGGTCAGAGAATAAGTGGAATGTTATTTTCTTGTTTAATAAAAGCCTAAAAATGGTGAATTCTCCAGGGCCAAACACACATTATGTGAGAAATTGGCTGCTTTTGTTTCTGTAAGCTTAATTCAAGGTTAAATACAGCCCTGGGATTTCAAGTACTTACCTCACGTCTTCTTTAATAAAGTTAGTGAGAGCGGTGTGTGTGTGTGTGTGTGTGCTGGCCTGGAACAGTTACAAATCCAACCATTAAAACTGGGATTCATATGCAATGAAACACCATTTTTCACTATATGCTTCCCATTTTCTTTAGGAAATGTATTTATTTATTTTGCTTTTGAGACAACAATAACTAAAATCACATCAGACATTTAAAATAATAAAAATATATTTGTATGAATTACACAATATTAAGTACATAAAATATACAGTATTAATTAATTTTTTTAATTTTAGAAATGTTACTATTACTATACTACTATTATTATTAGAGATCATATTCATATAACATCCTATAAGCATATAACATCCACATATCCAATAATAATAATAATAATAGTAAGTATTATAATCTATATTATTACTATTATATATAGTCATATCCATTGCACAAATGCATCTAATTTAACATGAGTTTAAATTAGAGGTTTGTTCAAATTCAAAATACCAGAATAATCTGAATAATACTCCAGATTTTAAGTTAAACTTTTTTTCGAAGCTGAACTTGTTGGCCTGAGTGTGTCTGAGCATGAGTGTACCTTGTATCTGTTGAGCAGTTTGAGACACGTGGAGTTGGCTTTCAATCGTTCTGTCTTCACCACACTGAGCATGTGAATGAGCAGAGGGCTGTGCACCTGGTGCGCCAGGTCAATGGGAGTGTGACCCTGAACATAACACAAAACCATCAGTAAAAAATAATGCAAGGTAAAGCTCAACTTTCAAACTGAACGGCCAGGTGAGTGAAGAGCACTGCTTTGGAGCCAGTTTTACAGCTATGGAGAAACACTACTTTTTTGTTCTGCTGGTTTAAACTGCATCATTACGGCTTTAGAGATGAAGTGCTTCACAGATTTGTGTGTCATCCTTTCGCAGGGGCCATGCTAATCTTCTCTGTATCGATCCAATTTTAGTATATGTGCCGCCGTGGCGAGCGCCAATTAGTGACTGGACATGTAATAACAAACTATAAGACTATAAGATTATGTGGAATGAAGGGTAGCACTTTCAGAAAGTACTCAGGTTTTAAGGCCAGCCTATGACTTAGGGCTGGGCGATATAGCTAAAAAATTTATCAACGATATAGTATCGATAATTGACATTTTTTATAACCTTTTTTAAAACAAAGAGCAATAGATTTTTTTTTTTTACATTTAACCACTGTATTTTTAAATTAACTCACTTTGAGACAAACAACAAATATTTTTTTTTGTTTTAACAGTCAAAAACAAAATAAAAATTAAACAAATATCTCATTTCTAATGTTTTATATGCAGATTAAATAGGTCAAGCTTTTGGCTAGTCTCCCGAGGCCACAGGAGGGCGCAATGAGCAAAATAATGCAGCACATTAAATAGTCAATGCAAGGAAGTAACTGTCTATAAAAAAACGTGCATTACGTTTAATATAATCTAATATAATACTCATATAAATCAAATATAATTTCGTAAATTGTATAAACAATTATGAACAAAACAGCATCACGTATTTATGCATTGCTTAATACAAAGAGCCGAATCGCCATTCACACAGATCGCCTTTAAAACATACGAGACGCAGTGAAAAGGAATAAATCTCCACAAATTTGCGACGTGTTTTCTAAAAGTTTAAACTGTTTTATTCTTTACTCACAATCTCCTCATCACAGGCAGGCACAGCACTCATGTTCGTGTTTGTGTGTGCTGTCTGCGTCACTCATAGCACGTGCCTATCGTGCACTATATCGAACATTTGTTATATCGTTATTTCGAAGAAGGTGTACCGTCGATAAATATCGATACCGTTTTATCGCCCAGGCCTACTATGACTGCAGTCATTTTGTTTGCACAAATAACAATACATACTTAAATAAAACATAAAATCAAAGTTGACCCTATTTACTTCATTAATAAATGTCTCTGGTCTTATTATGCGCAGTTCGCCAAAAAAAATTTGTTTTCATAATTTATAAATCATCAAAATGTAATAACATTATCCTTCTTTGTTTTCTGCTGACGTAAACCAGGTTAAAGGGATAGTTCACCCAAAATTGAAAATTCAGCCATCATTTACTCCCCCCTCATTTTGTTCCAAACCTGCTTGACTTTCTTTCTTCTGTGAACCACAAAAGAAGATATTTTGAAGAATGTTTGTAACCAAACAGTTTCGGGTCCTTTTAACTTCCATTGTATTTTTTTTTTCATACTATGGAAGTCAATAGGAACCGAAACTGTTTGGTTACCAACATTCTTCAAAATATCTTCTTTTGTGGTTCACAGAAGAAAGAAAGTCATGCAGGTTTGGAACAACATGAGGGGGAGTAACTAACAGAATTTTCATTTTTGGATGGACTGTCTCTTTAAGGGCATCTGTGGCCACTTACATTGGCATTCTCCAGGTCGACGCTGGCTCCAGCCTCCAGCAGGATGTGGACCGCATCGACGTTGCCGGCCAGCACAGCGCAGTGCAGAGGTGAGTTTCTGTTCATTTTATCAACCGCATTCACTGAAGCGTTACACTTTATCAGGAAGTTTGTGGGCTCAGGTCTGTGTTTCAGGAAACCAAAACGACAAGTTGTGAAAAGAGAGAAATATCAGGACAGGAAAGGGTCTAAACACAGCCTACAAGATGACTAAATCTGCTATACTTTATGATATCTGAGCTAGACGTTTTGGGTAAAGCTTATTTTAAAATGACTTACTTTAATTACTTACTTTTAAATTACTCACTTTAGGCCAACTGGCAGTAAAAGATGGCTACAAAATATAACTTATAGATATAAAATTGTACACATACTGTTGAAAGGTTTGGAGTTGGTAAGATGTTTTAAGTTTTTTCATGTTTTTGAAAGAAATCTCTTATTTATGCTCACCAAGGCTGCATTTATTTGATCAGAAATACAGGAAAGCAGTAATATTATGAAATATTACTACAATTTAAAATAACTGTTTTCTAATGTAATATATTTAAAAATGTATTTATATTATAAATACATATATCAAATATATATAAAAAGTCTTTACTGTCACTTTTGATCAGCTTGATATGTTGAGGAAAAATGTGATATTATTTAGACAACACAATATTTGCAAAATTAAACAACATTTGTATCAGTTGTATCTTTTTTCTACCCACTGATAATGTCAGATGCAGAAACCCGAAGAGAAACATTTTCAGTTCATTTTTACTTGAAACAGAAATCATTTGTAACATTATTATAAATCATCTGTACAGATGTTTAATATAAAGCACAGTGTCATGGTTGATTGAATCATAATTTGGCAGTTCTAGTAAAAATTTAATTTCAGACCCTGATTGAGTCGATCTTACCCGATGATTTTTTGTGCTGCCAACATCAGTGGAGTCTGTCCATTCATGTCCGGCGAATCCACTTCCTACAACAACACAGGAACAAGAAGAGTATTCAGCCGCATTACTCAGTATTCAAACCCTCCACCGTTATTTAAAATGTCACTGTGTGTGTTTGTGTCACACCTGTCCTTTGGCCATAAGGTATGCAGCAATGGGCATATGCTGGAAGAGCACAGCCAGATGGAGACCCCGATACCCTTCACTATCTGCTAATGACGGATCGGCTCCATATCGCATCAGCTGAATGACCATAGACAAATGACCCTGTCTGTTCAGAGGTGACCAGGAACAACATCAGCAGATATAAACCACGGTCAAGTGGCTCTTGCAAGCAAATGCTGCTAGAACCAATATTTTTGCATTGACTTTTAACTGCGTTTTGGTGATTTTAGTGCATGTATGAATGCGGATGTCAGTTCTTCAAAATCACACTTATGTTCCATCTCATATAACTGCAAATGTATTGCTGTATGTATCTGAAATGTACCGTATGGCCCAGTGGAGTGGTGTTGAATTCAGGTCGCCACCTAGTTGGTCTATGACGGCACCTTTAGATATGTAGTATCTATGAAACACAGCAGAACATACACAGATACAAATAAGAATAGGTTGAATAAGTTAAATGATTTAAGTGTTTTGAAATAATCTCTTATGCTCACCAAGGCTGCATTTATTTGATCAAAAATACAGTAACAGTAATATTGTGAAATATTATTACAGTTTAAAATAACTGCTTTCGATTTGTATGTATTTTAAAATGTAATTTATTCATGTGATGACAAACAAATTGATCAAAAGCGACAGTAAAGACATTTATAACGTTACAAACAAAATTCTATTTCAAATAAATGCTGTTCAATTAACTTTTTATTCATCCAAGAATCCTGAAAAAAATGTATCACGGGTGTACCACAAAAATATTATGCAACAAAAACTGTTTTCATTATTTATTTTTTTTATATTATTGATAATAATAAGAACCATTATCAATTGAGCACTTATAATTGTGCACAAAATCAGCAAATTCAAATGCTTTTTGAAAAAACATGTGACACTGAAGACTGGAGTAATGATGCTGAAAATTCAGCTTTGCATCACAGGAATAAATTACATATTCAAATATATTCAAATATAAAACAGCTATTTTAAATTGTTTTAATATTTCACAATTTTTACTGTTTTTCTGGGATTTCTGATCAAATAAATGCAGCCTTGGTGAGCATAAGAGATTATTTCAAAAACGTTTAAAAATTCCAAACGTATAACTCCATGAAAAAGCCATGAAACATACAAAGAGACAAATCTTACTTGACAATATCTGCTCGATTATTGATGGCGGCCCAATGGAGCAGTGTAACATTCTCTTTGTCAGGCTGCCTGACATCATAACCAGCCTCGATAAGCTCTTTGCACCTCTCAAGAGCACCAAACCTACAATTTAAAACAATCAAGGGAAAGATGCTGTTTATTTTTGCATCAGAATTGACTTGAATGAACATGTATACCCACATACACTGCAGGTTTTCTGCATGAACAAGTGATAAAAAGATCTGCATCGTCGAATGGAAATGAACTATTTGAGCAGTGTGAAGCATGCAGGTGAGACAACAGATATGACCGCCGTTCAATAGAAACCCAGATAAATAACAGCACAACAGTATCCTGTATTTGTATTCTCCTTCACTTATGGTTTGTCTGATTCTCTACAACGGGAAGATGAATGATCTGTTTACACAAATCTTTCTACTCACTACTGAACAGCTAGATCTCAAGAGTAAGATCAAGAACATATGTGAGATATTTACTGAATGCCTGAAATATCACTAAAGTTTTTAAGGCGGAATTTCACAAAGACTCTCAATAACACTTTTAGGACCGTTGAGATTTTTTTTTACATTGTCAATTAAGCACATTTCTCCCCCAATAATCATTATCGCAATACAAAACAAAAACTAGGGTTGGGTAAACTAGGGTAAACTAGGGTTGGGTAAACTAGGGTTGGGCGATGTCTAGCAAATTGGCATCGGACGATGTCTACAGTGAAACATCGTGATGGACGATGACATCGGGGGCGGGGTAAGGGGGTGTGCCCAAAGCGTGAATCCGTTTGCAGAAAGGCAAGGAAAACAAATAACGCGTTCTACGGAGCCACTAAAGGGACATGGTTAGCCGCTTGCTAGCGGTAGCCTGTTACATTACAGTACATGAAAGTTCACTTACCACATACACAGAGTAAGGAGAGATGACTGATAGGACAATGGCAAATGATTTGCAGATACTGAGCACCACTGACAAATATCTTGTAAAATGTGTGGTAGGTAAGGCTGCTCCGTAGTATAGAGTCCGTGTGATCGCGAATCTCGAAAGTGAAAGTGAAAGTAAAATGAGAGCACGCATTCGAAAGCGGTTTCAATGCCCTGCATATTAGTAGCGGCTCCCTGATGCCCGCAATTTAATTACCCAACGATATAATTGCGAGAGAAAGTATTTATATATATATAATAGAAAGTTGCCCCATCAGATGCTCCGACAGAAAGACTTGCACTGTGTAATGCGTTTGAGATGTGGTGTTTTCCTCAATGAACTTACATTTCAAAAATACCGAGATGTTTTTGGCCATATCGCCCAGCCCTAATTTACACATTGTGGCAGCATTTGTTATGCTACCTGACATTTAAATATTTAAAAATTAAATAAATATACAATAATTATCTTTTTGTAATGAAGGGCAATGTGTTTAATTGTCAAGCAAATATTGTTACAAATCACAAAACTGGCAAAATATATAACTCTAAAACATATAAATGATCCTAAAAATAAGTTTTAATAGGATTTTATTTATTTAGGGGTGAAATGTGACCCGAGCATCATTTTTGTGAGATTCACGCTTAAACTAATTCCTATAATACTTTCAGTATACAGCGGTGACAAAATCACTAGGGCATCTTAATAACATCACCATCAGCTAAACATTCCACTCTGATTATTAAGTGTAATCCCACTGTGTTTATTGCATGTCAAGGGAATAAGTCTCACTGTGTTGCTTTGATGATATCCCAGGAACTGCTGTCCTCCGGGTGTGAGACCTTCCTCGGCTGCTGTGTTGGATCAAAAGGTCCCGGGACGAGCTGGCCGTGGAAGCCGCCGGGCATGAAACCGCCAAATCCAGGTCCTCCATGACCGTGGCTGTGGGAGTGGCCACCGCCGTGTCCATGGCAACTGTCACCCATGTGACCGTGGGAGTGGCACTGTAAAAATATTACAAACATGGGTTATTTTCTGACAGTTTTTTTTATAGTTAACACCAAATGTGACCAAATGTGCGATAATTAACAAACTGAATTAGTTTTTTCAAACTACACACATCCACTGACAAAAAGCACAAACTTATTACTACTATTCATATAAGTAGTAGTTGTAGTAACGAGGAACAAGTGCATGCCAAGGCTGATCATGAGATGTCAACATGGCAGTGCCCACGATAAAATAAAACAAAACAGATTTTTCTAGAAGACTGACAGGTCTGGGGTCTGTCAAATGTTCCATTTTTAAATAAAATGAGTGCACATTTAAATAAAAGACAGAAATTTGGTTCAGTTCGGTACGTTATTAGTAAACAACTGGTTTGCTTCCTTCTAGTGACGGTTTGAACTTTAAATTTGGCAATATAACCTTCCAATTATCTGAAAACTGCAGCGGACCCATAACCATGTTCAATATTTATTATTTAGCCCATATTTATGGTCAAAAAAAAGCTAATTAAAGGCAATGATCATGGCAGGGCTTGTTTACCAGGTCTAATGTAATAATTAAATGTATAAAATGTACAGTGCGACTTGAATAGTTGATCGATCAGCACATACACACAGGTGATCAGTTAGCAACAGATGCTAAGTTAGCTTAACCGGTCTCATCCGTTTAACGACGAAACCAAAGAGAATATAAAACGTTTTTTCACTTACTCCGTCTCCTTCTGACCAGTCCATCACTTCTGTGCGAGGTTATCCGTGATTGATCATGAAGAATTTACGCTGACAGAGACTGAAGTCGGGCGTGCGTTCGGCGCATCTTCCACTTCCTGGATACGAGTGACAAATCCTGCGCTCTGATTGGCCGCGTTGTCTCAGTGACGTCGCTTTGGTTTACCTTCTTTGCATTTCCTTTGTCAGAAATGCAGATTATCATTACATTAAGTTTTACGCTCTGGGTATGTCAAATACCAGTTAAACATGCTGTTACGGTTTAGGTTGTGAAACATTGTGAAAACCAAAGCAAGTGAATGAGGTTGTGTTTAAATTGTTTTCAGGCATCGTGTGGATTTATTAAAATAATAAATCTAATCGCACTATTCCAAGGTTTCTGCAGAGCTAACAAAAATGTTCATGGTAATAGCCTACTATTTTAGAACATGATATTATACATACTGTTTTTGAACATGTGGCAATACAATGCTTATTGGAGGTTCTGTCTACACAAACCCTAACACTAGGCTACTCCTAGAAAACTTGTTGTATTTTTTATATATAATGAACGTAAGTAGTTTTACTTTTTTATGAATAATTTTTCTAAATGTGTAGCCTATATGTCCCCAAAGTATAAACGTACCTACAGAGACACTTTTATTTGCCTACATTTTACATAGTCACTCTTGCATTTGCATTGTCGTTGGGGGAAAAAATGAAAATGTACGATTTTTAGTATTATCTTATGATGAATGAATCCAGTTTAACAGGGCTGCTGCAAGTTTAATAATACAGCAGGTGATGTCAGTTCAGCTAAAAAGCATAGCAATGTGGTGTGGCAGAATGCCTTTATTGGCTTCTTTAGCCCATCAAACCCATATTAAACCACAGCACCTTTTTAAAAGAACAATTAAGGTCTTGAGAAACAATTATCATCAACTGATCTTTCATTAAATAACTGACCTTTTTTGAGATCATATAACCCACAGGGAGTTTGAAGTACAATTTTGAAGTGCTTACTATTTTTGAATGGCTAGCTACCCATGTGGATGTTATGAGAGGTAGTTTAGTTCCTTGTGTAGTGTAAAGTGATCACCAGATGGCAGCATATCCCGTAAGTTACTAATGGAAGCTCCTCAGCCAGGAAAAAACCCTCACATGATTTTGTTGCCAGTACAGAACTATTGATCATGTTGCCAAGGATCAATCAAAGCCTGAAGAGATCCATCACTTCACACTCCTGTGAATTACTGTCTCCAAACCAGACTCGACTGGACCTGAACCAGAGACAGAGATATTACACAATCACCAGAGGTGTAAAGTATTGGAGTAAATGTAATTAGTTACTGTACTTGAGTATCTTTTCAGGTACTTTGTAGTTGTACTGAGTATCAAAGATATTAGCAACTTTTACTCTTTACTCATCATTCTATCTATCTATCTATCTATCTATCTATCTATCTATCTATGCTGTTCTATCTGTCTGTCTGTCATCATTCTATCTATCTATCTATCTGCCCGTCTATCCGTCTGTCCATGCGTCCATCTTGGTGTGTTCTTATTGAAAAATAAAAAAATATTGATATTTAAATTGAAATATCTAATTTGAACACTGAATGAACTGATGAATTATAGGCATCTTCAGAAACCTGTTTATGTGGTTGATTTCGGAGCTGGAGTAAGAGTAATAGTCACTCTACATATATACAGCTCATTAATACCTATGGGAGACCAACAGTTTATTAGCATAATTAATTTAATCAGCAGGGGCTCCATGTAATCTCTGTCTTTTTATTCCAGGGTTGAGAGAACATAATTACATTGACGAGATTGATGTATTTACATTGTTCTCTAGCCTCATTAAGTGTAATGTGTGCGACCTAGCGCTCAAACCATTGTGAAATGTCTCTAAAGTCAAGGCCCTTTTGTCATAAAGGATATATATATTATGGATTTATGAGAGCCTTAGAAGAGCAGCCGTATTTAAATGACAAAACACACAAGTATGGATGACATCGATGTAGCTACTCACACTACTATACATACTACTATATACTACTGTACTATAACAAAACCATATTAGTTTCCTGCAGCAGACATATTCCTCATCCTCACGCTCTTCCAATCCTCACAAAACCAGCACAATTCATCCAATCTCATTAGTATGTAATGGCAGTACAGAGGGGTTAAAGATGTCTGCAGGCATGATGCTGAGCTTTTGTCTCCATCTGTCTCGTGTGTGTTTAGGGCTCTTACATGAGCATGTCGCACAGCGGACATCATGAACTAATGAGCTAAAAAATGGTGGGCCACCACACTTTGAACTTCCTGTATTCCATCACACATTTCACTTTAAGATTACAAAATATGCTGTGCTTATTAATATACTTGATATTAATTTGTGAAGGTGCAAACATGCTAAAATAAACATTGGACACTAAGTATTACTCTTTGTTGATAGATTTCAAACTGAATGAATGCAAGTGAAAATCAAGAGCTTGAGTTATACTGTATATATTTCTGTCATGACAACTCAGGGTAATGTACATGACAATGTTAATGTATTTGGTCTTGGCGGAATAGATCTGCTACGCTGCTGCGGTAGTGCAAGTACCGAAACTTGCTACTGCCAAAACATGCTGCTGTGATCATATAAGAAATATTGCTGCTGCAAATATAACATACATGAAATAACCCCCAGCATACATTAATACATCGTAGCAGATCTATACAGGTGGAGCTGGGGAAGGTGGAGGGTTTCTGAAGCAAGCTGCAACTGCACGGCAAGCTCTAGTCATATATTTGAATGTTGAGCAGTGAGCTCATTGGCTACCATTACAGGAGAGAACCAATCAGCTGTGCCATGTGATGATGTCATTAGGTCAGATTGAGTTAGACCTATCGGACTGCGCCATCTAGAGTTTCATGCCAGAACTCTGTATATATATATATATAAAAGACACTTGGCTCATGTAAACAAACAAACCAATGAACAAACAGATATACGTGCATGCACACGAAACTATCCATCTCGGCTTAGTGTTTGTGTGCATCTGTATCCTCGATGACTTATGTATCATCCCTCTTCATTCATACTTCACCATAATCAGCCTGGTGATACATTTTATGTGGAATGGAGTTTTGTGTGGGCTGTGCTGGTGTGATAAAAGGGGACACACATAACACTGGGCAATTTGCCCAGACATCAAAATCAATATTTGAAGGCTATTTGCTATGGACTTGAAAATAAAGAATGTCAAGGCCTCCCAAAGCTGCAATAAGGTTTCAAGTGATTTTCCTTCCACCAAGTTCTTCTCAAGTTCAAAAGTCTTTTTTTTTGTTTGGTTAAAAAAATGCAGTTGTTTCGAATGATTCCCCCACTCATTAACACAACATAAGATAAACTGATTATCATATTTACACACGGGGAGTCAAGATCACCTCAAGACCAAACAAATCCATACTGAATTTACAGGGGGAAAAAATCATATAGAAAGTAAACATGCTTCTGCCTGAGATATTGTAAAAATAAATAAATAAAATAAAATAAATAAATAAATAAAATAAAATAAATAAATAAATGCAACAAGAATTCTAATAAATATTCATAAGAAATTTAAAAATGAGATTTGCTTCTTTCTTTTATACACTGCACTGTGAAACTTTAAAAAAATTAAAAACATTTACAGTGCATTTGTCAGGTCTCCATCAACTATTAATAGTTATACAAGTACACTACACACAAAAAGTATATATTTTTGTATATACACTGAACAAAAATATAAACGCAACACTTTTGTTTTTGCCCCCATTTTTCATGAGCTGAACTCAAAGATCTAAGACTTTTTCTATGTACACAAAAGGCCTATTTCTCTCAAATATTGTTCACAAATCTGTCTAAATCTGTGTTAGTGAGCACTTCTGCTTTGCCGAGATAATCGATCCACCTTATAGGTGTGGCATATCAAGATGCTGATAAGACAGCATGATTATTGCACAGGTGTGCCTTAGGCTGGCCACAATAAAAGGCCACTCTAAAATGTGCAGTTTTATCACACAGCACAATGCCACAGATGTCGCAAGTTTTGAGGGAGCGTGCAATTGGCATGCTGACTGCAGGAATGTCCACCAGAGCTGTTGCCCATGAATTGAATGTTCATTTCTAATTCCTGCACAAACTGTCAGAAACCGTCTCAGGGAAGCTCATCTGCATGCTCGTCGTCCTCATCGGGGTCTCGACCCGACTGCAGTTCGTCGTCGTAACCGACTTGAGTGGGCAAATGCTCACATTCGATGGTGTCTGGGACTTTGGAGAGGTGTTCTCTTCACCATCAACAACCTGATCAACAACCTGATCAACTCTATGTGAAGGAGATGTGTTGCACTGTGTGAGGCAAATGGTGGTCACACCAGATACTGACTGGCTTTACAAAATATATATAGTTGATCATTGAAAAATAAACAGGCAAAATGATTAATTAATTTCAACTAAAACATTTTTTTTTTCGTATACATATTTATTTGGCAATGTTACTGGCCCCAGTTAAAAGTTGAAAAGATATCCTGGTTTTTATGAGACTCCTTCAATGTAAGTATATGAGATTTCTTCCCATTATTATTATAAGTCACTTCGAGTTGAAAAGTAAGAGTACACATCTTCTCAACAATTCAAAGCATCATTCACGTCTGCAGCACATTTGGTGTAGGATGAGTTATATGCTAAACTGTGATACTTCAGGCTAGGGCTTTGTTCTAACCCTAACCCCAAACACTCCTAATAAGAAACATATCCAGCAGAATGTTAAATGAATGAATGTATACCATCAGCATTCACCGCTATCCAGACATGCATGTGTGAAGAAGGGCAGTAAAGCTCATTCATCAATCCATTAAAGAAGGTAGTAGTCCCTGGTATTTCAGCATGTCTGTCAAGAAGACATCAACTCCCAGAGGACGACCGCTCTCTCTCTCTCTTCACTAGGGAAGGAGCCCTTGACTCTTAAAGGTTCCAGTATGCCAAAAATTATTATTGACATTTCAATTTGGGCTAGATTTTTCAGTCCGGCCCCCACAACCTCCCACACCCCCCCCAGAGAAAGGAAGGAAATTTACATCTGAATAAGCCAGACAAAACATGGAAAGACATTTGCGTGTGCGGCACTTTAGGCCGTCCATTCATCTGCTGCAATCTCTGACTGTCAGTGTCAAATAATATTGATACCTAAACATCGCTATACTATGCTAAGTGTGCTATGCTATTCCTTGCCTTCTATCTGTCATAAAACTGTATATTTTTCACATTTGTTTGTATGTGGAAAATCAGCAAAAGCACTGTAAAAGCAGTTAAGCCCCATTTCTGGTCAAGTCAACATGATAAATCTTTGTCAAAAGGATCAGATTAGTGAAGCTAAAAGAAAGAAAAGAAATCCCCTAGTACACTAAAATGACATTTCTGCCAATATGTATCCCCATATTGATTTGAAGTACAAGTGAGAGTGTTTTCTGGGCTTTTTGGGGGAAAGAAAACCTCAGCCATACATGCAAATAGTCTGCTATGAGGCCTCTCGGTGGGAGAGATGTTAGCTAAGACGGAAAAAAAAGCAACGTTGCTATTTGGGTGAAATGTCTCATTAACAGTTTTTGAAATTTCAAGGCAAAGCATATAAGATAAAGTTGGGATGGATATACAGGCTTTGATTTGGTAGCTTTAGGAACAGAAATTACATTTAGTCATTTAGCAGATGCTTTTATTGAAAGCGACTTACAAATGAGAGACATCACATGAAATCGATATAAGAAAGAACATCATATGGGTTTGGAATAAATTATGACAGACTTTTGGATGAATGCTATTTTGTGATTTAGTCCTTGTTCTTTTGTGCCTTTTACAAATGTGAATATTCATTAAAAATATTTATGATAGAAGTGGTGAATGTATTTACTTATTCACTAACACTTTGATTCCCAATAGATTTAAACCCTTTAACTAAATGAAAACATGCCTCCAGTAAAGTACACTTGCATGAGGTAAAGCATCTTTGCCAAAGCTAACAGGCTTTCATGCTTGCTAATAAGGAACGGCTATTAGAAGTTAGCCTGCTAAACCACAGGACACATTCGCTGGATTCAGACACCCGTTTAAGTAATAAATAATAGCTAATGCATACATAATCTCCTAGTGGATCGCAGACATAAAGTTTAAGGTCTACGCACTGAATTTCTTCTTCTCATTCTTCTCTGGCCAAGGGTATGTACAGTACACTGTAGGCCTGTGTGTGCACAGAAGCCAATGCTAGATAAACTTTCACACATCTTCATTGATGCTGTTCTCCTGTTAATTCAGCACAGAATATTAAGAAACTCATCTTATGCATTCAGTATACTAGACTAAAAAAAGTTAAATTTTTCTAAATTTATGAATTTTGCAAAATGTATGATTTAGCTTGTGATACAGGCCTTTTATTAGAACATGGTTTTTGGACAGTTATAATAAGTGTGTGCAAATCCTGCACACATGAGTCTACAAACTGCCATTTTTTTCAAGTTAAAGACTTAAAATACTTGCTTGTATATCTTACAACTGAATGCACATGTGGAATGTTAAAATGACCAGATGTATAATTAGCCTTAATCTTTCTGTTTTCAGCTTTAATGTTTCAAATAAGTCACAATTCCTAAATAACTGAGAGATGCAACTTCTTAAAGAGTGTTTTAGCATGTTTTATACAAAAATACAGTAAAAAACACAGTATGTTTTTACAATATTGTGAAATATTATTAACTGTTTCCTATTTGAGTATTTTTTTAAATGTAATTTATTTCTGTTGATGCAAAGCTGAATTTTCAGCATCATTACTCCAGTCTTCAGTGTTGCATGACTTATTATTTATCAATGTTAAAAACAGCTGTCCTGCTTAATATTTTTGTGTAAACATATGTGATAGGCTACATATTTTTCATGAAAATTCAAAAGAACAGCATTTATTTAAAACAGAAATCTTTTGTAACACTATAAATGACATTACTGTCACTTTTGATCAATTGAATGCATCTTTGATGAATATAATAATTTCTTCAAAAAGAAACCTTACTGATTCCAAACTTTTGAATGGCAGGTTATATAGATAGATAGATTTTACCATTGGCAGTAGCCAGAGCCACAAAGACAGGGGAAAAAAGGAAAGAGCAGTGATCTTTCGAGTTTTACACACCGCCTCGAGGTTTAAAGTGCTTCTTTCCATTATAAAGCTGCATTAATGCTCTGCGTTTGGGTAATTAGCAGAAAGTAAATTATTACTGGTTAGGCACATTGACCAGCTGCTTACTTTAATAAAAAGGCATGTCCCCTACATTTAGAGCGGGAAAGAATCAATACCCTGGATGCATTAAAAGAACCTGTCTCCTGACAACAGGGCATGCAACCCATAACACGAGAACCTTGCACTCTCAGAGATTCATCTATTCAAACTCACCTCTCCTCTTCTGAGCAAGTGCACTCTCCACTCAGGCTTTCATTAATCTATTTATTTTTGCTTTTTCAATTTTTTCTTGCTTTTTAAAAACCTAGCTTATACGTGCCATTTTATTGCTCCTATCCAATAGTAAGGATGTGTGTAGAATGAATGTCATTGTCATGTGACCTACCAGCGTCAGCTGCATCGCTTCACCGCCATTAACAAATCCTCTCCAGTGGCCTCATGGGATAGTAAAGTATCCATTGGATGCACACTTCCCAATCTTGCCAGGAGTACAGGTAGTAGGTCATCCAGAGACTTTTTGCTTACTGTTTTATGAACACTGTGGATTTGGACATACTACTCTTTTTGTTTTATTTTTTTTACTATACAACTTTTCGCCTAATATATAGAGAAGTATATTTGGATGCCGCCTTTGTCTAGCTAGAATACTTGATTCTGATTGTGCCGAATTGTGCCATTTAGCGGTTTGATATTTCCTAATATTCAGTGTCATGGCATCACTGTTTATCATTACGCTTATCTGGGTAACTTGACACGCACCTGGTAAACTCATACTTCAGAGTTGGGCATTCGTTATCATGTCCAACTCAAAAACATAACCTGGAATTAGCCTTACCAAAGCACAAGAAATATAGCGTTGAACAATGACCCAGATAACTACATCAGTATACAAAATTATGAAAATTGTTCATTTCTATCTCACTGAATGTTTTAGCTAAAGCTCTCTCATTTACTACAAATGCAACTGACTGAATTCTGCTCTCTGGCGAATTCTCTCATCAGAAATAACGAAGTGCAGATGTGCGTACGATGTAAGTAAGATATTCATTTCACAGTGTAATAGCTTCAGTGATTATAATGGAAGCTTTTGAGAGTGCTTGAACTCTGGCTGAAGTCAATGATGTTCTTCGATAACCCAGATAGCACACGTACGTCTGCAAGATGTCTGTTAAAGATCGCTTCATCTGGAAAGCATCTGCTGTGTACAAACATCTGATAGACATCTTTAAGATGTCAGTTTTACATACATTCTAAATCATAAACATCTTAAAGACATCTTCTAAACGTCTATTTGACATCTGATAGGAAACGTCCTATAGACGTATTGCAGATGAGCAAATAACACGCTAAAAAATACATCTTGCAGATGTCAAATAGACGTGTGCTCTCAGGGAATGTAAATGTTCTTTGCTATCTTTTTCTTTTTACAATTAAAGTGTTATAATTAGTAACTTACAATATTTGTATTAATTTAACGTTAAACGTGAAGTCAGTCATATTAAAAATAACTCTATCTATCTATCTATCTATCTATCTATCTTTTTCAACTCAAATCAACTCAAATCAAGAAATCAAGCTGTACAATATACCTTACATTAGAATGACAAAACTTATGATGAATTACGTGGATAAACCATGTTTTCTATGTATTCATCCTCATACGAAGGGAAAGAAGGTGCACATATTCTCACTTGTGAAGTGTGCCTAGCTCTTTCTCTCAGTCTGGAGTGTGAGTGTGTTTCACCCTGTATCTTTTATCAGTCACACAGGTCTGTGGACACTGGATTACAGCTTTGAGATCTGCCAACTTTTTTTACTGCCTGTCTGTGGCTCAAGCATTTCTGATTCTCTGCCACCTCCCAAAATGTATACATGTATTTGCTCCCTCCCTCTCTCTCCCTCTCTCTGGAATCAGACGATATATGCGGCTGTCTTCCTCTGATTATAGTGATCCAGTGGAACGGAGAGATAGCTGTAGGGAGGAAGAGAGAGGGAGGAGGGGAGAGATGTGTCAGAGTGAGAAAAACATCAGAACCAGAGTGTCTTCATATGCACTCAGTGTTCAAAAGTGAAGATGACTGCTGAGGAACTGTGGGCAAAAGGATAATGGGGGCTAAGATTCTAGAAGCAGAATCTCTGATTCACATGTGGTCTCTTTGTGTCAAAGCCAGAACATGCAGTCATTAAAGCTCAAGTGTGTATGGCATAGAATGGAATTGCAAAAATTACTGTTTTCAAACGGGTTTCCCTTTGTCTATACCACTGGTTGAGCAACTGTAATCCCAGACGGTTGTTTGAGGCAATGTAGCAGTTTAGGGCAGATTGAACACATTGAATGTGTCAGAGAGCCACAGTGTTTACACTTGGAGAGATTAACCCTTATTTTTATAATTGTCTCTGCATATTAGAATGGGTATGGAAAACTTGTTTCACTCAAATATCTAAATAAAGAAATCATATACAAAAATATTTCAATGCATATTTTCTCGTATAAATAATAAAAAGCCAATTTTAGCTCATTACAGCAAAAAGATCCCCTGAGAATATATA
>NW_015551075.1:3841154-3849978 GCF_001515605.1 Sinocyclocheilus anshuiensis | reverse complement strand
TATATATATATATATTTGGACTTTAAAATCTTAAAAAAAAAACTTACAGTACAATACAGTATAGGAATAAGAAGAATGTAATGAGAACCACAGGTTGGGAATTATTTAAAAAAAGAAAAGTAAAATGTCTGATGCATCAAAATAATGTCAATTTGAGGAGAAATTGTGTTTAATTGTGCTTAATTGTCATGAAAAATTGTGATAATGCACATAAATCAATGAAAATATTATAAATATGTATGAATATTATAAACGACTAATGCAACAGATCTTTTTCTTTTGATTTTGGAGTGAAATAATTTGTACTTATGTTCGTGAGATTTACCTATAGACCTGTAGAATGCACCATGCTCATGTGATCACATTTACATGTTTAAAGTAATGCAGTTACAATAGCATTACAGAGGGTTAAATTGTTAAAGTGATTTTAGTATTTCTACAAACTTGTTTTGAAGTTGTAACATTCATTTAGAGAGTCTGTACTGTACTGTTGGGCTGAAGTGAGCAGCTGGCATATCAAAGAGTCTCATCTCAATGCTTCCTGGATCCCCTGCAATGATTCTAGTGTGAAAGACTAATACAGAGGAAATGTAGTTCAATACAAATGCCACTTTACTACCACAGAGATGAAAGAGAGAGGGGAAGAGAGCGAGAATGAGGGAGAGAACTCTTGGTATAACTTTAATCGCATGTGCATGATGAGCAACTCTTACAAATGGAGGAAAGCATCTCCTGCTGTTTTGCCCCTCTCTTTCTCTCTCCCCTCATCAACAGCCTTGATTAGCAGTGCTTTAATTAGACCGAGAACAAAAGGAACGTGATACCCATCTGTGGAGTGATCCCCCATCACCCCCTTCTCCCTACCAGCAGAAACCCTGACGTCCAACGAACCGCAGCAATCAGTATTAACATAAACCCTACACAACAACACTGAAACACCAACATGTTCATCATCAAACTCGCTCAATACACAATACAACAGAGAGGGTTTGAGGATCTCAAAGCATGTCTTACTGTATTTATAACAGATTCATCTATAGAATGAAAATAGATGTAGAAGTTTTTACCTTTTAGTTTTTTTAAACTAAAGGAAGTTAAAGTCTAGATGAACTACAAAAATAAAGCATGTTTTCAAACAGCCTTTGCAAAAGCCCTTTTCGCATGTCACGATTTGAACAAACACAGCTCTTATGTATGGAAGGCAGGCAAGGCCACAATCCTTTAAACAGAGCGTTTGAAATTTGACAGTGTCAACACGCACTGACCGTCCACGTTAACGCGACAATTTTGAATTGAATCCTTTGTATGTGTATAAGAACATTATGGCCATGTTAAGGCATCAGTTTTGCCTTAATTAAAACAGCTTGTACAGAAAACTTATTAATAAAGTATACTTGAGTAGGCTACTGTTGACTCAAAATAATTATTTGAGTTAACTTCTTATTAGTGTTCACATTACTAGGAAAATATTAGGAAACAGATTGCCTTAAAATGATCAAGTAAGCTGAACTAAAAACATAAAGTAAAGATGAAAAGCAACAACTGAACTGTTGTAAAAAAAAGAAATAAAAAAAAATTTAAAATAATTGTCCACAAGTAGTACCGTGTACCAAACAGTGTCATTCAAGCACAGCCAAATTCTATATACGCATTCATTAAAAATGACTTGATTTGTGTTTCAAAGACCAGAAAGTCAAACCAAACCAAACCAAAGTCTTATGGGTTTAGAATGACATGAGGGTGAGCAAAATGATGACATAATTAACATTTTTGGGTGAACTATCCCTGTCTAAATCTCAAACATCCATGGCTTACATCTTCAGCAGGTTTTTCAGTGACTGTAGTTTTGGATTCAGAGATTTGTGTCCAAGGGAAAGAAAGACTCTTTGAATAAAATCAAAGGTGTACTTGAGCTGTGCAAACCATTCAAATGCAGTGCTTGTGAAGATTCCTGGCTGTCTTCTTCGAACACAGTCAGAATCCCGATGGAAATGTGGGGTATGTCACATTCACAGTAAAAAGGACATGACAAATCATGACATAACTGACATCACACACAATGTAATGATGCCATATTACATTTACATTTAGTCATTTAGCAGACGCATTTATCCAAAGCGACTTACAAATGAGGACAATAAAAGCAGTCAAAACTAACAAAAGAGCAACAATATATAAGTGCAAATGACAAGTCTCGGTTAGCCTAACACAGTACATGTAGCAAGGTGGATTGTATGTTTGCTGGTAAGATGTGTTTGACGGTTTGTGGTGTGGCAAATTGTGCACTGAGGTTTGTAAATTTATTAATGAAGAATGTGGCAAAGTCGTCAGCTGTTAGAGTTGATGAAGGAGGGGGAGGAGGAGGACAAAGGAGGGAGGAAAATGTTTTAAAGAGCATGCGAGAGTTAGGCAAATTGTTAATTTTGAAATATTCCTTTATGAACAGATATAACGTCTGATGTTTGCATACGTGCATACCATTGTACAATTACAACATCCCTCATGAATCAAAAGGATGTCTGATGTATGTATGCATATATGCTAATGTACCATCGCATCACATATGCAAATATAGTTTCAAATACAGCAATTTCATTGGTTGCTGTGCTTGTTATCACATTAACAAAGATAAACAGTGTGTTGACACGGTCAAACATCACGTTTCATTTAAAGGATTTTGGCCCCTTTTGCCTTCCATACTTACAGGTCTATAAAAGTGGAGGCATGTCTCAAAAAGTAAAAGTAGGCTACTTTCAATGACGTGTCCAACAGCAATACTTTAAAGGAATACTTTAAAATTCAGCTTACCTGTTGAGAAGAAACTCAGCAAGTTTGTTGTGTTGATCAAAACCCAAACATTCCATCAAATTCCTCCATCTTGTTAAAGACTGCCATTGTTTACTCTTGTTTTACCCCATTCTTGTTGTCTGTCTCTGTGTATTTTGGCAAGTCTTCGAAATTTGACTTGAACTTCTGTAATGGAATCTGAATTTCTTTGTCCACATGGGCTAAACACCCTCTGCCTCAGCCTGCTACAGTAGCCACGACCCAAACTCTCGCTATTGGCTGCTCGGAGGTATACAAATGCATGGGTTGACAGGCAGGCAGAACATCCCAGATCTATACATCCTATTGTATCATTGCATTCGGACAGAATGATGATATTTCATTCAATTTTTGAGGAAACCCAGTACCCAGTTTTTGAAAATGCTTCTTATTGCATTCATAGAGCGAACCTTTCGCTGATTGTTTACAGTGTAACGGAAGTTACTCCCATGATTCGCACAATTATGGGAGTAGGAAAAAGGTGGATAGGGTTTGTTCAAATCGCTAACCCTACATATGAGCATTAGTAATAGTGAGGATTTTGCAAACACCACTGACAATTACCCACATACCCCTGATAGAGGACAAAGATGAGGAGCAAGAAAGAAAAGCCGCTGTGCTGTCACTTTACGTTCATGATAACTACAATTACAGTGATGGTCAGTCAATTAAATAAGGCCCCAATTACGCTGAAAATAAAGTAATACTAATTTACCAAATGGACCTTCATCCATTAACAGAAAAGGAAAGACAAAGGCAGATGAGAGCAGGACAGCGTAAAAGCATCAAAATGCAATTCAGAATGAGCTTTATTGCCAGGTATGTTTACACATACGAGGAATTTGTTTTCGTGACAGAAGCTTCCACAGTGTAACAGAATGACAGTGACAGAACAAAAAACACAGTTCTGTCAGGACCACTATCTGGTGCTCAGAGCTCTGTAGCGTCGACCAGATGGCAACAGTTCAAAGAGGGAGTGTGCTGGATGTGAGGGGTCCAGAGTGATTTTGCCAGCCCTTTTGCTCACTCTGGATGAGTACAGTTCTTGGAGAGAAGGGAGGGTTGTACCAGTGATTCGCTCAGCAGTCCGGACTACCCTCTGTAGTCTTCTGAGGTCAGATTTGGTAGCTGAGCTGAACCAGACAGTTATAGAAGTGCAGAGGACAGATTCAATGATGGCGGAGTAGAACTGTTTCTGCAGCTCCTGTGACAGGTTGAACTTCCTCAGCTGGCAAAGGAAGTACAACCTCTGCTGGGCCTTTTTAACAATGGAGTCTATGCGAGTGTCCCACTTCAGGTCCTGAGAGATTGTGGTGCCCAGGAACCTGAATGACTCCACTGCAGTCACAGTGCTGTCCATGATGGTGAGTGGGGGGAGTGCAGGGGGGTTTCTCCTGAAGTCCACGGTCATCACCACAGTTTTGAGCGTGTTGAGCTCCAGGTTGTTGATTCATGTACCTTTCTAATTCACTATGACCAAACATTTCAAATAGATTTATTAATTAAAAGAAGATTTTGAGTTCCTTAATTTTGGGTTCAGGAATAAATACATTTCAACCCTTGCAAAAATATTATGCTCACAATGTTTAAATTGTTTTACATGAACGCTGAATTGCTTCCCTTAAAGAAGTTGCTTTTGTGAAAATGTAACTTTGTGTGATCTAATATGTACAATGTTGCAAAACCAGCACAAGCAACAGCTCAATAGAAAAGTTTTGCAACACTGCTATCTGTTCTCCTGATGCACACAATGCATTCTCCACAGTGAATGTATTTCATTTGGACATCTCGATTATCTCTGTGGATGGTGCCAGCTACAGCAGCTGTGGGGATGGGAAACCGGAGGATGTGATGTCGTGGCGCCACTTAGTCGTCATATGCTTGGCACTAATTCCCAAATCAGCAGCAGCTATTAAATCAACTGATTTGCACTTGTGTTCTGCTGTGAGATACAAGCGCCACGATTTATACCACACAAGTGTTGCAGATAACACTACAGTAGTTTACAATGTGTCAGTAACACTGATATGGTTTGAACTTCTGCTAATTCATGTTGGAGGTGAAAAATGCTTTATACTAATGCAAATGGCCTGTTTATACCTGGTATTTGTATATATGGCGATCAGATCACAAGTGGACAGTGTAAAACCAATCTTGCAAAAAAGGTGCATTTGGGTTCAACAAAGACCTTTTATTTACTTCTTTGTGCATGAAAACATGGAGTAACACACTGACACAGTAAGTCAAATATGTAGTCACAAAATCAGAGACCCTCCTCTTGACAAAATCTAATCACAGGAGGTCACAGGAGATGCATTTGAGATGGATGATAATACCAGGTGTAAACGAGGCCTAAGTGTCTATTGATTTTACCCAACACAATCTGAGACATTAACATCTCCGCAAAGAAAACATGTTTTTTTTCTCTATCCTTCTATCTTTCAATCCTCATATAAAGTAACCTTTTCCTATAAAGTAACTATTAGCATGCTTAGCATTGGTTAATGTACTTTAAAATAAATGCCATAAAAATTATTTTATACAAAATATATATAAAATACAAATCTATATATTCATATAATATATAATCAAGGCAAGGTCTTGAGACAACTAAATAATTTTGTTGAGCTTTTCAAATGATGTACAGATGATTTATGTTCTGAAATAACCATTTCAGTGAGTATTTTTGCACATAAGATCACTTCTAAATTTAAATAAGAATAAATGAAAAGCTAATATTTATTTAGCTGTTATCTGTACTTGTTGACACACCAGTTCAAACTGTTTTTTTTTTTTCATATTAATTTATCAATTAAGGCTCTATTCAATCTAACAACTAGGCGGTGTGATGTAAGATGTTCATAATTAAGATCGTTTGTTTCAGATTTTTTTTAGGGGGGTGGAAATTAATGTCAGTTGAATAAGTGCCAATTATCATCCAATCTGTACAAACCAACATGACGAATTCAAATTAGATTCACACACGTTCCAGAATTCCAAACAAGTCGTGATTATCCCTCATCTTATTCTCCACACAGTCCTGTGTGCTTCAGCCTGTCGTCTCATAATCAACCTGTAATGTGGTCAGATTGAGCTATTGTTGCTGCATCACAGGTTTTCAAGTGATGTTTGTGATTACAGCTCCATTGAAAACAACTATAAGACTCATCAAATCACCAGATTTCACGCACAAAGGCAGCATTTCTGTGTTACATGGAATTCTATGTGAAAACATATGTAAAATATGTAAAAAGATATTCTTTCTATATCTGAACTGCAATAAACCTAATATATGTGGGATAAAATATGTGAAATGTAAGACACACGCACGCACGCACACACACACACATTTACATACACATATATGCTGTATATACTGTATATATGTTTGAAATAAAAATATATCTGAAATAAAAAAACATTTATACAAACAAAAAATATGATTATATATAAAAAAAATATAAAACAAGAAGAAAAAAACAAAAGTGGTTAGTTAAACAAACAAAGAAAATTGGTGTCATGGTAGTCACTGCTTGTGTTTCTAATGTACTAAGAGTAAACGCCATTCAGCTCTTTGTTGTGTGTGGATGAGTGTATGAGGAAAAGAGGGTGAATAGTTCATCCTGACACACCAAGAGAAAAATATACTGTCACTCAAAATAGTGATGCATTTATCATGGAAATCCTTGGAGAGTCATTTTTCTAATGTAATGAGGCCATGTAATGTCTCTTAGCTTCAGAGAGGGTGTGCGTTTGTAAGTGAACAGGATAGTCATGAGCTGGTGGTGTTTTCATTTTTCCAGCCCATGATATGGCTAATCTTTTAATCATAATTGAAACAATAAAATAATATTGCAGTGATTTCTTTGATAATGCGCAACACATGGGCAACGAGGAAATGGGTAACAAAGGGACCCACCACTTCTCTTCTTACCCCAGATTTTACTTCATTATTTCATGGGTGAGTCGAGCCGGGCCCAAATGAAATCCAGATTACAATAACGGCAGGGCTGGGTTCAATTAGGAGAGCGTAAACACTCCATACTGAGCTCCTGGCAGCACAGTCAGACTAGTGGAGGCTGTTTTATACACGTTTACACACACACGCAGTAACATGTAAGCCCACACGGAAACTACTATCCATCTATTCCAAGTGCTCTGAAGCCATATGATAGCTTTGTTTGAATATTTACAGATGAATATCTAGAAAAAATTTAAGTCGTTATTCATTCAAAATCTTGACAAATTCATTAGAAACATAGCAGTGTCCAATTCATGAATGAATGTTCTTTTAGTTCCCCAGTGAAATACTACTGTGCCAATGAATATTTCCACATAAGAACCTGAGAATCATTTCCCCTGATAATGTATTAGTTGTGTGTTTTTTATCAGCTGTATAGAATCAAAACTAGCGACATCAGATTCGCCCATGAATCACTCCTTTGATCAAAACAGTCAAACAGGTTTGTAAAAAGGTCTGAAATTCTTCGCAATTCAGTTTGATTCATTCATTCACTGAATCGTTTGCAGTGATTTCTCACAATGAAATATTAACAGCATAGTTTGTAAGACAGAAATCAAAAAGAGCACTGGATGAGGTGGATTTTTTTAAAACCTACAATCTATTGTAAAAATAAAAAAATACAAACCTCTTTTATCTTTTGTAAACAACAAAGCAGCTCTTTATATGTGTGTGCAGCTTGTGAATGACTCTGTACTGCAGGTAAATATGATTTATATCCATTTATATTCAAAGAATATTAAAATAGAATATCAAAATATGGGCACAGCTGATGGGATACCGATGAAAGGCTAAAGACGCCACCGGTTGGTACTTCTGCAACCTTTTTGATCATCAGTCTTCAGAATTTCGCCTTTTTGTTTTCCACAAAAGAAACAAAATGAATTGGGTTTGAAGCAACATGAGGGAATATACGTTTGTTTTTTTTGTTTTTTTGAACTTTCCCTTTAAATTCATTCCAGATTTCCCTCCAAAAGCCACAGCAACAATGCAAAAATAGCACTCAGATTCTATTTGGACCTAATAAGTTACCTCAAACACATATAATAGACACAAACACCTCGATCATGTGACTGTTTGCTCCACCAAAGGTACTTCCTGTAAACATGTAGTCTATATTTTAAACATAATATGAAAAACTTTCAAAACCTTACCTTACATTCTGTGTAGCAGTGTGCGCACACACACACACACACACACACACACAATCTCTCAAATAGAGACGGTGGGTATTAGCCTTCAGAGTTGCGCGTCATCCATCACAGTGGCACGAAGGGTAAGTTGACAAATGTCCAATATTAATATAAGCTGTCGTGGCGTCGTAGGGTAATAGCAGTCCCTGTCACGGGCACCTATTAATGCCTGGCCCCTGCAGCAGGACGAGGTAATTAATACACTCACACATGCTCCCAACACAATTTAGATTGACATACACACTTTCAGCTTCATTTAAGGCAGGGACAGGGAGAGAGAGAAACAGTTAATGCTTTAGTGTGTCTAGGAAGCTACTTTGAAATCGTAGCAGCTAACGGTCACTCTTGCTGTGTGAATAGTTAAGCTACATTAAAGGGGTCATATGATGCGATTTCAATTTTTGAAACTACTTTGTCCAGCCCGGGGTCGTCACGTGGCTGCCGCAAGCCCGCTGGACGCTCCTTTTTCGAATCCGTTCCTCACTCTAGCCCGCCGGCCTAGCCGTTCTTAAGCCCGCCGTGTGTGACACTGTGTGTTTCGTTGTGAAAGCGAAACTACTTTGTTTGGCCTTCCAAAAGAGGACACAACTAGAAATCAGTGGTTAAGTTGTATTTACAACACTGTTCCAGAACAGTTCAACCCAAATATTCAGATGTGTGCAGCGCATTTTATGGACGACTGTTTCCTGATCCTGGTAGAGTAGACTACAATGCCGGCTGTTCTGACTCACAGACTGTAAGTACGTTTTCATTTAAAGGATTTGCCACTGATGATTCAAACGCG
>NW_015551075.1:3825366-3841137 GCF_001515605.1 Sinocyclocheilus anshuiensis | reverse complement strand
TAGGTTTACGCGGCGCAATGCAACGCTATGCGTAAAAAGACAGTATAAGTCATTATAATCCGTAATTATGTCCCCACTGGATGCAACAAATGCCTCGTTTATAATGGGTTTTAATGTTTTTGTCTCCTCGCTCCGGCCGGACAGGGCATCACAATATGGTAAGGGGCGTAACATTTCCGTCACACGCTTGAGGTATTCGGCCAATCACAACGCACTGGATAGCTGGCCAATCAGAGCACACCTCGCTTTTCAGAACGATGAGCTTTGTAAAAATTGACGCATTTCAGAAAGGCGGGGCATAGAGGAGATACAATAATGTACAATATGTGGAAAATAATGTGTTTTTTGAACCTTAAACCGCATAAACACATTTCATTACACCAAATACACAAAATAATGTTATTTTCAGCAACATCATATGACCCCTTTAAAGCTACACCTTTAACAGCAGTCAGCTTGATTAACATGAGGAGTGGTATATCAGTCCAATCGGAATTTATTGTGGGCGTGGCTACCCGGTGTAAAAGAGTACACAGTGCCAGCCCACTTTATCAGCAGCCTTGTTTCTGGAAGTATTTTTGCCATTCATTTTTCCCATATGGATTTTTCTAAAGTCTTCATCAAGGTGTGATAAGCCGTGAAGCAAACCAACCAGGTACAAGGTGAATCACAACATTACAAACTTTAATTTGAAGCAAAATGTATTTGAAAATCTGACAAAAGGACAAGACTGTGTACTTAAGAGCTTTAATGAGGGAAAGAACTGCAATCCCATGAAGCCTTGCTAGTGACATAATAAAAATGACAGATAAATATAAAAACTATTGATTTATATATATATAATTTCCTTTGATTGGTGGAGATTTCTCTGCTGAATCATGGGTAATGTAGTTTTTCACTAGGAATTCCACTGTTAAACATGATTATAATTAAAAAAACATGTTGAAATAATGCGAACTGGCGGTTTCAACAAAAGCATACACCATTGATTAACAACCTCAGATCTAACACTAGGTCTGTCTTTGAGTTATTGTCAACAATCAATTCTCCTTTGGAGAAAATGAATGGGATTTTTACCAACAGAACCTGACTATTGCATTCTACATAAACATAACAACAAAATGTAATGCTAATCATTGCAGGTTAGGACAAAAACTGAAATTGACATGGTCAATTGGTTACACAGTGTAAAGTTGTGTTCAATATAATTAGACAAAAAACAGCAATATAGCACTGTTACTGGAAAATCTACATTGTTTTGAATGCAGCTAAGTACTGTCATGCTAGTGAAAAATGCTAACAGTGTTACTTTAAGCTAGTTACCCTCCACTATATTTGAGGGTGTTTGTTTGAAGATTTTTACTTTAGTAATTCTACAATATATTACCAAACAACTGACAAAATGTAATGCTAAGCTGCGTCCCAAATGACACACTACACTATGCACTTATGTCCTTAACCATGTAGTGCATGAATTATATAAGGTTATTTTGTTATTCATATTCAGTCTGATAGCTACGTAATTAAAGCTGCGACAGTTGAGTGCATGACCTCATACGTCATTGCTTCCGTTTAAAACAGTGAGCGCAAGCTAGATTCAAGTGATTACTACGTTTTGAATATGGATATTTTTCTTACAAAAAGCATCGATTTTTTTTCTCAGTGTGAACGCACTACTCGCACTATTTATACTACAAAACATCATAGAATAACGCATAAGTACACGATTTGGGATGCACCTGTAGTCTTTGCTTGTCGCTATCATGGCTGGTTAGGAAAAAAAAAATACTGGAAAGGCTACATTTTTTTGAATGCATCTAAGCTACTATCACACTACTAAAAAATGTTAACATCACTAGTTTGAGCTAATTTACCCTATGTTTGCCCTATAAACCTATGTTTGAGGTGATCATTTTAATCTCATATACCAATAATTCTATAGTTTTAAGTAGGTGTCTTAGTAACCATATATACCAACATCCTCTCAGAACACTTTAGCAACTGCATGACATAAAATGCTAAAAATCATTCAGAACACCTTTGCAATCTGATAGCAACAGTATGGCATTGTGGTGGCAAGTTTTACATGAAAAGTACCACTCACAAATGTAAAAAGTAGTTTATTAGCATTGTTCATTTAAAGCACAGAAAGTGTAGGTGCTTCTATAAATGGGATTTGAGAAAACAAAAGTGTCAGTGCCAGGCTGCCAGCTCACAGGGTTACACTAATATGATTATGTGGATTATGCCAACGAGCTGGTCCGGGGCTATATTTCATGCTCTCGTTTGGGGGAAGTGTTAATTGGTTTGGAGCGTTTGATGCGACTGCTGCTAAGCCGGATGGGGGAGGGTGAATGTGAGTCTGTGGAAAAGTGTGTTTCTGTTTTGTGGCCTTGGAGGGATTCAGATTGATGAAAAGAGATCCCACTTTGACTCCAAGGCCAGAGCAATGCTGGCTTTCTTTCTCTTATAGCATACCGCTGGCTCATGTGTATCTCAAATTGGATTACAAAGAGATAAATGTGAATGAGGTTTCTGTGAGTGTGAAAACTTTCGATCACTGGAGGTCTTTTTACAAGACGACTGCTTGGAGGAAGTAAAATATCTTTTGAGCTTTCGTATTGAGGAATGTGGTTGAATTATATCTTGGAGACATCAGATGACATTAACCACCGACCTCAATTGAAAAAAGATGCAGAGGGCAGTTCGTATAGGTGACAAAGGAAAAAGGCAAATCAAAGAGATGAAAATACAAAATGCATTAAAGGGACATTAAAATTCTTTCAGTTGCATTCATTTATATTTAAATATAATCTAGCTCAGAATTTAAATATGTATGGTTTACAAGATATTAATCAAATTGGCTCTTTTAGGTAATAAATAAAAAAATAAAAAATAAAAAAAACGTTTAGCTGTATATTTGACTATTGTCATAAAGTCTGGTCTACTTATTTGCCCACTGAGGCAGAAAGAGACTGTCTGACCAATTACGGTTTGGAGATATAAAAAATATATATATAAATATAATACTACTACAACTACTAATAATAAATATTAGAGCCCGACCGATATATCGGTGTCGGCGAATATGCCGCTGATATGAATTTTTATTTTTTTAGAGAATATATAACGCAGATAAAATGCTTGAAATGGTGTAATTACTTCGTTTGTCCAGCAGAGCGTGCTCCATTGTTTGCTACTGACGACCTGGATGAAATGCTTTAAAGTTTAAGTCTATGGAAAACCATTGAAACGTTGAACGGCCATATCTCTGGCGAATCCACACCAAATTCAGGGGATCCCTTCAGCTCGAGGAACCCTCTCGAACGTGAATCAAGTGTACGTCTCGAGGCCCTCTTTCGAATGAGACCACGCCCGCGTCGATAGCCCCCGGGGTTCGGGAGTTAAGGGTGGTTAAATTCGTGGTCCGTCGCCGTCCGATCTAGCGATCCCGGAGGGCTACCGACGCTCGGAGGGAGGGTGGCGTTCGAGAGGGCTCCTCGAGCTGAAGGGATCCCCCGAATTTGGTGGAGATCCCCCGGCGCGTTCGCGAGATAGTGACACCAGCCAACACTTTCACTTCAGTAAGGAGGTCCTGTAGTGCCCTGTGAAGTGGAATATCGGCCTTTTTTACTCCCTAATATCGGTATTGGTATCGGCCCCCCAAAAAAACCCATATCGGTCGGGCTCTAATAAATATACATTTCTACTTGTGGATATCTAGTTTGATTTCAAGTAAAAGTCACAAAAATCTAACCTGCGGACTTTGACTGTGCAAAGCTTGACTTGAGCTCACAATGAACCAAACAAAATGTTTAGAAGTAAAAATCTTGCAATTTTATTTGCATATAAAGGCAGCTAAATATATCACAATGAAACCTGAAGAAAAAAAAAAAAGAAGAAACGTATCTAAACTTTCTCAGGAATGAGACTGTAACTGAAAGAAAAGCTGAGAGGCATTTACAATGGCAAGAGTTGAAAACTACTGGCAACATTTTTTTTTTGTGCTAGCAAGACTGCATTTACACAGTGCAAAATTACAAAAAAAGAGAAACAAAAACTATCATACGCAAGATATCAAAGGACAACTAAACCTGGTTTTGGCAGGTTCAAAGAAAAAAAAAAAACAACCTTTGAGATTGTACATTAAAATAATTTCAAATCGAGTACTCGTTTATTGTATGGAACAATACGCCGTAAAGTAGGCAACACTGAAATGAGCTTCAGAGGAACATTTCATGAAAACAGAAAAGAGCATGTGTGCGCTTCACGCACTTTAAGTCATCACTTACAGGCAAAATTATATTCTTCAAGAGGCTTAGAACAAACACAATTTTACTTAGAGATTTTACAGCTTACACACATACATATAGATATACTCATATTTTAAGACATTTTCCAATTTCTATGCAGAATGAGGCGCTCCAGAATATACATGAGTTCAAATGCATCCATGTCTTCCCTGCGCTTGTAAAAAAGTGTTCTTCAAATGCAAAAAAAGAGAGAAATCACCTTAGTTTTGAATAAAAACAATAAATATGGCGCTTTCTCTTCGCTAGCAGAAAGAAGGGGCTCCAGAACTTAAAGCTAGTTTAAGGCATTATCCCTGTCAGCTAAAAGAAAGCTTAATTATCCTGAAAAAGAATATACAAAATGAACAATGGCATCCCATACCAACATACTTTGAATATTGACAAAAAAAGAGACAATTTTACAAATTCACAAAGCTTATTATCTTACAGATTTAATCAGATCTTTTCATAAGATTGTTCACCACTTCTGTACTATTTACCTGCATGACCCCGTCCGTCATCAGAAGCTTCCACTGAATCTTTTAGCAAAAGACTGGCGATTTTAAAAGAAACATTCAACTATTTTTTTTCCAAAGTATTGTTAGAAAACGTAAGGAGAAAAGGAGAATATGGTGACACTTGCGGGCGTCTCAAGAGCTTGGGGGGTTCGGGAGGTCGAACACGATGGGAGGGTTGGTGGGTTGAAAGCTGACTGTACAGGTAGAGGCGTTGATGAATGTCGTGTACCCGTCTGTCATAATGCCGTAACCTAGAGGAAATGAGAAAGGGAGGAGTCAACATTCATATGCCAAACTTAAAGGGATAGTTCACCCAAAAAGGAAAATTACCCCATGATTTACTCACCCTGAAGCCATCCTAGGTGTAGATGACTTCCTTCTTTCAGACGAATGCAATCAGTTATATTAAAAAATGTCCTGGCTCTTCCAAGCTTTATAATGGAAGTGAATGGGGGTCGAGACTGTAATCTCTAGTTTATACTAACTCTCGCACGTGTTCAAATATGGATATTTTTCTTACACAAACGTATCACTTCGCTTCAGAAGGCTTTTATTAATCCCCCGGAGCCGTGTGGAAGACTTTTTATGATGGATGGAGGCACTTCATTTTGCTTCAAAATCTCAACACCCATTCACTGCCATTATAAAGCTGGGAAGAGCCAGGACATTTTTTAATATAACTTCGATTGTATTCGTCTGAAAGAAGGAAGTCATATATAAGTCATCCTCATTTTTAAGTCATTTTGGACAAAAGAATCCACTAAATCAGTGGTCACCAACCTTTTTAGGCCCAAGATCCCTGACCTCGGCCTTTATGAAACAAACTGGCTTTAAACAAAAATATCTAGCCATTTGAAATTAGAGGCAACCACTGCATTTTAATCACGATCTGCTCGGGCATTATTAAGACGTGTCAGTATGAGCATTTTAAATAACGTCTATATTCAGAAAAGGGAATTATGAGTTTGCCCACTGACTGTGTGTGTGTGCACAAACAAACACATTGAGGAAACACAATAAACAGTGCAAGGTCTTTCCTCAAGTGGAGCACTTGTCCTTCTCTGTCTTAAACATGTTTCATTAAAACTATGATAATAATAAAAAGCCTCAAAAGCTGGAGGGAGGAAATGAGGGGATGCAGCACATCTGGTGAACAGTCTGAAACTGAACCCAACGGCAGATCTCTCGGATTCCTCTTCCCTCAGTACCGGATTGAACTTGTAGCCAAATCTGGTGTTAAAATGCAACCCATATCCATATATATTTATATCCTAGACTGCTTATGGGGTTTATGTTCGTGCTGATGCAGCTAATGCTGTTCTGAGACTCTGAATCTCTAAAGGAAACAACAAGCCATTTCTGTTACAAAGATACAACATAATATACTGTACTACAGTACTATTTCTCAAAAGATTTTGGTTTCAAATGATTCTTTTTAACTTTCTATTCAAAAAATCCTGAAAAAAGTATCAGTTTCCACAAAAATATTAAGCAGCACAACTGTTGTCAACATTGATAATAATAAGAAATGTTTTTGAGCAGCAAATCAGCATATTAGAATGATTTCTGAAGGATCATGTGACACTGAAGACTGGAGTAATGATGCTGAAAATTCAGCTTTGCCATCACAGGAATAAATTACATTTACATAAATCACAACTTTTGAATAGTAGAGTATATTTTAGGCCTGTTTCAGATTTCATTTTCAAAGATCCATCAGCTGTGCTCTAGGTTATCATACAGGGATACTGGTCGACTCAAAAATATAAAAATATAGGGATACTGGTACCCAAAAGTGAACTGTGTAACTGTTACATCAAAGTCACACTTCAATATTTCTAGCCACCTTTCTGTAGTCTTTATTGTGACATCCTTCAACCATGGAAATCACAGTAGTGCATGATGACTCATGGTTTTTCGCTTTCTTTTTACATTTTTTTATAGCAGTGCCAGTTTGTTTTTGTGGTTACTCACCTTCATGAATTCCTCCGAAGGCGTGGAGTTTGGGCCGGACTCTCCTCTGAACTGTGTTTAACAGCTCAACACACCCAACTCTTTGCAGCTCCTTCGGTACCCAGTCCCTAAAACCTACACACACACACAAACACACACAGACACACAATAAATCAGCTTCTAATCTCAGAGGAAAAACAGCTCACATTGTGACTCATGTCCAATCATTTGCGCGTTTAACCTAAAGCTTCAAAATTAAGTCAACCTGTAAGAAAACAATTCTGAGGCATTTTACAACTCTAAAGTGTTATTTTATTATCATTGATATAGCATTATAGTTTTTGTTAATATTTTGAATTAGATTTTATTTTTATATTTTCTGTTTTCGTTTCTTAGTCATTTTGGTTCTGTCACTTTTTATTGGTTTTCTTTTAAATATGTTTTTATTACATTTTAGTTGTAGTTACTTTTGTACTTTAAGCGAATAATAATAATTATAATTTATTTCATTTCAGGTAATGGTTATTTTATTTTAAGTTTTTTTTTTTTAAGGTTGTGGTTTTAGTTTTAGTTTTAATTAACAATAATAGCCCTGCTCTAAGGAAAGATTTTAGTTAAAGTTATATCAATTTTGTCATTTTTATTAGTTTTTTTTAATATGTCCATATAGTTTTTATTAAGTTTTAATTGTAGTTATTTTAGTACTGCAACTTAAACTAAACAAAAATTAGAAATGTTGCTTGGAAAACTAGCTGAAATAAAATATGCTTTTTAATATTTAGTTTAATTTCAGGTAATGCTTTTTTCAAATAATGAAAATGTGTTTTTAAGGTTAAAGTTTTAATAAAATGCTCTGACAATAGATATTACTTTATGTAAAAAATTTCACTCTTTCCTTTTCCTATAACTTCATATGACGGATTTCTCGACAGTCATGACAACAGGCTTCATGCGAAAGCCATTTAATGTATTCAAGAGCATTTGAATAACTGGATGGAACTCCATTAGGATTGGTTAATTGAACTCACCGAGGGGAGGCCCATGGGTCATGAGAATATCAATGCCCTCTGGGATGAGGTTCCACTTATCGAGCAGGGACTGTCCCCTGGGCAGGTTAAAACCCCAGCCATTAAACCACGGCGTCCTGCGGGGAGAGACAGAAAAACACATTCATAAGCACCACACATGCATCCGTCCATGCGGCGGGACAGAGACGTACACGCGCCGTTTAAAATGACAGCTGACAGCAGATGTGGAGAAACAATCTCAACCTGTCAAAGTGATCTTCTTTCCTCCATCCATCCCTCTGGAGGAGGCTTCAAAGTGTGAAATGAGAAGGGCTTCACTGCAGGCTGCCATAATAAATGCAAATGCTCTGGGAGATGCAGCTTCAGAGAGCAAACAGCCCCCTCTCCCATGACTGCTATGGATTGATAGCTCAAATAAAGCCACGGGGTTAATGTAGGTACGATGCCCAAATGAAATAATGTGAAAAATGAGCGCGTGCTTGTATGTGTGCGTATTTATACATCTATATGTTTGTGTCAAGCTGAGGGTCTGATAGTGATGATAAATTGAGCGTCCATTTGTCCCAGGTCTGGTGAAAAACACAAATCACTGTCTGTGGAAATCACCAGAAAAGGAAGTCGAGCACTCTTTATAGAAAATTACAGACAGCGCAGGACACGTTTCGTGATGAAAAGCTTTTAGCAAAGCCCAATAGCGCTACATATTTGGGCTGGCAGTATGATGATGGATATAGGTAAACTGATGGAGATCGTGCTGTAGGTTTTTTTTTTTAACCATAATAGATATATTTGTGCAGGTACTGTAATAGTAGTCATGTTATTCACATGTGATAGAAAAAACGTGGAGCAATGTGAGAAATATTTTACTGAAAATAAATCGTATTTATATAAATTAAAAATATTTATATGTTCAAAGAAAATATATTATAATCAGAGTTGGGTATAACGCACAGTGTTCGAATTGTGGCAAAGCTCTTGGGGGGTCCCCCTAAACGCAAAACAGGGCTGTGGCTTTGTTTGGAACCATTTTTGTTGGGGAAATAGAACATGGTTTTATGGTGTCTAAAACGTAAGTCTCTTTATATTAACTTCTTGTTTATTGAACTGTTGTATAAAATCAATACCACATTTGTGATTTTTGCGAAAAAAATGGCACTCTTCGTGTGATATTGATCAACTATATGAAATGATATAAATATATACATTTTCTGCCCCCATATCTTGAATTTTGGGAGCATTCTAAATGCATTTTATTATACTGAATCATGCAGTGAAAGAACACACTCTAAATGAGCATTCAGTCTAGCTAGTGTTCAGTTCAGTCTAGCTAGAGCATTCAGTCTAACTAGCACTCATAACTCCTCTTATAATCAATGAAGCTGTCCATACACGGTATGATAAATGAATCTCTAACTTACATCGTACGTACATCTGCACTTTGTTGCTTAAGATGAGGGAATTTGCGAGTTTCAGTCTGAACAAAACTTTTCAGCGATGACTACTCTGAATTCCTCTGATTGGCTACTGCATTCCTAAGCTCAACAGAATCGTGTGTGATTCGTTATAATGAGCAATGCTGTAAAAACGCATAAAAATAAAATATGATGTGACATAAGCAGGTATAACTTTAATACAGCAATCGAAACTTCATTTTAAGTATTAAGGTTTTATTGAAAAACCAGGGGACCCCTGATAAAAAGGTTTATTTCATATTTCAAAATGTTGCACTCGATTTCACATATTTTAATCTGGCATTATAGTTTGGGAAAAGTCCAACTAGTAAAATGCTTACAAGTTTATGTCACAATAACACTAACATAAGTAAGAATAAATTATTTATCAGAATGATCTCCTCCGCTGGATCAAGCCGCGCGTCGCATCGCGTTCTTCTTCTGAGGTAAATTTTGGCTTATTATTATGGCTCTATCTATCTATCTATCTATCTATCTATCTGTCTGTCTGTCTGTCTGTCTGTCTATTGTCAATGAAAATATATTATATATATTAGTTTTTTTATTAATAGAAATCATATTTCCCCATGACACATGCTGTAAATTTGTTCATTCAAAATTTTTCATAAGCATAGAGTGACACAGAAAGAGAGAGAGAGAGGCAGGAAGGTTGTAGGTGCTATTTTTGACTTATTTCGCTGCAGCGTTTTTTTTGTATTGAATTTGACCAGGGGGGGAAATCAGGGCTCCGAAACATCAATAAGGTTTGATACAGTCAGAGGCCGCCACAGCGACAGCCACGAATGATTATTGAACAGCGGTTGGGTTGGAGGGGAGACCTGACACATATAAAACCTGCAGTCGTTCAATCTCAATCTACAGGAAGAAAAAATCAGATGAGTAAAAATAGAGATTTTACAGAGGTCTTAAGGTGTTGTTTCTTTAACAAGGAACCCAACTCTGCAAGAAGGTGAACAGATTTATACAAAATTGTCAAGAAATGTGTAGGAAAATGAGTATGTTAAGCTGACAAGGCTGTATTGCGTTACATCCCTGTGGTGAGAATAAGCAGAAATGTGTCTTGGGGGAAGTAAAACTCTTAAACAGCTCTGACTTGACATAACTCATAGTGAACCAGGCCATTCTGCGCAACGGCAGCAATTTGTCATAGACGCCACACAAAATGGAGCTTTCGTGAAAAAAAATCCCGCAATATTGTCCTTTAAAAACGTGAAAAAGGATGAGAGCACAGTGAGGAACAAAGATAGTTTAGCATAAATCTAACCTATATCTCATGACCTGAACATATTTCAAATAATCTTCTCAAATAAATATATTGTCCAAAAAACACAATGTTCATTCATACTGCGCAGTATATGGTAGGAATGTTCAGGTACGGATGCTGGAAGATCAGACTGCACAATGGCCCCATTGTTAGTGTCCGTGAATGAAATACACCGTCCATGTGAGTGCATTTGTTAACCTCCATAAAGATTAATGACATCCCCGTCATATAAAAGAAAGCTTGTTTCCTCAGTGGACCCAAGCACATAGGTCTTATTATACTGTACAGAGGTGTGTGTGTGTGTTTGTTTTGAAGGGGAGATCTGAGGACGGGATGTGATCCGGCTACACCGACGCACCAGATTAGATAGTACTCTCACTGGTCCACCATCTGCACAATGTCAGAAAAAACTTGTGCACAGTTTTGACGCATGCAGATGAAGGTGTACTAATGGGGATGATTGTTTTTACCTCACTGTGCTCAAAATATCCTGAAGTTTTGAACTTGAAAATCAATTCCAGATCTAATAATGTCAGTACATCAAAGAAAGAAAGAAAGAAAAAAAATGTTATATTGATAGAAGTTTCAACTATGAAAAGTTTCATATCACTATGATGTAAAATTATGTGTTCAGGATTAAATAGAATAAAATTCAAACAAGTATTTATGTCACACTCTTCTTTTATCACATCTATTTGTTTATATATATATATATATATATATATGTAATGATTATTTTAAGAGCTTTATAATTAAAATATATAAAAAAATAAAAATTAATACAATATTCTATACTTAATATAATAATATAATATAGGTCTTACTACAAAATTTTGAACATTTATACAAATTTATTAATTTAATTAATTAAAATAATAAAAAAATAAATACATAATGATTATTATTTTAAAGCTCTTAATAATAATAATAATAATAATTGTTGTTCTTTTAAGAGCTTTGTTTATCTTTAAATGTAATATTAAAATGATAGCTTTAAGATCAAGCAGGTCTCGCTACAAAATTTGGAATACTGATAAAAAAAATAATTTAATTGATAAAAATAATAATAAAAAAAAAATCAATACAAAAATCTAAAGTATCCGTACATTATGGTCAGGAAAAGAATAGCAAATATTGAATAAATGATTGTACCTGCACAGTCCTATTTCCTAGTTTCTACAGAATAATTATTAGTACTATGACACATTAATAATAATTTAAAACTTTTAAAGTTTTAATTTTCAGTACAGGGTTCAATGAAGAATTCATTAGCATACAATAAAATGATTTTGTAGTGCAAAAATTAATTTATGTGCCAACTTCAATGTATAATTACATTTACGCTAATTGTCCTGTAGCGTGTGATATTACTTACGATATAGGCTACATTTACACAGTCATTGTTTGAGACTGACTACAAATTATTGAAACGAGTGTGACTCTCGAACTGCCCTGGCTGTTCAGTTGCTTTGACACAATCTGTATTGTTAAAAGCGCTATATAAATAAAGGTGACTTGACTTGACTTGACTTTACACAATAGCTTACAGAAGTGAATACTGTCAGTATGAACAACTTCCAGTCTTACTGAAATTGACAATGTTCTTCAAAAATTAACCAAAATTCAAAATATAAATATTAGCAATTTGGCATCAATACACTATAGCAGGGGTTCTCAACTCAGGCCCTCGAGGTCCGCTTTCCTGCTGAGTTTTGCTCCAACCCTAGTCAAACACACCTGAACAAGCTAATCAAGACCTTCACTGTTATGAGAAAGTTACTGGCAGGTGAGTTTGACCAAGGTTGGAGGTAAATTCTGCAGGAAAGTGGACTTCGAGGACCAGAGTTGAGAACCCCTGCACTATAAGAAGGTCATTTAATGCACCATATTTGATCATTGTTTGTCCTCAGATGGCGTTCTGTCAACTCCAGTGAGTTCGATCACACACAGCCTCTCTGTCTCCTCATATACTGCTCTCTGTTCATGTGTGAGGAACGGATGGAGTATTACTAGCTCCAGCTGTCAGGCAGCAGGACATTACACACTGAGCAATGCAAAGGTCAGAGGCCTGCGAATATAACGGACAAAACAAACAGAGAGAGAGAGGGGGAGCGAGATAACATTAAACTCTCAATACACAGCACTCCTCTGACCCACGCCACAGCACCACGGAGCAAAATCACAGTCTTCCTGAATGTTTACCTCCTCCACCATTACAAAGGTAAGTCCATACAGCTTATGAACACAAACACTCCACCCACACTCAGCACGAGCTCCGCGCTTGAACCGGATACACTATTAAAAAGTCCACCAGGGTTTGCGGCCTGACCCAGCCGTGGCCTAAGAAACTGCCGCCAGAATGGGAAAAGAGTCTTTCCCCTCAGTGCATCCATGAATTAAATGCTTTGATAATGCTTTGATTCTCGTGTTTGAGAGTGTGCAGGGCGCGTCGTTCGTGTTATGGATTATAGCACATTATGCAAGGGTAGAGTTCAGGTCAGGGGTGAAATCTGCCTTCCTCTGGTAAGAGAATCTGATGTTGTTCAGAGAATCTATGTTCAATAGGTCTGGAGATGAATGTGGGAGCGTGTATTCACACGATGCACGCAGGTTCACGTGGCTTTTGTTCGGCCGTGTGGAGCGTTGCAATAAGATCAGAAACCTAAATGTGATATACATCTGAGACACCATTAATCTGCTTTAGATGACAAACAATGGAAGAGCTTCAGAAAGGGAACAGTGGTAGTGTTGGACAGGGGAGAAAGAAGAGGAATGTGTGCGAAAGAGAGAATGAGATGAACTACTGGAGGTAGACTAAAGGAAAGAAATAATGGGTAGAAACCAAAAGGGAAGAGAAAACTAAAGCAAGAAGGAAGCAAGGAAGAAATGAATGAGAGAAGAAGAGGGAGATTAATGATGGAATGAAAGTAGGAAGAAAGGGAAAAAGAAAGAAAGGGAAAAAGCAAGAATGACAGAGAAAAGAAAGTGAAGAGAATGTGGAAAAGGTGGCAGGAACAGGAATGAAGGAAGGAAGGAAAAAAAGAGGAAGAGAAAAACAACAGAAGAAGGGAGGAGGAAGAATGAACAAGGAGGAAAAAAAGATGGAAGAGAGAAAGGAAAGCAGAAAGTAATGAGGGATAGAAGGAGCAAGAGAAAGAAGAAAATAAAGAAAAAGTAAGGGACAAAGGAAGGAAGGAAATAAGGAAGACAAAAGGTGACAGGAAAGGTGCGAAAGAAAGAAAACAAAAGGAAGATGAGAAAGAAAGGATGAAAAGAGGACAAGAAAGGGAGAAAATGAGGAAAGGAAAGGGAAAAAAGGAAAGAGGAAAAACAAGGAAGGAAGAGAGAAATGAATGAGAGAATAAGAACAAGACAACAAGGAAGGAAGGAAGGAAGAAAAATGAAGAGAAGGTGGAAAAAGGCGGCAGGAACAGGAATGAAGGAAGGAACAAAAAATAAAGGAAGAAGAAAGAAAAACAAAAAGAAGGAAGATAGAAAGAGAGGAAGGACAGTAGAAAGGAACGAGAAAAAGAGAAAGAAAGAAAGAAAGAAAGAAAGAAAGAAAGAAAGAAAGAAAGAAAGAAAGAAAGAAAGAAAGAAAGAAAGAAAGAAAGAAAGAAAGAAAGAAAGAAAGAAAGAAAGAAAGAAAGAAAGAAAGAAAGAAAGAAAGAAAGAAAGAAAGAAAGAAAGAAAGAAAGAAAGAAAGAAAGAAAGAAAGAAAGAAAGAAAGAAAGAGCCAAGATACTGGAGCAATCAATTAAGAAAGAAAAAAAATTGAAGAAAAGAAGAGTAAGGAGAGGAAGAAAGGATGAACATAGGATAGAAAACCAAAACTAAGGAAGGAAGAAATAACAGAAAAGAGGAAGAAAAGAAAGAGGAAGGAAAGAAGGAAGGAAGGAACGAAGGAGGGAACAAAAATCGTAGAAGGAGGTACGGCATCAATGTAGAAGCAGAGGAAAAAGAGGAAGAGGAAATGGGAAGAAAGGAAGGAAGTAGGGAAGGAAGGAAAAGAAAAACGTGAAAGCACTAAGAGCTGCAGGAAGTGTGAGGAAGTGAAAGATGGCTCATCATGTGACAGTGATCCAGCACAGAGCAGCACACTGCAGTCCCCAGAGAGAGTTCCAGTGACCGCTCCATTCATCTGCTCCCTCACCTCACTGTCACTGCAGCACACAGGTCACCTAAACAGCTGCCTAATTGATTCGCCTGTCAAACGCAATGAAGGGTTGGATGTTAATAGGGGTTTTATTTTTCCCGAGGGGGGCCGACCCAACCGCCACAGGACAGTATATTTATCTGTCCCCACATACGTGTAATGCCCTGTTTCAAAGCGCTCATCTCCAGTTTATCAAGCACCCAGAATCCCGCTGTAATGATACCCAATGCGCCGACCCCTGATAAATGACCTCTCGGCCCAAGGCCACTCACACGTTAACTTTGGGGAGGAGACATGGGGCGGTAATAGGGGGGTTTGTCTCTGTTTGGGACGCTGATAATGACTTGTGTTGGACTGTAACGGATGGATGCGGGCAGAGGGCGAGGGAACAACAGAGTTTATAGGGGTCCTGGAGGACAACAGGAGTGAAGAGGGATAGATGCTTAACCGTGGGCCACTAAGATGGTGCGGTCCTCAGGGAGAGAGCAGGACACTAAATAATAAACTCTAAACATAAATCCTCCCAAAATTAAATGACTAGTTTGTTAACAATGAAATTAAAACAGCACTTCTGATATTACACCCTAGGGGTCTATAAAAAACAATGTCTAAATATGATAGAAAAAAATGTATATAAACAAAAATGGTACTTAATTTAAATATGGAAAATAAAATAAAATAAACCAGATTTTAAATTTTTAGATACAATTGTTTGCTTTAAAGCTATAAGTGACAAGCTAAATTTCAATAATTAAAACCACTTTAAATAAAATGTTAAATAATCATATTAAAATTATTGTATAAATATAAATATAAAAGACAAAAGGTGACAATGAAAATAATAAAAAATAATACTATATAAAGCTTAAAGTAAATTAAAAAAATATATATTTATACATAATTTTACATTTTATATTGTTACTTTAAGATCTAAAAATATTTCATTAAGACTTGTAAGATTTCATTTTTTATTTATGGTTTATATATGTTAAATTATATTTTGTTGTTTATAACAACGTTATATATAAATAAGGTAATATAAATAAACCATATACTGAAAATTAACATTTATAAAAACTTATATAAAT
>NW_015551075.1:3824062-3825221 GCF_001515605.1 Sinocyclocheilus anshuiensis | reverse complement strand
TTATAAACCCTGACCAGCAAGACGCATTTGATCCCACCTGTATTTTCATGCTGCTCACTTGTGATCGGATCACCTAAGACTTACCATGTTAATACCAGGTGCAATCACAGTCTTTGTAACATGATCTCCAAATTCAACGTGTTTTACAGTGTCAACTACACGTCTTAACATTTTGGAAACTGAGGGATGAAAGGCACAGTCATTGTTATAGTAGAAAGGAAATTGAACAAGTGAACAATACAGGAACTGAACAAGAAAATACCGGTTGTGGGTTTTCGGGAGAGGTGAAAGAAAAAACAGCATCAGACATGACCCAACTGTAGTTTTCATAAAAAAAAATATGGCTCATTAAAACACATCCGACACATACATGTGTATGCCGGCACACACACACACACACACACACACACACGTCCCCCGAGAGCTCCTCCTGCAGAGCGCCATGAAGGATTAAAGCAGGCATCAAAGGGCACGATGCGCCAGTGCAATATTCAGCAGTCTCTGCGGGAAGCGGGAGCTCCGGTGCATGTGTGTCTTGCACATGCACACAAAAGTCAAAGCTGAGGGATTCAGTACCTGAACCCTGTACAGAGAAAGTGTCAGGCACATATTAAATATTTAACCAGCTCAACAGCGCTGGAAATGACTTCACACTACGCATATGAGCTCCACAGCTGAAGTGAGAGACGCAAAAAAAAAAACTGCTCACGAGGAGATAAAAAGGTCTGCGATCTACAGCAGAATTATTGGAGTAATAAATGATCGTTCAGGAGGGAAAACAGTTTGTGCTGTGCATAAAATAGAAAATAAAAAAATAAATAAAAACAGCTCAAAAGCATGCAGTATATAATTTCTCAGTGAACCTCATGAAATGTCACATTTCACAAAATAAAAAAACAATGGGAAAAAAGGTTCTGCACACTCCAGTAGGTTCCAAAAATGTGCAAAATTTACTTGTTTTTCCAGTATTAATGATATGCAATTTTTTATGTTATACGTAAATTGTTTGCAATAAAGTTTTGCAAGCTACAGAGGTGTATAAATCTTTTTATATTTTTCCCTATTTTATTTACTATGAGAGAAAAACAAGAAATTATATATATATATATATATATATATATATATATATATATATATATATATAAATTAAGCTCAATTC
>NW_015551075.1:3818749-3819863 GCF_001515605.1 Sinocyclocheilus anshuiensis | reverse complement strand
AATTAAGCTCAATTCATATTATTTGCACTAACAAATATCATGAAAATATTTAATGACACTATTTTCAAGAATATTTTCTACCTAAATTCCCATTACCATAAGAAAATTGTATTTTATATTAATAAAATATAAAATAATTTAAAAATGTATATATTTTTACATTAAAGCCATAAAAATCTCACTTACTACTCACTTATTATTATTAACTTTTATTAATTTATTTTTGTATCAGCATAAATTAGAGGCAGTTCATCAAATACCACAATGAATTACAAAAACGTTTTTTTTTTTTATTATGGCTCATTAAAACACATCCGACACATACATGTGTATGCCGGCACACACACACACACACACACACACACACGTCCCCCGAGAGCTCCTCCTGCAGAGCGCCATGAAGGATTAAAGCAGGCATCAAAGGGCACGGTGCGCCAGTGAAATATTCAGCAGTCTCTGTGGGAAGCGGGAGCTCCGGTGCATGTGTGTCTTGCACATGCACACAAAAGTCAAAGCTGAGGGATTCAGTACCTGAACCCTGTACAGAGAAAGTGTCAGGCACATATTAAATATTTAACCAGCTCAACAGCGCTGGAAATGACTTCACACTACGCATATGAGCTCCACAGCTGAAGTGAGAGACGCAAAAAAAAAAACTGCTCACGAGGAGATAAAAAGGTCTGCGATCTACAGCAGAATTATTGGAGTAATAAATGATCGTTCAGGAGGGAAAACAGTTTGTGCTGTGCATAAAATAGAAAATAAAAAAATAAATAAAAACAGCTCAAAAGCATGCAGTATATAATTTCTCAGTGAACCTCATGAAATGTCACATTTCACAAAATAAAAAAACAATGGGAAAAAAGGTTCTGCACACTCCAGTAGGTTCCAAAAATGTGCAAAATTTACTTGTTTTTCCAGTATTAATGATATGCAATTTTTTATGTTATACGTAAATTGTTTGCAATAAAGTTTTGCAAGCTACAGAGGTGTATAAATCTTTTTATATTTTTCCCTATTTTATTTACTATGAGAGAAAAACAAGAAATTATATATATATATATATATATATATATATATATATATATATATATATATAAATTAAGCTCAATTC
>NW_015551075.1:3817753-3818426 GCF_001515605.1 Sinocyclocheilus anshuiensis | reverse complement strand
AAATTAAGCTCAATTCATATTATTTGCACTAACAAATATCATGAAAATATTTAATGACACTATTTTCAAGAATATTTTCTACCTAAATTCCCATTACCATAAGAAAATTGTATTTTATATTAATAAAATATAAAATAATTTAAAAATGTATATATTTTTACATTAAAGCCATAAAAATCTCACTTACTACTCACTTATTATTATTAACTTTTATTAATTTATTTTTGTATCAGCATAAATTAGAGGCAGTTCATCAAATACCACAATGAATTACAAAAACGTTTTTTTTTTTTATTAAGGTAATGACAATTTGCGAGGAAAATGTACTTAACCGTCATGAAAAACAATGTCACAATGCAAAAAATTCTCTGTGGCACTTAATAATATATAATCATTTTTGTATTTTGATTTTGGGCTGAAATACGACCCTGGCCTATTTTTGGCAGGTTTAGTGAGTAAGAGACACTACTAACATCAAAATTCACAAGGACACAAAAGATTTACCATCTACAGAGTTATTTGAGTAATTAATGTTCATCCAGGGGGGGAAACGTATTGTGCAGCGCAATATAAAGAACAGTTCAAGAACACACAGGTAGATAAATGTCTAGACGTGCCAGAGAGAACATGTGTGTGTGTGTGTGTGTGTGTGTGTGTGTGTGTGTGGGTGTGT
>NW_015551075.1:3816895-3817682 GCF_001515605.1 Sinocyclocheilus anshuiensis | reverse complement strand
TGTGTGTGGGTGTGTGTGTGTGTGAATACACAGACTGTATGTTTTCCAGGTCACATAACAAAGAGCAAGTGTGCTCTTTCCAAGCCTGTACGCTTCCCTCTCGCTCCTTTTCTTCCCTCTTGGCAGGTATAAAAAGCCTCGTGGAAAAGAAAATGAAGACCTGTGCATTCACACATCAACGCAGGACGACGTGACTTTGAAATATGGATAATTTCAGGAAGCCAAAGAGTAATGAGAGCCCTCTCTGATAGACAGATGGAGAGACACAGTTAGCCCCATTCACCCACCTCAACCCTATTCACACAGTAAAGCCCTTTCACACACACAAAAGAGCCACAGAGAGCCCAGGCTACGCTCTGTTTAACTAAAGGAGGGCCAGAGGTGCGGTAAGGTTACCTGACCCACCACACATGATCCATAGAAAAAGGTGGAGATCTGGAGGTTCTTACAAACTTGATGTTGGTCATGGTTAGTTTACTATGTGAAACTTTTATCTGAGCAACTTACAGTATACTTACAATACAAGGACAAACACCCTGGAGCACTCTGGGGTCAAGTGTCATGCTTCTTTTACAAAAATGTATCACATCCCATGATGTCTGTTAAATAACACATTATCTGAAAAGCACTGCTTGCTAAATAGGACTGTCAAATAAATAAAATTAAAAATTATATACAGTATATATATATATTTTTTTAAATTTTATTTATACTGTATGTACACACACACACACACACACACACACACACACACACACACACACACACACACACACACACATCTATA
>NW_015551075.1:3809088-3816373 GCF_001515605.1 Sinocyclocheilus anshuiensis | reverse complement strand
AAAGTTGGGGTCTTAAAAAAAAAAAAAAAAGCATAATCTTATTCAACAAGGACACATTAAATTGACAGTGACAATTAAAGTGACAGTAAAGAAATTTACAACGTTAAAAATGATTCCGGTTTTAAATTATTATTTTTTACATTAAAATAATGTGTTCTTTCAAACTTTCTATTCATCAAAAAATCCTGATGAAAAAAAAGGTAACAGTTTCCACAAAAATATTAAGTAACAACTTTTCCACATCGATAATAATATGAAATGTTTCTTGAGTACCAAATGTGACACTGAAGACTGAAGTAATAATGCTGAAAATTCAGCTTTGAATCACAGGAATAAATTACATTTTAAAATATATTTAAATAGAAAACTGTTTTACAAAATAAACTGTTTACAATATTACTGTTTTTATTTATTTTTTAATGCAGCCTTTGTGAGCGTAAGAGACATTTCTAAAGAACAATAAAAATCTAACACAAACTTTTGAAGTGCATAATTTAATAAAACAAATTTTATACATAATATAATATAATAATCATGTCCTCTAACCTGTAAATAAATTCTGAAATAAAGAAACTGAATAATTGTAATAAACCTTCGGTATCTTTTAATGTAGTAGTACACAATGCAACCCTAATTCACTAACATTTACATTTATAAATGTCACAAAAACATTTGCTGAATGTTGTTCTAACATTCAACAGGGAATGTTTTAAGAGGCATATTGCAAATGTTTTCCAACATTTTTTCTGTTACACGCACATCGAACAGACGCCTGGTCTGTGTATGTGCTATCAGAGCTGCGGTACGGAAACTGCGGTTACTTTGCTAAATGTTGTATGGGTCAGTAGGACATTGCGGTTTCATTGGTTGCAGGGTTGAAACTTGCAACCCCAGGCCATAACATTTTATAGACTGTAGATGTTAAATCAACAGCATGAAAGAAACAGTAACTACCGTCTGATTCTCTCCAGAGTGAAGCTTAAGTGTGATGCATTTCACAGTGATGCTTTTCTATGTACCTATTTCAAATATTCAAAAGAAAAACATTCACTTGTCCTTCAAAGAGAAAAGAGATATATAATAAAGATGTGCAACACCAGAACCCACCCAAAAGGATCACGCTCGGATATAAAATCTTGAAGAACTTAAATATGAGGTGAACATAAATCTTCAGAAGTAGGTAAAGGTCTCCTGCTCATTCCTATAGGCTGAATGCATTGTTCCAATCGTGGAAATGTTTCGGGAAGACTTTGGAAAGAGCCCAATTGAAATCCCTATTTTCATTCTCCTACTGTAAGCCAAAGATCAAAAAGAGGCGGATGAATAAAGATTACAGAGGAAGATGAGAAAGAGAGCAGCTCACAGGCTGTACCAATTAGCGTTTTGGCATCTGCTTCCCTTTATCGACCTGAGCTTGTGTACTCTACCTCCTTCACCATACCAATGTGAGTTACTTTTCAGAGCCGATTCAAAAACCCACAAATGAGAAGCGAACGAACCTACACCGCTGAAATACAGACTAGAAAGAAAGATATTTTTCTGAGGAAGTTCAGAGGGCTGAGCGACAAATCAAAGACTGAGAGAACAAGAGAGAAAAGACAAAAGAGGCCATGTTTGTTCTACTAGCTTAACTGCAACTGCTTTTATAATAGCTTACAAAGCTATTTATAGTTATTTATAATGCTTACAAAGCGCATTAAAACTCGAAGAGAGAAAGAGACAAACAGAGCTACTGAATCCCAATTTGCTTACTTGTATTAGTTGCTAAAAGGACGTACATACACCTCCATTCAAAAGTTTCAGTGTGTTTTTTTAAGTAATTAATACTTTGATTCAGCAAGAACACATTCAATTAATCAAAAACGACAGTAAAGACATTTATAATTTTACAAAAGATATGTATTTTTATTTATCAAAAATGTATGTAAACAAATCCTGAAAAAAAAATTGTATCATGGTTTTCACAACATGAATATATTACAGAGAGATTGACCGATATTGAGTTTTTATAACCGATACCGACATAGATTTATTAACAGATTTATAACATTTTCAGTCATCTCTCAGTCATTTAAAAAGAAAAAAGGTGTTGAAAGTTAGTATTCTAACTATATAGTATATTAAATTATGGAAAAATGCTTAAATATTGGGAAAATATCGGTAAAACCAATTATTGGTCAATCGCTACTGTTTTTACGGTATTTTTGATCAAATAAATGCAGCTTGGTGCAAGCATAAGAAAGCTTTTTCAAAAACAAAAACCTTACAGACCACAACTTTTGAATGGTAGTGTAAATATTAATATTAAATTATGTTTTAAAAAATGCAAAAAGTCTGGCATTGGAAACCGTTGCATGCAAGGGACTGTAGGAAATATCTGGATAACATTTATGCACCATTTTCAGTACATCACCAAAGTACTATCTAATGTACTATTTTCAATACATTATGATTTGAAATCCTCCAATTATTATATATTTATAGTATGTGTGTGTGTGTGTGTGTCTTGTCTGTAGTATATACTGTATGCATGAGTGTCTTTAATACCAAAAGAAAACTACTACTAAAACTTTCATGGCAAAAAGGAAATTCATGGCGGAAGCATAACTATATTTATCATAATATCATTTTGTTTGGAGTAAAACAGACTCACTGGATGAGGGATGTGCATTAGTGGTGTAACTGATGCCATATCAATGCGCTTTTTCATTATTATGCTTTCACAGGGAATGATGGGAAATGTAGTTTCATTGTACAAGTCTGTCTTGTAATAGACCAGCTAAATGAGTCATTTAATCTTTATCATTTCTTTATCAAAAGTACACAAAATGCATATAAACTAAATGGTCAACATTCACAACTACGTATTATGATCAATAACAATCTGCTTCCTCTGTGATTCTTTAATTGACACGCTTGCTCTTTGGAAAGTCTGACTTAAAGAAAGTTTCCTACTAAAGTTTCTTCACGGCGATGTTGATGTGCACTCAATGATTATTCCAACATGACTTGAACACACCAACAGAAAAGTGTCAATTAAAAGCCTAATGAGCATCTTTCACTCTTCATTCTGTTTTATTAGCGCTACCACTAAAAGCTAGTGCTAAAAGCTTCCTGTCAGGAAGTGAAAAAGTGAAAGTTTTCTGACCAAAATCACTCCTGAACTGGTAAGTAGGATCTTGAAGGAAGGCAGCATTATTCACACAGGTCTCCATTCAGTCTGCCAGAAGAAGTGGCTGCTGGGAGGGAATAGATTAAAATCTGCAGTCTGGGAGGAGGGTGGGCGACACTACAATCCACGAAGCCGTGCACCTTATATCGCTTGTAAGGAGTCTAGGGCAAAGGTTTTAGTAGTCAACAGGAAAAGGGGGTAAGTGAATAAATGCCCATGTGAGTGAGAAAGCGAGCCAGAGTGATAAAGGCTATTGTCTTAACCTTTCTGTATTGGGTGTTGCCAGGGTCAGAGAGAATAGGCACTTACAATGGACAGGATGTCATATAAACGGGCAGTTGTTAGTTTTTTTTCCCTCTGAGTCTCATGGATATGAACAAGAGGAGTAAGAGCAACAATAAGTGAAACACAAGCATAAATATTTCAAAATTAAAAAACAACATTTTTTTTTTCACTCTGTGAGGAAATGAAGCCATATTGTGGTGTTTGCAAATACTTGAAAGGCTGGAAAACATCTGCTCATAATTTGATTTACAGTTTTAAGTTGTATACACGTTTATGACTTTTTACACAATGAATTACTTTTGCTCCAGGTCTCAAAAAGTCTTTTGCTATCAAAATGTCTGAAATGCTTTTGCTATCAATAAAATCAAAAATAAGAAAATTAAAATAAAATAAAAAATTATATAGATACTTCCATTTCCTTTTATACACATTTTTATAAATATAATATATAAATACAATATTTTTTTCTATCTATCTATCTATCTATATATATTAGGGATGCACCGATGTATCGGCCGCCGATATTTATTGGCCGATTTTTCCTCAATTTACAACCATATCGGCTATATAAGGAAAAAGGCCGATATAACAAACCGATGTTTATTAATTAACTGCGTGAAGGCACTGAGCTGTATAATGTCCGTTGCATAATCCTAGCGCCGCTGTCTGCACTTTAATGCTAATCAAATAACAAAAGACAAAAGATCGCACACTATTCTTGACTAAATAACTTTTGTTACTTTCATAAGTGTAGCGAACCTCATCTGAATGATGACCAAAACTTTACTGATGTTTTAAGTTTATTGCGTCCATTTTCTCTCCAAAAAAATTACCATAAGAGCTAAACAAAACACACTACGAGAAGTTCACATTAAACTCTCTCTCTCAGTTGCATTATCATCAACATACAGCGAATTACACAAAACACTTGTTACAACTAACAGTAAACAAATATATACAGATCTCATGCCTTTTCGGGGGGTGCTTTATAAACTGACAAGCTTTAAATCCGAAGAACTGCGTGCTTTCATTACCCATATAGCTGCTCCGTAGACTAGAAAACCCGTCAAAATAAGAGTCCCGCCTTAGTAAAGGCGTTCCCCTTCAGGACCTCAAGATCGCTTTGAGGTGGTGGAGCTCCTCTGGAGGGAATTTGGCCAGGTGGAAGTGGATCTATTTGCGTCACAGGAAACGACACACTGCCCGCTCTGGTTGTCCCTCGCATCCAGCTCCACTGGGGCTGGATGGCATGGTACAGACGTGGCCGAGTCTTCGTCTGTATGCTTTTCCCCCGATCGCTCTGCTCCCTCCAGTAAGAAACAGTACGCCTTAAAGTGGAAGCACAATGGCAGCCTCCAAGGCTTTCAACTTGGGTGTGGCCTTGCAGGACATTTGTGCTGCGGCATTTGTGCTGCGGTCCTCTCCGCACACTTTTGTCCGCTTTTACAACCTAGACCTGGCATCTACCCCAGGTTCCCAAGTTCTCTCTTCGTGATGTGCTCGTAAGATACACACACAGGCAGGGACTTGGTAGTATGGCGCAGTGGGTATTCTCGTTGCCAAAGCGATCAGGACGCAGCTCGAGTTCCTGAAGGGGAACGTCTCTAGGTTGCGTATGTAACCACGGTTCCCCGAGGGAACGAGACGCTGCGTCTCTTTGCCATACTCCTTGCATCCCTCCAGGCGCTACTTCATCGAAGCTAACTTGCGCTCTGCCGGATGTGCTTTTATACTTCCTGGCGCTCACGTCACCCCGCTCGTGACGTCTCGCTGCTCCATTGGACTGATTTTACACGTGCTTCAGAACGCGGTCACACAGGGGCGTTCCCCAAAGCGATCTGGACGCAGCGTCTCGTTACCTCGGGGAACCATGGTTACATACGTAATCTAGAGACGATCTCATACATATTTAAACTTACAAAAAATATTAAAATGTATACAAAAACAAATTAAAAGATTAATCATAATAAAGTCTGTTACAATACAGGATTAATATGTATTCAATTTATAAAGTGAAGTTATTTTACATTTGTTTACTTTATTTCTGTCCCTGAAAACTGTTAAATCTACCTAAAAAGCACTGTTTATTTAATATGTATCTTTGTTCTGTTGTATTTATGTAGGCCTGCTGAATGTTAAATGGATCCAATCCATGCTCATTAGAAATTATTTGATGATGCAGCAATAAAACAGCTAGTATAATTTAATGCAGGTGTTTTTGAACTTTGCTGATTTAAAACATGATCAAAATACTATCTATTTTGATGCCAAAATTTCAAATAAGAGAGGAAGTGACAAATATCGGTATCGGTATCAGAATCGGCCAATAAGAGTTTGTTAAAATCGGTATCGGCCCCAAAAAATCCTATCGTGCATCCCTAATATATATATATAGATACAACTATTTGAATATCTGGAATCTGAGGGTGCAAAAACAATATTTATACAAAAAAAAAATGATATATACTTTTATATTTAACATGTTATATAAATGCAATTTATATATAGAATAGAATAGAACAGAATATACATTATTGTCCCATTACTGGGAAATTTGTCAGTGTGTTTTTATTTGTGCAAATTTGGTTTTATTCCACACAGGAGAATGTAATATCATGAGAGAATGTAAGTAAGATCAATGATGCTAAAAGTTCAAATAACAGATAATTTGACTTTTTACTTTGTATACAATATATTAATATAATGCATCTACCTAAAGGTTATGACATGAACCTACCTAAATCCATGAACAAAACTCAGGACCTTTGCCACTAAAATAAATGCCATTGAAATCTAATAAATGTAATGAACGGTTGAGTCATGTGAGGTCACGACAGTGCATGGCGCCTTGTGTTTGCATTGTGCATGTAAAATCCCTGGTGTGTATGACAAAAAACAGCCTGGCCAATAGCAGAACCACTACGTTGCTCATTTCATGGGTAATTACATTCATGCAACTGTCCTAGTTCTCATTAAAGCTCTCTCTCTCTCTCTCTCTCTATGGCTGCTTGGTTCCAAGACTGATGGATTGAGGGGGGCTGCGGTGTGGTATGTAACTCGTGGCCCGGTGCGGGGAAGGTTAGCGCTTAACATATGTGCGTACACGTAAACAAACACCGGCTCTGTTTGACGTCCTGTCAGCACAGACCTGTCTTTCTAATCACAGATCATCGATGTCTGCCATATATTTCCCTTCACCTTTTCAGAATGATGCTAAGCAGTTTTTTGCTACGTCTATGCGGTTTAAACTCAAAGAAAGAAGGCAGGAGACGAAGAAACACGTTTTTAAGCACAATTAGCAGAGCGTGGCTACACAATGACCTCTGACACGAAAGGAGAAAAGAGTCGTTCAAAGCCGAGAGGGGGCCGCTACCCCTCTGTCACCCCGGTCATGGCCGAGGGTCTGTGGAACATACCCAGACATGGCCTGCTAATTAATGTTCACAAGCCGCCACTCCCCCCGGTCAAGGGTCACCTTGCAATCACTGACAAGTGCAGGTAGTGTCTCTGCCCCTGGAAAGACGACACAAAGATTCCCAGATGACCGCCTCCCCCCTCCTCCAGCACTAGCAGTGATTTCGACCCCCATAACCGCCCCCCACCTCCTCCTTCAACAGAGGGCAAAGTGTTTTTGTTCTTTCATTCTGCATCTTAAACACGCAAAGCAGACTCCATCCCATTCATGCACTGAATGAAAGGAGGAAGAACAAAAAAGGGGGATATAAAGAAACAGGGAAGAAAGATTTTCTATAATGCAAAGGAATAAGCAATATATATATATGTATATATATATATATATATGTGTGTGTGTGTGTGTGTGTGTGTGTG
>NW_015551075.1:3805568-3808883 GCF_001515605.1 Sinocyclocheilus anshuiensis | reverse complement strand
TATACACACATATATATCTATGAAATAAATATAAGAAATAAATAAGTTGGTATGTATTTTTAGTCTTTAAACAGGCTTGTTGTGACCACAAATACATGTGAAAACGAATTTACGAAAAGAAAAAAAGTATGAAATATGATGACGAATAAAACCTTCAGAAATAGTATTATTCAATAACATGCCCTTTGGTTTTACAAACGTTTAAAGGGAGTGAGAGCATGGGAGACCTAATGGAAAACAACCAACCAACACAGATTTAATAAAGATTATAATTTGTCACAAAAAAAAAAAAACTCAAGTAAGCGCATTTCTAGCAAATCCCAATTAACCCTGAAGAAAACCAAACACTAAGACCCATTTATTGAAGGCTAAATAATTAATGCGTGAGGAAAACAAACAAACAAATGCTAAGTTCGATGCTGAAACGGCCGTTTCCTAAAACTTTCCCTGTTATTTGTGGTTTTATCAGCCGTGTCTGACCGGACGCTGATGGATACACTGGGTACAGAAAAGAAAATGTTTTATCCAGCTGTATTTACTCAATGCAACTTATAACATCCAAATGAAAGATATAACACCAACATGTCTGAAAAAAATAAATAAAAAAACAGAATGACACAGACACAGACCCTCCCTGGATCAGGACGTCGCTCCACACTGGATGAAAGAGCAGGGAGGAAACTGGTCAGAGAGGCGACCAAGAGGGTATGGGAGGGTTCCAAAGAAAAAAGCCACTCCTCGATAAAGGCCACATCTAAAGGCTGTAATTAAAGCAAAAGGTGGTTCAACAAAATACTGACACAAGGGGGTGATCCTTTATCCAACTCAGTGATTCTGTTTTTTTGTTTTTTTTGGACAAGTTGGTGTTGTATCTTTCACTTTAATGTTATAAGTTGCACTGAGTAAATACAGCTGGATAAATCTGCGTCCGTTTTCATTTCAGGCTGCAAAGCAACAAAATGTGATTATTTAAAAAGGGGTGATGCATTTCTATTCGCGCTGTTAATGTTTGTGTGGGGGTATAATCAGCTATACTTTTTAAAAAACTCTTTTGTCATTACACAATTAGCTTTCTATTAAACTATAGTCTAAATGTGATAACTAGTTATGATTAATTATTCATATTTCCCCATGAGCTGATTCGCTACGTGTGTGTGTGTGTTGCATGTGTCTGGAGGATCTCAAACAGTAGCTGCTGTCACTGACCCTTCGCCTGACGGAGAGAATGTGACGGAGGAGTAACCGCGGAGAGCAGTGGGGGTCAGACGATGAGCCAATGATGGAAGAATGGAGTGTGTGAGCATATACGTGAGAAGGGCTATGGGAGGTTTTTGAGGGGGAGCTCTGCATCCCGTCACACTCTGTGGGGCAAAGGTGATGACAAATGCGCCATTTAAAACTTACTCAGTCAACCGAGCGACTCGGTCTGGGAAAGCCACTCTCACACACACACACACACACACACGCACACGCACACGCACACACACACACAGATATAGAAATCCTCCCCCTCAGCCTGTAGGCTCCATAAAGTCTGTATGAAGTCCGACTGCCTAAATCCCCCAGTATCAGTAACCTGCCTACATTATGAGCCCCGCTTTAAGCCCACAGCTCAGTCGGGGAACTGCAGAGCGCTGGGAGTGTAAGTCCAACACCTGGTGCCACCATTTCAAAGTTCCCCAAACTAAAATTACCAAATCAGTAGGGACACATAACACTCACACCTTCTCATTTGAACAGGTCTCTCAGCATGAGCTCAAAATCTGAACACAAAGCCAGTCAACCTGCTCTGTCACTATTTGTGAATAAGAAGCTATACATTTTTAAACCTTGATAACTCATCATGGGACATTCATGCTGTGGACATGAATTATGACTAAAGTCATGTGGCTTGATCATGATTTTAATCTGAAAGAAGATAAAACAAGGGGGCTGAGTCATATCTAGGGTGTTCCAGTATGTTTTAGAAACTTGGGGTGGGCTCTTAAATTGGACCAGTTTGCAACCACTTAGTAACCACCCAGAACATTCTAGCAACCACTTTGAACATCCAAACAACCACCCAGAACATCCTAGCAGCCATTTAGAACATTCTAGCAACCACCCAGAACATTTAGAAACCACCTAGAGCACCCTAACAGCCACCTGGAGCCCTAGTAACTACTCAGAACACCCTAGCAACCACCCAAAACATTGTGTTACAGACGGCCTATATTAAGACCTACTGTATTCCACAGATCTAATATAATGTTACACATCAGATGTTTTTCCCTAACAGTTAACCAAATGTTCACTTAAGACATAACAGATTATGTTTGCATGTATACCCGCCAAAAAAGATATTTCGAAATACTGTATTTCTGTGTGCATGTGTATATTGGGATCGAGTGCTGTCCGATACATTTTTTTTATAATCATAAAAGTATTAATTATAATTATTTTTATTTTATTTTATTGTTACAATTATTTAATAATGTTAAAGGCTCTTCATGGAACCATAGAAGCTAACAAAGAACCTTTATTTTTAAGAGTGTTTGATGATTCTGGTGGAAAGTTATCATGGTAAATTCTTAGAAGGGTTAAGGGCCTGCTCAACTGTCAGTTTGTGAAATTACGATGAAGCTACAATATGCATGGAATGTCAGTGCTTAAAATAATGGGACTGGATGTCTCGATTTCAGTATTTCCCAGCAGTTATTATATGTATGCAATAATCTGGAGGTGGTAGAGAGAAGTGATCATTTCTCTCTGGTTCTGTGAGGTCTTTTTCCACACACTATCAATCACTGTGCTCAGATAAGGATTGAGGGAGACAGATATTATGAACGGCTCAGGATTACTCTCACAGCATAGAAGAACAGTGGAAGAGGATAAGCGTCTTTGTGTGCGTGTACCAGAGCGCCGGAGCAAGTGCCTGCGGACGGAGGGGGATTTTCACATTATCGTACAGAACTGGATGTGGGCTGAGGGCGCCGGGCCAACACAAACGAGAGAAGAGCCTGGCGCCTGCACCACCAGCCCGTTTGAGCCACAGAGAAATATTTACCCAACACAGCCAAACTCTCACAGCATCCAGACGAGCGCTGAATACACTTGAGCAAAACCATTCAAGATCTGGATCTTTTTTGTCTACTTTGGAAACTTGGTATTGCTGCACTTAAGTTTCAGTATTTTTCACAATTTGTTAAGCCGTAATAATTGTCTATAAAATTATAAAAAAGTAAATAAACTAGATAACTAAAATAAAAAAAAATTATAAAAAAAGAAAACTTTCAAAATATGTGAACACATTAAAAATATATATTTGGATATAAC
>NW_015551075.1:3801097-3805551 GCF_001515605.1 Sinocyclocheilus anshuiensis | reverse complement strand
TGTGTTGTTGTTGTCTCCGTGTACTGGAAGCTTGTGACACTATAACAAATTCCTTGTATGTGCAAACATACTTGGCAATAAAGCTCTTTCTGATTCTGATTCTGATATTCCAAGTATTACAAACAGACAGTCAAGTTATCAAGTTATAATATAAATACTTAAAAGTATTATATATTTTATATTATAATATTTTAGTTATAGTAAAAATTACTAAAATTTAAATAAAAATGAATTCAATCTATACAGAGATATATTAACAAATAATAAAAGTGTTAAAAATCACAAAATTACTAATACTTAATCAAATTAAAATGAGATCTTAAAATATAAATAGGAAAGCTAATCTAGTATATCGTTAAATACCATATTTGAATATGCAGTAAATAACACTAAAACAACATTGATTCACTAAAAACACCACGGTCAAAATAAAAAGAAATGATCCTTCAAAAATTTCCAGGAAAAAAAGGTTTGGAATGACATGAAAGCAAGTTAATGACATTATTTGCATTTGTTTCAGGTGAACTATTCATTTAAACTTAATGCTAAATTACTAAGTGATATTACTTTAAAGGTGACATATCATGAAAATCTGACTTTTCCAGGTTTTAAGTGCTATAATCAGGTCCCCGGTGCATCTACCAACCAAGGAAACGTGAAAAAGATTAACCCAATCACTTTGTTTAGGTAAGCCTTTTTCTGCAAGCGTCTGAGAAAAGGAGCGCGTCTGATTTCGCTCCCTTGGTGACGTGGCAAAGGGATCTCATTATAATATTACCGCCCCTTAATCTGTAAACTTCCACTCAAGGCACTGTCATTTTGATTTCGCAAGCGACAACGGTGTACCAGGTCTAATGTCATGGTGAAAGTTTGAGCAAAACATGCTAACTGTTCTATCTTATATCTGAAGTTTAAACTCATATGGTTTAAAACGCATGATTTCAGCGTGATAAACATGATAATCAGAACCAAAACAGATTTTTTTAGCAGGTACGAGCTGTAAAGGTGCAGCTCTCTTCTGGAAAAGGGGGTGGGGAGCAGCAGCTCATTTGCATTTAAAGACACAGGCCCGAAAAACAGCTTGTTTCTGCTTCCACTCAAAATAGGCATTTTCAAAATGATATAATAAATGATCTGTGGAGTAAGTGTGGAGGAGTGGAGCTGAAACTTCACAGACACATTCTGGGGACACCAGAGACTTATATTACATTGTGAAAAGGGGCATAATATGTCACCTTTAATAAAAATAAACAATGTATTTCTATTAAATAAACAAGAGGAAAAGATATTTAACATCTGATTGTCACTTTACGATCAACAGACTCGGTTCATACAAAACTACAATATAACATCCTCTTTTTTTATTTCTCTGTGACAATTTCAAGTAAAAGATCCTGGTGTGAAGATATATTTGATTCCCGGAGCATGTCTGCGCATGATATGTTCCCATCAGTACAGCCAACGCCATGTCTATCTGCATCAGCGCTTTCTGATTTCTTTATGCATTTCTCCTCTTTTTTTCTGACACCCGTCCTCTTTCCAGTCCTTCCTCTGTCACCGTTTGTCTCTGTGTCTCAAAGGTATGCCATTACTGTCTCCATCTGTCCATCAAGATAGCTTTATGGATATCTCTCTTTTCTTTTAGACTGCTTCCTTTCTCTCCGTTTTCACTCTCGGGAATGAGTCAGCAGCGCTCGAGATGTCTGACTTATGTTACACATTCGATGGTGTGACAATATGGTAATACAAATTAGCCAGCTTCTCAAATTTCTCGGCCAGATGAGGCACATGCCACACCAGGGCCACCCAAATGCTTTCATAGCGAGACCAAACGCTGCTGGTCAGACTGACCACCTCATGGCCATCTGTGTGTGTGTTGAGTTATCAGTATCCACCCGCTGGCCCCCTCCTCCCTGTTTCCCACAAGACCCCACGCTGTCACAACAGACATTTAGCAGCTTTCACGCTAAAGGGCCACAGGGGGCTTCCTTCCTTCTCCACTTCCTCCCTCCGTTTTCCGCTTCCCCACTGTCTGTTTCGCTACATTTTGTGGGATGCCCTATACAACGCCCTTTTTAACTTAATTTCACGGCTAATTATAGACAAAAACAAGACAGCAGAAGAGGTGAATCTCACAATGGCTCTTAAGAGGGAAAAAACACACAGGAAAACAAAGTCTAAGGGGCAGGATGTAAAAATAGAAAATGCTAGGAAGCATTAAAAATGTTGTGCGGGATAATTATAGTTCAGGGCCATTTTATCTTTTTAGATGGATGCTAAGAAAACAGGAAGTAGGGCAGAGGTGCAGCTAAATGGGCTGCCCAATAGAGCGCGAGGTGAGCGATTCCTACAGCAGCGCTAGAAAAACAAACAGGTTCCAAGAGGATCAGAGCATCCGAGGAAATTCAAACACACGGGGATGGAGTATGGGAATGACGCAGTGGTGCTTTCTCATGCCGCTTGTTTAGCAGTGCGCAGTGGCACATCACAGAAATTACATCACAAGAGCTTTTGAAGTTCGTATGAATTCAAAATGTCATACTTGCAGTATTTAAAATATTAACTTTCTTAGTATGTTAATGATTTTTCCAAAGAAATTCCGTAACAGTAACAGTAAAGACATTTATAATGTTACAAAAGATTTATATTTCAAATAAATGGTTTATCAAAGAATCCTGAAAAAAAAAAAACGTATCATGGTTTCCACAAAAATATTAAGCAGCACAACTGTTTTCAAATTTGATATTAATAAGAAATGTTTCTTGAGCACTAAATCAGCATATTAGAATGATTTCTGAAGGATCATGTGACACTGAAGACTGGAGTAATGATGCTGAAAATTCAGCTTTGCTATCACAGGAATAAATTACATTTTAAAATATATTAAAATAGAAAAAAATCATTTTAAATGTAATAATATTTCACAAATTAATATTTTAATATATAAATGCAGCATTGGTGAGCATAAGAGACCTCTTTTAGAACATTTTTATACGCCACCTCAGAAATCTTTTCTGCTGACGTAACCAAAATTGTATGGAAAGGAAAAATATTAACCAATAATCAAGTGAACAATAATATGAAACCATGAAAACTGAATCAAATACCCATGGAATTGCCCACTGAGAAATAGGTCACGTTACAGAAGTTAAAGGTGTTGAGAATGCCGTCACACTGTCTTTAAAGCAAAACTGACATCTAGTCTGTTGACGTATGCTGATCTAGTCTAAAGTCATTGCAAACTCAAACCTGGAAAAAGACTAAATCACTGATACAAACAGTCTTAATCTGTTAATTGGTAAAAAATATGCTGAACATTGTCAAACACTGATAAACAAACATAAATCTTCAAAAACAGAGTACAAGATGATGATGATGATGATGATGATGAAGAAGATATATACAGAAACCAAAGCAAAGAGAAAGCATTCTGACCATCGAATGACTGCCAACAACTTGCGATTTTGATTAAAGTAATTGATCTTAAAATGTATTTACTGTAAATGTAAAAACACAAGAAATGCATGAGGAACTTACCATGGTGTGCCATATATTCGAAAGCCCTTGACGGTGACGTCAGAGTCCTGCAGGTAAACACAGTTTGTCAGGAGAGATTGAACATCGTCAAAGTCCTCTGGTTTCAACTTGGCCACGGAGGGAAAGCGATAGTAATCCTGCTTGACCAGCTCCGCCATGAAATTCTTATCGAAGGTCAGCTCATGATTCCCTGCGATCACCACTTTAAACTCGTACGGCAGGCCACCTGCAACACCATAAAAAACATACATGTTAAAACAGAACATTAACCCTTTTCCCCATAAGCAATTTTCATATTTAACACAAAACTAATTTTGGCAACTAAATTATTCAGAACAGAGGAGATATTTCACGACATGATAAAAGAAACCAATGCTCAAATAATAAACTATTTTACATATATATATATTAGTGCTGGGCGGTATACCGGTTCATACCGAATATTTTTAAATTTTACATTTTTAAAATACCGCAATAATGTCGCTTAAACAACGTTCGGAACGCGACACTGTTTGAAAGGGGTCCCTTTTCACTGTTGCACTGTGGTGAGGGAACAGCTGTATGTGTTACTAAGCGTGAAAGTTCCGAAACTGAAGCTGTAGAACTAATAGAACATGATGACAGAAGAACTCATCCACAATATCCACATTGACCGCCACAAATATCCACTGCCCCCTGCCATCAGCTCACGCGTCTCACACACACGAGCGCGACTTTAGCACTAGATTTAGCAACTTTCAGACCCTTATAGCAAATATTCATACTGACAAACCTAGCGACTTTTTTGGATAAACCTTAGCTATGGTTCAGTTGGAAGATTTCGCCAGTGCTGTCCCGCGAACGCGAGGTCTGACTTTCCCGGAGAAGCGTCACCTCTCTCGGCGTCTGTTCTGTGCAGTGAGCGGCAGAGAAGCAGC
>NW_015551075.1:3797438-3800448 GCF_001515605.1 Sinocyclocheilus anshuiensis | reverse complement strand
CATCTGTGTGTGTGTGTTGAGTTATCAGTATCCAACCGCCGGGCCCCTCCTCCCCGTTTCCCACAAGACCCCATGCTGTCACAACAGACATTTAGCAGCTTTCACGCTAAAGGGCCACAGGGGGCTTCCTTCCTTCTCCACTTCCTCCCTCCGTTTTCCGCTTCCCCACTGTCTGTTTCGCTACATTTTGTGGGATGCCCTATACAACGCCCTTTTTAACTTAATTTCACGGCTAATTATAGACAAAAACAAGACAGCAGAAGAGGTGAATCTCACAATGGCTCTTAAGAGGGAAAAAACACACAGGAAAACAAAGTCTAAGGGGCAGGATGTAAAAATAGAAAATGCTAGGAAGCATTAAAAATGTTGTGCGGGATAATTATAGTTCAGGGCCATTTTATCTTTTTAGATGGATGCTAAGAAAACAGGAAGTAGGGCAGAGGTGCAGCTAAATGGGCTGCCCAATAGAGCGCGAGGTGAGCGATTCCTACAGCAGCGCTAGAAAAACAAACAGGTTCCAAGAGGATCAGAGCATCCGAGGAAATTCAAACACACGGGGATGGAGTATGGGAATGACGCAGTGGTGCTTTCTCATGCCGCTTGTTTAGCAGTGCGCAGTGGCACATCACAGAAATTACATCACAAGAGCTTTTGAAGTTCGTATGAATTCAAAATGTCATACTTGCAGTATTTAAAATATTAACTTTCTTAGTATGTTAATGATTTTTCCAAAGAAATTCCGTAACAGTAACAGTAAAGACATTTATAATGTTACAAAAGATTTATATTTCAAATAAATGGTTTATCAAAGAATCCTGAAAAAAAAAAAACGTATCATGGTTTCCACAAAAATATTAAGCAGCACAACTGTTTTCAAATTTGATATTAATAAGAAATGTTTCTTGAGCACTAAATCAGCATATTAGAATGATTTCTGAAGGATCATGTGACACTGAAGACTGGAGTAATGATGCTGAAAATTCAGCTTTGCTATCACAGGAATAAATTACATTTTAAAATATATTAAAATAGAAAAAAATCATTTTAAATGTAATAATATTTCACAAATTAATATTTTAATATATAAATGCAGCATTGGTGAGCATAAGAGACCTCTTTTAGAACATTTTTATACGCCACCTCAGAAATCTTTTCTGCTGACGTAACCAAAATTGTATGGAAAGGAAAAATATTAACCAATAATCAAGTGAACAATAATATGAAACCATGAAAACTGAATCAAATACCCATGGAATTGCCCACTGAGAAATAGGTCACGTTACAGAAGTTAAAGGTGTTGAGAATGCCGTCACACTGTCTTTAAAGCAAAACTGACATCTAGTCTGTTGACGTATGCTGATCTAGTCTAAAGTCATTGCAAACTCAAACCTGGAAAAAGACTAAATCACTGATACAAACAGTCTTAATCTGTTAATTGGTAAAAAATATGCTGAACATTGTCAAACACTGATAAACAAACATAAATCTTCAAAAACAGAGTACAAGATGATGATGATGATGATGATGATGAAGAAGATATATACAGAAACCAAAGCAAAGAGAAAGCATTCTGACCATCGAATGACTGCCAACAACTTGCGATTTTGATTAAAGTAATTGATCTTAAAATGTATTTACTGTAAATGTAAAAACACAAGAAATGCATGAGGAACTTACCATGGTGTGCCATATATTCGAAAGCCCTTGACGGTGACGTCAGAGTCCTGCAGGTAAACACAGTTTGTCAGGAGAGATTGAACATCGTCAAAGTCCTCTGGTTTCAACTTGGCCACGGAGGGAAAGCGATAGTAATCCTGCTTGACCAGCTCCGCCATGAAATTCTTATCGAAGGTCAGCTCATGATTCCCCGCGATCACCACTTTAAACTCGTACGGCAGGCCACCTGCAACACCATAAAAAAACAAACATGTTAAAACAGAACATTAACCCTTTTCCCCATAAGCAATTTTCATATTTAACACAAAACTAATTTTGGCAACTAAATTATTCAGAACAGAGGAGATATTTCACGACATGATAAAAGAAACCAATGCTCAAATAATAAACTATTTTACATATATATATATTAGTGCTGGGCGGTATACCGGTTCATACCGAATATTTTTAAATTTTACATTTTTAAAATACCGCAATAATGTCGCTTAAACAACGTTCGGAACGCGACACTGTTTGAAAGGGGTCCCTTTTCACTGTTGCACTGTGGTGAGGGAACAGCTGTATGTGTTACTAAGCGTGAAAGTTCCGAAACTGAAGCTGTAGAACTAATAGAACATGATGACAGAAGAACTCATCCACAATATCCACATTGACCGCCACAAATATCCACTGCCCCCTGCCATCAGCTCACGCGTCTCACACACACGAGCGCGACTTTAGCACTAGATTTAGCAACTTTCAGACCCTTATAGCAAATATTCATACTGACAAACCTAGCGACTTTTTTGGATAAACCTTAGCTATGGTTCAGTTGGAAGATTTCGCCAGTGCTGTCCCGCGAACGCGAGGTCTGACTTTCCCGGAGAAGCGTCACCTCTCTCGGCGTCTGTTCTGTGCAGTGAGCGGCAGAGAAGCAGCGCATTCAGTTGGCCGCACCGCAGCTGATTCGTCAATAAATGAGTACAAAACAGCGTTTCCTAGCACCTGCCGCTTACTGATTGTTTGGAATTATAAATATGAGCGTAGTTCGTCTGTTAATATCACATGCACTTTTTTGTTTGTTGTTTTTTTTAGTTTGTTACTCAGACGCAAGCAGTGCGCTGCATGAGACAAAAAAGTAATATAGCCAAAACAACCACATAGCCGCTCTTTAGTGTAGATGCTAGGCTTGCCACGATAGACAGTGTTGACGGTGATAGCGGTGTTAAGCCGCAACACCGGTTACGTCACTTGCCCACCACCCCACCGTCGTTTTGATATTTTTTATAGAAATAAAAATCATTTAGTTCAGTAAAAGAACAGACACTACAATTAAAAACTGAATGCGGCTGCT
>NW_015551075.1:3785492-3796751 GCF_001515605.1 Sinocyclocheilus anshuiensis | reverse complement strand
AATATTACCAATATTACCAATAACCATATATACAGTCATATAAATATATAATTGAATTGAAAAGCATACTAGAATTCTGAATAAATACCAATATAACTAATATAATTCTTAATATAGATATTAATTTATATAATTATTAATATTACCAATAACCATATATACAGTCATATAAATATATAATTGAATTGAAAAGCATACTAGCTATTTTAAAATTCTGAATATTATTTTATACATATTAATTTTTTTAATAAAAAATATAACAATGTTTATTAATGCTATTTAATCCAATTTATAATAAAATACAGGTAATATTTTTTAAATCATCATTTCATATTAAAAATCCTGATTTAATATCCCATTGGGAGAATGGATTAAAAAAACATACCATTCATTGTAAGTGCTGGTTTGGAAGAACCATAACAATACATAAGTTGACATTTTTACAATAGTAGTGCAACCTAACCATGTGCCTACAGAGAAATCTCATTGGTCCAAAATCCTACACCGCATGATTGCATGTTAAACATCAAATATCTTCTGATTGGACACTGGTTTGCATTCACCACTGATAGACAGATTTCTTGTCAATGGAACTCGCATTAGGTCACATCTGAATTTATCACACAAAAATGCTCTGTTGAAGTTCATGTGAGGTTATTGTGATCCTGAGGAAAAGTCAGATAATGAAAAACAGGACTCTGCAAGTAAAAACAGGCCATTACAACAAAACATACACCAAAGCATCTTTCTTTACCTCTCTATTCAGGCTACTGTCTTTTCTCAAACAACAACCACTGTATTGTTAAGTTTGCTTCCTCCGTAACAACTATGGTTGGATATTTTTCTTTAGGGAAAAAAACAAAAGCTGAAACATAACATAAAGGCACTGTCCGTGTCTTCCAGGCCACTATGGCCTTTCTTTTCCCTTCTACAGAAAGTGCACTAAAATACATCAGGCATCCTGAACAGCACCACACATTTATTAACAGGGATGCACCAATACCACTTTCTCCAGAACTTGACCGATACTAGGGGTGTAACGATATGCGTATTCATATTGAACCGTTCGGTACGAGGCTTTCGGTTCGGTACGCATTACAAACCAAACGATTCGTTGGATTAATCCTATTAGCATACATGTGGTAAATAAAAGAGCTTAAAGTGTGTGAAATATAATGTTCTTAGTGCCACTGCACTCAACAAGGCAAAGTGCTGTCTGCCCCGCGATAACCTCCCTGTGCTGGGTTGCGTCGAAAGACGATGATCTTATCGACGATAGCCAGAGATATTGTCAAAAACATCAATTATTGGCAATATTAAGAGGATTTGGCATTTCCAATTAATGTAGGCCTGTTACATTCTTATTTTTATTAGGCCTAGGCCTATTATTATTATTATTATTATGAAGTTACTTTTATTATTAAATTAAAATTACAATTAATTTGCTGCTGTGAGGACAAGATTAGGCTATTTACTCCACAATTAAAATGTTTTTAAAAAGGTATTTTAAAACAGGTCTATCATACAATGAATTATAGTCCTATAATTAAAATATTAACACTGCAGTCATCAATAAAAATCAATGAAATAAAAAGCTTTTATTTCAAGCACTGACTTTCAAAAACAACCTGTTTAACACGAAATATGTTTCTTCTCATTTTTTTTCACTATGTACAGGCCACAAGAGAAATATTAAGGGAATAAATGAAGACAGCTATACCGTTATCAGCATATGTTGAAGTATATTCGTCTCATCGTCTCTGAGAGAATATGCGGCGTCAGATGCCGAAAGCTCCATCATTCCGTTTTTACTTTCACTTTCTGCATAGTGAATTGACTGAGATTAAGACGCATTACTCTTGCGCAAAGTTTGCACGTGTGCAAACGCGTGCTTGTGTGGCTCGCCTTCATGGTTTAAAACAGAAATATTTCCAACATTGCGACGTAACCAATTACCCCTCCCCCCCATCGAAAACGTACCGAACCATGACACCACTGTGTCGTATCGAACCGAACCGTGAATTTTGTGAACCGTTACACTCCTAGCCTATACAGATACTTTTATTTTTGGTACTTGCCGATACCGATACCTGTATTTTCAATGCATTTGTAATTTTTAAAAATACTGGTTACAGAAACCAAAAGGATATGTATAATGTTAATTGTCGAAGTTCATTTAGCAAATAGATATTTCTTTCAGTTATTTTCACACTTAATTATGCCCATTAAAATGTATTCTACAAGCTTTTGTTACTTTCACTGTTCATTTTTTTTTTGCTCTGTGGTACTTCATCTTTAATTTAATAGCATTAGAGCTACTCCATTGCGGCGGTTCAGTACCGTAAACACAAGGTGTTTTCCTGTAATAACGTAAGGAATCACTCGTTATCCTATACATAAATCTTGTAACAGTGATGAACATATTGAAACATAAGTCGCGTTTTTTATCATATGAAACATGCTGCGACTTATATTCCAAAGTGACTCATATAATGCAATTAACGTCAACAAGCAAAACATGCCCAATGCACGCACACATTTGTATCCCTCCCTCAGTCAGGAAAACACACACAGACCGTCTCTCAGTGGATTGCATAACACATATGGAACGCTTCAAATACGGAGCGAGTTTGAGAACAAATCGCAATATTTCACCTACCAAAACACAGATGAAACCAGGCGCTTTTCAAAGCAAAATGGGACTGAAAATGCAAAAGCAAAGACATAGCCTAATAAAAGTCAAAATCCGGTGTGATCAGAAGCTCCATAAAATATGTCTGAAGGTGTTCTTTGCAGCCCATTATTTGTTCTCTTTTATAAAAGCGAACAGTATGAAATAGCCAGTTTAATAAAGGCTTTTCACGATTTGAGTGGGAAGTGTGTCTTTTTTGGAAAACAATAAAAGCCAATTAAATCTTGAACTGTAAAGGGATCAGAAAGGAGCAAAACGCTTGACCGAAAGCATAAAGAAAATAAAAAGATAAACTGATTTAAAAGTAAACACTTTCCCAGCAGTTTAATTTACTTTCTTGCTCCTTCCATGAGCTCGGCACTACATAGACTGGGATATATCATAAATCCCAGTCTAATTTAATAACAGGAGCCCATCTCTCAGCTCCGCGGTCCGCAGTCAGCCAAACGCCATCACAGATCCATTTACATGGAGCTTTCCCGTCGCACAAAACCGAATCACTAACCCCCGGCGGACGAGCTTCGTGCCAGCCGCTCCATGGCGGAAAAAGGCCTAGAATGCAATTACCTCCCCACCGACTGCATCTTCTGCGTCCCCACAGGGATTTTTACAACATTTTATTGCCATCAAAATGTATTTTTCGAAGAGGACTGCAGATATAAAGTCTGTTTATTACTTTGACGAAGCTACGGAGGAACATATGGGAAGGTATGTGGCGTTTGGGAAAGGGATTTGGGTTTAGCCTCAGTGTTTGAATCTGATTTACATCAGAGGACCGCGTGGGGCACAGTTTGGCAATCGCTGTGCATAATGAATGTAAATTAAATTAGTGAAAATAAACGACACACCGTAAACATCTGAAACTAAAGGATGGCTGGTAGGGAACATGTGTATTTTGTTGAAAACAGAGCGGCGCAATCACATTCGTCAAGTTTTTCGAACCGCTGCGCAAAAAAAAAACATGTGGGATTTGATGAATAGAATTAAAAACAAAGAGCACATGGCACCAGGAAACCCAACAGCACAAATCACCAAACGTTCAATCATAAATTAAAGCAACTGTTCACCCCAAAATGAAAACTCATTATTTACTCTTCATCGTGTTTTTCAAACTAGTATGAAGTCTTCTTTCATTTTAACATAAAAGATTCATTTTTAAAGAATATCCTGGTCACTCTTTTCGTATAATGAAAGGAAATGAGCTGTCAAGCTCCAAAAAAGGTCAAATAGCATCATAAAAGTATCATAAAAATAGTTCACATGACAATCTTCTATGTTTTATAGAACCATACAATAGTCTTGTGATGAACAGAGCAAAATATAAGTTGTTATTTATTAAAAGTCTTGACATTTGCTCTAGCGAGAAATATCGACGCTTGGTTTGAATGAAACTTTCTTTTCAGTCAAATATGTGACCCTGGAGCACAAAAGCAGTCATAAGTAGCATTGCCATATTTGTAGCAATAACCAAAAATACACTGTATGGGTCAAAATCATCCATTTTTCTTTTATGCCAGAAATCATTAGGATATTAAGTAAAGATCATGTTCCATGAAGATATTTTGTAAATTACCTACTGTAAATATATCAAAACTTAATTTTTGATTAGTAATATGCATTGCTAAGAGCTTCATTTGGACAACTTTAAAGGCGATTTTCTCAATATTTAGATTTTTTTGCACCCTCAGATTCCAGATTTTCAAATAGTTGTATCTCGGACAAATATTGTCCTATCCTAACAAACCATACATCAATGGAAAGCTTATTAATTCAGCTTTCAGATAATGAAATAATCTTAATTTAAAAAAATTGACCCTTATGACTGGTTTTGTGGTCCAGGGTCACATATTTCCAATGAATCAGTCTATTTAATTTACAATACCTGTCTGAAAGATTTTTACATGAATCTGACCAATTCATATTTTACACAAAACAATTAACGTATGATGAGTAAAAGATTTTGAGGATATATTTTGCTTTTAATTTAGTGTCTGATTAAGCCAGTGTTACACTATTTTGCAACTTATTGCTTTTGCAAAATAGCAGCAACAATGGCATATTATAGATTGTAGATTGATTGTATCAATACAGATTGTGTAAATCATTTAAAAAATATATATATAAATAATTAATATTTACATGAAACAATTCCATCAATAGAGTTGAATTGATGTACAGTAACAGAAAAAAAATGACTATTTTACAATTGAATGTCTCATCCAACCAGATTTCTGAGTCTGAACTTATCCTTTCTATCTTTATCTTTTATAAAATGAAATGATGTTCTTGAGAGAAATACCAATGGGTGATTCACGAGTCAGATGTTTCCAATGAATCACTTGCGCTGGTGCACAATACCTGTCTGAATGATTCGTTCATGAATCTGACTGATTTGTTTTGTTCAGGTCACTGCAGTTATAAGGTCACTGGAGAAGACGATTTTTAGCAATTAAGAGCTCAAGTTATGGCAAGTTTCATGAATCATATGGACTAATTTAAGAAAGTTTATGATTCTTTTGTGTCCTTTGGGAAGCCTATTGTAAAGAGCAGGCAGGATATTCTTCAAAAATAAACCTTTCCTGTTTAATTCAAGAACAAAAGTCCAGGTTTGCAATGACATGAGAGTGAGTGAATAATAACAGAATTGTCATTTTAAGGCAAACTATCCCTATATCTCAGCACTGACTGTTTAAAAAACATGCAAACACTTTCTTTTTCCACCCTCACAACATTGCAAAACAAAGGAACAAAGCTGATCTATTGGACATTGGATCTATCGGCTGTCCTGCATTGATCAAAAAAATAAGCAGTGAACTCAGACAAACAAAGTCAAGACCTAGGAAAGTTCCTTATTTACGGTGCGCAGATCCATGTTTGCATCTGGAGAAGTACAGGTCAGATCTCACGGGCAAGATATTGAGCAGAACTGAACTTTAGCAAAGAAACCTCATTCCCACCAAACGATTCCTGAGAATCGTTCCCACTTATCAACAAAAACCATGATCAATAACAACGATTAGCAGCTGGGCTTTCTGTGGCAGAAAAGCCAACAAAAGTGAGCTACGTTTCACGAAAATGCATGTTGAATGAGGCAAATGCAAAAGAGAGAGAGAGAGAGAGAGAGGAATGGCAAAACCGGCAGTATTTAAAAGGTCTAAAATGAACAATACCAATTTCCCCTTGCAAGTTTAATTTATAAAGGCCTTTTATGTTTTTTTTCCCTCCTGTATCATTTAGCCCCTACTGCTAAAGAACAAAGGCGCGACCTTGGAAAGAAACACAAACATTTATGTTACGGAACTCTCCAGAAAGTATAACCGGAATGGCTTTGGCTCGGACAATGAAAACACAAAGATCCTTTTACCCGAAGATCCACTTCAGGCTCATCTGAACAACTTTCTTTGAGTTCGTCAAAAGGCTTATTATATAAACTACTCCATCATCACGTCATGTTGGAGAGAACGATTTGTTTTAAACTGACTCAACTCTTCTTTCCAAACATGGTTTTTGACAGAAGACAGCTTTCAGCCATCATGAGATTATCTATCAGCGCACAGCTGAGTGTTTACAACAAAAAGCGACGACGTGAAAAATTATTTCATCGTCAGGTTTCCTTTGGGACGTGAATAATAAGAAAGTCGGAGCGTTCTCCGACCACCAGGCACTTCAAAAGCTGCCGGGTGTCACATGCCAGGTGCCGTCGAGTATGTTGATATATGGAGGGATGGAAAGATTGCTGACAGCTCTCTCAGTTTCCTCTCTTCTGATGCACTATTTCAACCATGTGACACGGGAGTATGCACGGATGGAATGACGGCGCCAAGGACAAACCAAGAGCCTGTCACATCAAAAATCAGGCTCCTGCAAATACAAGTGTCACAGATGCTACTTTGAAATTGCAACTTGCCAAGAATCGAGTCAATTATTATCTAAATGACCAAACTATAGTAAAAATTAGTTATCTATTCTACAAGCTACATACACAAGTATCTTACTATACTGAAGGTATTTATGAAGACAATATCTTGTAGAAACTTCTTATATAATTGTAAAAACAAAAAAAATAACAAGAGCAGTAATTTTTTTGTGGGCCCAAAAATGAGGATCTGAATACATACAAAATACTAAATGATAAAACCTAAAAACTGCACTGAAAACAATGACAGACAGTATTTTACAAAATATTTTGGTGGAATAGTACAATGACATAAAATTTAGCAAACACTATATGAGTGATGACTCACCGAATCTATGAATCACTGACAGGGCCGTCCTTAGGGGGGTGCAACTGGTGCGGCCGCACCGAGCCCTGCGCTTGAGGGGGCCCCGCGGCGAACAGACCGAACCCCCCCCGGAATGAGATCGCGAACGGACCGAGGGGGGCCTCGCACCGGGCCCCGCATCAGCAAAGGACGGCCCTGATCACTGAATCTAATTTCAGAATGAACCAATTCACTGAATTAACCCATTCGAACTAAGCTGCAACAATGCTGACTTGAACTAACTTTCTTAGCAAGATTAGCTGAAAGAGAAAACAGAAGACGAAGTTTATGCGAATGTTTGCTATAACACCTGTTGTGGAAACACTGAGAATACAACTGTACTTGCAGTCCGACACATTTCAGAAAGTAATTACGTACGAAATAAAGTTTGCGTAGATGGAAGCGCCTATATTCGATGCAAAAACAGCTGAACTACTGTCACGCTACCAAAAAAATAAAAAGAAACCCCTTTTGGTGTTGTACTTTATTGAAGATATTAGAGGAAAATTATCATAAAAACAGAGCAGAAACAGTTTTGTGGGCCCAAAAATCTGATTACATAAATAATACTAACTAATAAAACCTATAAACACTGCATTGAAAACAATGACAAAAAAAAAAAAAGTAGTAAAAAGACAAAGAATTTAGCAAAAACTCTATATGACATTAATAATCAGTGAATCTAATTTCTGAATGAACCAATTCATTGAATGAAACCATTCAAACCTGGTAAGTTGCAAACATATTGACTAACTTTGTTAGCAAGATTCTGTTTAAACTATTGCTCAACAGAAAGAGAAAACACACTAATGTTTATACTAATGTTGGCCAGAACACCCATTGAGAATACAACCATTTCTGTTCACCGGTCTGACACATTTCAGAAAGCAATTATATATGACATTGAGTTTGCATTGCTGGAATTGTCTGCTCACTAAATTGTTACTTGTTGGAAATATGAGCGTCTAAAAACGTTATTTTAAAACCAGCTAAAATACTGTTACCAAAGTACTATGATACTAAAAAGTTATGTTTGCAATTTTAGTGTAGTACTTTTTACTTGTATTTATTTGCTTCCTAACTCCTAAGAGGCCACATAGATACACATATACATGATAACACACTGGATTCACTGATCTGAAGGTCAGAGATGTGTGAGGCTTCATGGGTCAATGTGATCTCTTTATGGCCGAGTCAGGTGCCAACATCCCAAACCCTCAGCCCAGGACTCCCTGGCACCAACAGAGCCAGCAACTGTTTGATTGAATCGCATGTGTTTTGATCTACACCTCAACCAAAGCACAGGATCCAAAAGGTCTTGAGGTACAGGATTTACACACAAACTATTCAGAAACTTCCTAAACTACATTTCTATGAACAGAGTTCTTAAAGAAACCAACATAAACGTCACTAACAAAAAATGTTTGGACATGAGCCATGGTATTTTGTGAGTGGCAAAGTTTTATTTTTATTTCTTTCTTTCAGTCATGATCAGTAAACAAAATACCATATGAAAGAAACTTCCATCAAAGCTAAATATAAACTCAACAAACCCACAGTTCAAATAAGAACTTTATGACTTTCTAAATGAAATGAAAACACGTTAAAAGGAGAATACAATAAGATTTGTGCATTAAACAGAGTGCATTACAAAAGTCAAGACTTATGCAAATTACGAACTCCGTGCATGCTAACACACTGCATAACAGATTGCGTGTGTGTGTGTGTGTGTTATACACACACTGTACTACAGCTCAAACTAATGACAGCATGTCACGCATCAAGGGCTTCCAAACAGATATATTAACAAGAGTTATGGAAGTCAGGACTGATGTTTCAATCTCAAATCTATCACTCTCACAGTGTGTCACAGTAAGAACATCTGTGACGGCCACATTCTGCAAGCTGGCTACGATCTGGGGCTTTTTGTCAAAAACAAATCATGCTTTTTTGTCTGTAAATTTACTTTTGCAATGGCTATTTTCAGCTGGTTATCTAATATACTGCTAATCAGCAGACAACTGCCTAGAAAATAGCAATTTATGCTAAGGTTTCCTAAAACCTAACATTTATTAACAATTTGTGGAAAACGTTAACAAAATCTTTAATCTTATATAGATAGAATAAATAAAGCTGAAAAATGTGTTATTCACAATTTTTTAGCTTTTTCTTCATCTGCATTCCACATATTTTTCATAAAATCATATTGAATTTAACCCTACATAAATAAGCATAATTAGTTGCTAATGAAGTGCCCATTGCTCTCCTATGAATCTGTAATTAGAAAGTCTTGTAGAAAATACTAAATCATTCTTACACCATGTCTACACCAGATAAAAAGATAAAAACAGATCTCACAGATTATAATAAGCAGAGCTGTCTACACTGAAAAAAGTTATCCTGCCACTTTATTGTCCTAGTCCATATGAAATAAATTTAATTTATTTACAAATACAAATATATTTTTGTTTTGTGCATTTAAACAACTTACTGTTAAATCAAAGCCACATTTAGTTTTCTTGTCTACTCATTTAAATGTTTGGTTTATGATCATATGTATATACAGTTGTGTGTAAATTTGACCTTTTTGTGTAAAATATTTCATTCCATAACCTAGTAAATGTTAATTTTAATATTACTGAACTTTAGTTGATAAAATTAAATATAGAATTATTTTCAATGAATTTTTCTTCATTTTACTATGGTTGAAGTGTGGCTTATTGGTCTGTTTTAGTAAACAGTCTCAAAAACTGATGCAACACTGGAGACTTCTACAGTGGACACAGCATTATGGAGTAAAAATGTCATAAAAACAAATATCAAATCAAAGGATTCTGGATTATCAATATTTATTAATCAATCAATGAGCTACAGTGGCACAGATACACTACCATTCAAAAGTTTGGGTTTAAGTTTTTAAAAGAAGTAAATTACACTCACCACTGCTGAATTTATTTGATCAAAAATACAGTCAAAACAGTAATATTGTGTAAAAATTATTACCATTTTAAACAACTGTTTTTTATTGTAATATATTTTAATGTAATTTATTCCCGTGATGGCAAAGCTGAATTTTCAGCAGGCATTACTCCAGTCTATCTTTGTCACATGATCCTTCAGAAATTATGCTAATATGCTGATTTGCCCAATTGGCCCTAAATCAGATAAAATTCAAAATAATAATAATAATAAAAAAAAAATTATATTTCTTTCACTTTTTCTATGCTCTTATTTTCCCTTAATATCTTCCTGTCTTAGCTTTTATTGTTTTGAATGATGACTGAAAACTTGTTTTCCTCAACTGTAAGTTGCTTTGGATAAAAGCATCTACCAAATGAATAAATGTAAATGTAATTTCTTTGGATCAATAGAAAATTCATTAAAAAAGAACAGCATCTATTTGAAATCTTTTCTAGTGAAATCTTTACTCTAACTCTTAATGTATCCTTGCTGAACAAAAGTACTGATCCCTGAAAAAAAAAAAAAAAACATACTGATGCCAAGCATTTGGATGGTACTGTACAATGACTAGATAAGCACTTTTTTTTTTACAGGAGAAATTAGGGCTGGGCGATATAGCTGAAAAATGTATCAACGATATAATGTTTCATATCATTCAGTATCGATAATTCACGAGTTCACACTTACATATAATAAACTGAGTAAAGGTTATGCGTATTTGGCGTGCTGTCCGGGGAGAGGGGTCCGAGCTCGGTTTTTTAGCCCGGACCCAGAGCGCTCCCCCCGAGTGCTCCTCCCCGTCCTGGGGTAGGAACGGGCTGAAGGTGAGGAGTCGGGGTGGTGGAGGGATGCTGAAAGACTAGAGATAATGAAGGTAAGGCTGCTTTGATTATTTATAGGGGTTCTCTCTTGTGCTGGTTGGATAGATGGTGTAATTACTGATGATGGACTGGCCGTGTTAATTATCTGCGCATGCTCCTCCTGAAATTTGTTAATAAAACATCACTTATTGACATTTTTTATAACCTTTTTTAAAACAAAAAGCAATAGATATCTAATTTCTAATGTTTTATATGCAGATTAAATAGGTCTTTATTGTATAGGTCTAATTGTCTCCCGAGGCCACAGGAGGTCGCTATGAGCAAAATAATGCAGTTCATTTAAATTGTCAATGCAAGGAAGTAACTCTATAAAAACGTGCATTACGTCTAAATTAACTCATAAAAATCAAATATAATTTTGTAAATTGCATAAACAATTATGTACAAAACAGCATCATGTATTTATGCATTGCTTAATCTAAAGAGTCGAAGCCACAGATTGCATTTAAAAACATATGAGACG
>NW_015551075.1:3778361-3784767 GCF_001515605.1 Sinocyclocheilus anshuiensis | reverse complement strand
AATATTTTGAATGAATAACGCAGCAGCGGCGCGTCTCGTGGGCTAGACTAACAAAATATTAAAATGCAACAACGTCACTTATATCATCATCACCGCATCTCGCGTGCCACTGATGACGCTCCCTGATGCACACCTAACATTCAAATGCAAATGTTTATTTTAAATTCGACTAATATTCATTCTTTATTCACAATCTCCTCATCACAGGCAGGCGCAGCACTCATTTCAGCATGTGTTTGTGTTTGTGTGTGCTGTCTGCGTCACTCATAGTACGTGCCTATATTGTGCACTATATCGAACATTTTTTCTATCGATATCGAAGAAGGTGTACCGTCGATAAATATCGATACCGTTTTATCGCCCAGGCCTAGGAGAAATACTTCCATACTTCAAAATACAAATTTAAAAGTCTGAGGAAAATCAAATCCTAATTTGACAAACCCCAAACCAGAAAAAAAAGTTATAACAAAATGACTTATTGCACCCAGAATTCCTCACTGAACAGAAAAAAAAACAGACGCAGCCTACTGAACACTTTCTGTTATTGTGACAGATGCCGTAAGGAGAAACTCAGCCTCTCCTGACCATTAGCTTCAGTCACTAAAACCTGTCACCACCACTTCACACATCGCTAAACTCCGCGTGTGTGTGAGGGTCAGCTGTGATGCAAGGGGTTAAACGGTGGTTAATCGCAGCTCTTTACCTAACCAGTCGTTAAACTTCTTGACCTCCGAGGGCAGGCCCAGCTCGGTGAAATCCCCCGTGTGCAGGAGAACGTCCCCGTAAGGCATCTGGATGCCATCTGTCCGCGAGTGTGTGTCCGACACACACACAAAACGTGTGTGGCCACTCGGCTTGGGACTGTCGTACGAGATGGGGTCCACCCTGAGAGCGAGAATAAGTGACAGAGAAACAGATGGAGGGAGAGAAAGAGAAGGAGCTTATTTTATGAGCATGAAAACCAGCAGAAATAACTGTACGCAACTGCTAGCCGGCTAGTTACATGAGCTCAGCGACATGTTTAAATCAGTCTGTCATTGCTATGCTCCTAACACGACAGAACAAACCAAAAAACGAGTGAATGAAGCATCACTGTAGTGGCAAAAGTTTTATCTATAACAGATTCATGTGTGACGGAAACATTAAGGAACTGGATTCATTATGTGATATTGGAATTGAACCACGTTTCTTATCATACACTACCATTAAAGTTTGGGGTTGGTAAGATTTTTTAATGTTTTTGAAGGAAGTCTCTTATGCTCACCAAGGCTGCATTTATGTGATCAGAAATACAGTTAAACAGTGAAATATTATTAGAAGTTTAAATAGCTGTTTTCTATGTTAATATATTTTAAAATGTAATTTATTTCTGTGTGTCTGAACATCCTTTTATTTATTTTCCCAAAGATAGTTTGGGGGGAGGCGGGGTGGAAGAAATTCTCCTCTATAACTCAAAAGGAATGAAAAAAGGATCTTGGCTGTAATTAAGTCAGAAACGTGCAATAAGCCGCACTTTCCCCCCCACTATTATTTCATTACTAAAAGGGTTGTCAGTCGACAAAAAGCCCTTGGCTCTCTAATTAACACTTACATCTCCTGTCCGACTAAAAATATAAAGGACCTTAAGAAGGGAGGTGGGTAGTTGTGCACAATACACACACACACTCTCTCTCTATCTCTCTCTCTCTCTCACACACACACACACAATTCCATTAAGGAAAACAAGTATATTAAGCAGTTGTACATAAAAGAGAATAGACTCAAATGAAAGAAAAGAAAATAGCGCAGGATGGCAAATAGCGAGTCAACAAAAAAGGAGAAGACAGATAGAAAAAGAAGAAATATACACATAAGGAAGAACAAACACTAAGGAAAATGAATGAATGAGTAAAAGAAAGAAAGAAAAAGACACCCATTTTCCATCGTCATCGGCTCGTGCATCTGTCTGAACTGTGATTACATTTATATGACCGAGTCATATCTGAAATGAACCACCTGCACAGAAAATCATCACACTTTAAAAAGGAGAGAAACAGACAGACAGAAAATAATAAAACAATATTTGTTATTGATCACAATGCAGTAAATAAAAGCAAGTCCACACACACACACACACACACACACACACACACACACACACGGTCATATTAATCTATTAGAGTCAACAAGGTTTTTCCACATGGAAGCAGAGCTGCGTATCTGTCGGTTCGCTGTCACCTGAACACGCAACTGACAGGATTTGTTTCACAAGTAAACCAACATTTTATGGACACCATTTACTATCTTAATGTGAAACTGTCTTAAAACTTTCTTTTACCTGAAAATCAAACCCATGAGTTTGGTGGTGCAAGCATGAAGCCGGAGGAACTGTATTGACCCTTAAAAACTGGTTGATTCATTTATTTTTAATAATATTTTTACTTAAATGAAACCAATTTATTTGGATGTTGAAACATTAAGTACATTTTTTTAGGTTACCTGACAAAACATTTGTTCAAGGTGCTCTCTAAAAGAAAACCGAAATCACCACAGCCACAAATATAGCCATGACCGGATGGAGCCTTTTGAATATTTGCTTATTGTTTTAAATATTCACACAGCCTTTTAAATATTCATTAGGCGGGGGGAGAATAGAAAGGATTATTCAGACCAGGGGCTTATGGAGCCACTGAAATTGCATTAGAGCAAAACTAGAATGTGTGTGTGTGTGTGTGTGTGTGTGTGTGTGTGTGTGAGAGAGAGAGAGAGAGAGAGAGAGAGAGAGAGAGAGAGAGAGAGAGAGAGAGAGAGAGAGAGAGAGAGAGAGAGAGAGAGAGAGAGAGAGAGAGAGAGAGAGAGAGAGAGAGAGAGAGAGAGAGAGAGAGAGAGAGATTGAGAGTGTGTGACACTGAAAAAGGCAAGACATATCTTGAAAGAATGAGAAAGTGAGTGAATAATGACACCATTGTTCAAATCCACAGTAAAGTATGGTAATAACAACACTTAGTTATGAGAAGCACACACTTCCTCATGTCAGGAAAAGACCTTTATAAAACACACACACACACACACACACACACACACACACATATTTAGACTCCGGATACACCGCGGCTCTTTTATTGGATACATGTGTCATATTGCACAGGAAAGCGTTTTGATTTCTGTTCAAAGATACTCTATTTGACAGCACTCACTTGATTCTTTAACCTTCAGGAACAACAAACGATTGAACTGTATCAAAGCTTCAAAAACATCCACAGTTCATCTACTTCAGAGAGCCGAAGATGCGCATGCTATTTGTGGATCTCTCTTCCTTCCTTTGGCTTTTGTTACAAGAAATAACCTAAAACTTGTAAATAGCAGCCACAATTGTTTGTAAGGTCAAAACTGTGGTAGGGAACAATTAGCTGGTTTCTATTTTGACCTTTTTCCCTTTATAGCACCGTTAACATCGTGCCCTCAGTCCTCATGGGAAGAAATAAAGTGACAAGTGATTAAAGATATCCAATAAAAGGTATATCTGCCATGCCAGTTTTTGCGTCAATCAAGTCACAATCAGAGCTAAAAATGAGTGACATTTTGTTGTTTGCTTGATTTCTATTTCTGTATGCTGTGCTGTGTAGCTCCGCCCACTGCACACTCTCATTGGTCGAAAATTCTGCTGCACATAACAGTATATTAAACATCAAATATGTTCTGATTGGCTGTGTTGCATCAAACACATTACAATTTAACCTTTCCAGATTTTTTCTAACAGCCTATAAGTGAAAATTGCATCCATTATCAGAGCAAAATGGGTATAAATTCCACTTCTCAGAATTAAGCTTCTCTTTTTGAACCAGACTATTTCCATCGACATCCATATAGCCAGATTTACATTGTGATCCCGCCCCCTCTTCGCAATCGACAGAAGAACTGTTAGTCAATGTGCTTTACAGCACAGAGACACCTGCTGTCCAATGAGAAGAAAGGAATAATTACATTAGACACCCCCCACCCCACCACCAGCACTCATTATGACATAATGATTGTCCAGTCAATAGGCGGTTAATTTAGAGCCCGACCTCTGGTCTGCGGGTTTAAAGGCAGTGCTCCAACTGCTAATTACCATCAGACGCCCATTATCTGGTTTCTTAGGTTTGAAGTCTAAAACCTTCATTTTACCAATATTACGCTTTGCTAATGTAAATGAAATCATTATCAAATTACAAAATGGACACAAAACCAGGCAAACAATTAATTGTAGATCAATATATCTGGTAAATGAGATGGTATTTTGGCATCAGCTTTTGAGGTCAGCATCAGTTAGATAAAAAAATCTATCAACAATGTATGGATAAATTGCCTGTTTTGCAAAAAAAAATAAAAAATCATACATATATACATACACATACATTTGTATATACACACGTATATATTGTATTTGTATAGATATTTTTTTTTCCTTTTTGTGAATTTCGAGCATTTCAGCATTTTGTATATATTATATAAACTAATTAGCTTTCACACACACACACACACACACACACACACATACACACACATATTAAGCTAATTTGCATTTTTGAGTAATTGTGTTTTTGTGTAATTGTCTGAAATAAAAAAAATAATAAAAAAAAAATAATAAAAATTAACCTGGAATGAAAAATAATAAACTGTTTTAATAATAAAAAAACACCTGAAATCAGGTTGATGCATTAATATTGGGTAATATGGCCGATATCAATATTGGTTACTGTACACTGAACTTCACAAATAACAACATCACAAACACGATGCATAGATGTATGATAAAAATGTTATATTAATGTTAATTTTTAAACTTAACCATTATACTTCCTGGAATAGTTTTTATTGATTTAAAGCTGCAGTCCATAAGTTTTGCCTCTGTTGCCATCTCTGTTTGAAAACCTGGAATTGCAGCTGTGTGCAGAATTATCTAGCTTGCGTGGGTTGTGAGTCGGCATGGCTCCAGCGTGGATTAATCTAATGTTTTGAGGAGTATGTGTGGCAGTCATTCACCTGGTTATGTACTTGCTCAAATATTGATTTCGGATCATTTTTAACCAAAAAAAAGTTACGGACTGCAGCTTTAACCTTCACAAATATGACAACATCACAAATTTCACTGACGGATAGACAGACAGATGGACAAACGGATAGGACATTATGTCGGTCAAAAAAAAAAATTTGTTACAGCCATTAAAAGACGACGTGCAATTTCTTCACAGAAGGATAAATCAGAGTTCTGCACAGACTACAAGGAAATATTTTGCATTTCTCTCCCGCCATGGAAAGATTCCTTCTTTAATGTAGGAATTTGGTGAGAGAGTGACCGAGAGAAAGAGCCGGTGTGAGAGAATGAACCCTATGTGTACAGTATATTTCAGAGGGCCATGTTTTGTAGATGTGGGGCACAGGGCTGTGAAAAGAGTGCCCTGCAGTCAAGCCTTTGATGCGGATAGCACCACCACTGCACTGATCTGCGGCAGGAAATGGACTTTTCAGGCTTATCTGCCTCACTCAGGGCCACGTGTGTGTGTGTGTGTGTGTGTGTATGTGTAAGACAAGAAGGGGCAGGAAGCTCCGTGAACCAGGGCCAAAGAATAAAAATTATAATGATAATCATCAAGAAGAGCCAAATATTTACTGGCTTTTCCACTCGTGCAGCTCTGCTTGTTCTACTATTGGTGAAGAAACATCAAGCTGTACGTGCAGTCCACCACCTTCCCTCATACATAGCAATGAAATCCATTTCAGACAGAGAGACACAGCGTTTCTATCTTATCTTGTGCTTCTCAGCTGTCGGCGCTAATTCAATAAACTTCAGAGCAACACAGAGAGCACAAAAGCGAGAGAGAGAGAGAGAGAGAGAGAGAGAGAGAGAGAGAGAAGCTGGAAAAACAGGATGGAGGATGAGGATGAATGAGGAAGCACTTCATGAAGAAACATTTCAATTAGAACAACTGACAATTTGCAGCCCTTTTACAAACCACTCTGTATTTCCACAGGTTGTGTTCTTATTCAAAAATCTGGTGTATTGTAAGTCTAAAATCTATTTAAAATTAAAACCACAGTTTTATTTCATATTCCGCCAAGGCGCCAACCTCTCTCCTAGAAAGAAGGATCCCTATTTTCCTGTTTTGATATCATTTTCAGCCCTTTGCCAAAAAATATCATTCAGAGTCACCACTGACAAGGATAGAAAATAATACATATAAAATAAAACAATAAGCCAAATGATGTTATTAGGCATGTTGTGAAGTGTGGTAAAAATCACTGTATTGCACAACTTCCATTGGATTTTTGCTTTTATAAAAATGGTGACAATACCATGATGTATAATAAACATTAACTATTAATATTAATTATTATACTTATCAATTATACTTACTGAAATAGTATACATTGATAAAAAAAAATA
>NW_015551075.1:3776940-3777091 GCF_001515605.1 Sinocyclocheilus anshuiensis | reverse complement strand
TAAATTTTGGTTTGACTGTATCTATTTGATAAATGAAGTTTAACATTAAACATTATACATACCCTTTTGGTTTGTACTGTAAAAATGTACAAATGCAATAAAAATATCGTACTCGGTACTCGGTATCGGCAAGTACCAAAAATAAAAGTAT
>NW_015551075.1:3775696-3776930 GCF_001515605.1 Sinocyclocheilus anshuiensis | reverse complement strand
TGTGATTCAGAAATTCAGAATGTTCAAACAGTGCAGACTGAAACAGTTAATCCTGAAGTGGCTGTTATAAAACAGATTCCTTCAATCTTACGGAAACCAATTGAAGGAAAAGTTACAGAGCATGCAATGCAGTCCACTGTGACATGAGGACAATCTAATCTTAACAAATAATCTATTCAGAACTAGCAAATCAGACGTCCTTTATCTGCGACGCAAGTGGGAAATTTTAGCCAATCGATTTAGCAGGATCTTCACTTCTCTCTGTGTGTCTATACCGGCCACAGAGCCGTTTGTCTGGAAGGGAAGTGCACGGTTGCCTGTGCCGAAATATATAACACACACACACACACACACACACACACACACACACACACACACACACACACAAGCTAAAACAGATCCCCCTGAAAGAAAGAGTCCAGGCCTTTCGGAGGAACTGCCGGAACGAGAGAGTTCTGATTTAATTCTGCGGGACATCTGCATTACGGAGGCCTGCTAGAGTGCTGCTTACTACAATTACAGTCCATGCAAAGCCTCGCTAGTTCCAATATTTTCAATCTCATGCACTTCCATTACAGGCATCGCACACGGATACGCACACGAACGTACGTACTGCACTCGATTCCTGACGTTTGTCACTCATGTGCTTCAGAAAGACAATGTAAATGTCCCTAACATAAATCTCTCAAGACAGGTGTGGTAAAGCCTGCTCATATACAGCACGTCAATGCATCTGAACTAGCCTAGTCACCATATCCTCTTTTAGAAGAGGAATTTTCTGCATGCCTTTCATCAACAAAAAAGAAAGCAATGATTTTCTCAAATAAAAAGAGAAACAGGGTTCATAAAGCAACAATATTCTTCTTTCTTCTGTCCAACAAGAAGATAAATACATGACGTAATTCAAACAACACAAAAAGTCTTTCTGTGCTGTGGTTTGTTTGTGCGCTAGGAAAGTGTGCTGCATTCGTTTAGCTCGATACGAACACCCTCTTCTTCCCCCTGGCTGGGATAAAATGAACGTCGAGTTGAAATTCTTAAATGCTTCACACTTTTATGAGCGTTTTAATTATTCAAAGGTTGTGAAATTAACAAGGCTAAAGGAAGCCGATCATAACAAATCTGAATTTATGAAAAATAAAAGAAAAATAAAAGAAGGAGGGATAATTCAAAGTAGTGCACAACATTGTAATCTTGCAGAACCTACAGAATTCTATTTTTTAATTAATTAATC
>NW_015551075.1:3764995-3775589 GCF_001515605.1 Sinocyclocheilus anshuiensis | reverse complement strand
CGGCCAAATATTGTCCTATCCTAACAAACCATACATCAATGGAAAGCTTATTTATTCAGCTTTCATATGATGTATACATCTCAATTTCGAAAAATTGACACTTAAGACTGGTTTTGTGGTCCAGGGTCACACACACACACACATATACACACATACACATATATTTTAATATATATTTATATATATATATATTAACTGTTGCAAATACTTATCCTTAACTACACATTGCCATGACATTGTAAATCACAATGATAGTGATTTAATTCACAAATCTTAAGTACACTAAATCCGCTTCATTTTGAGACAGACATCATTAAAATTAATCATAATGTGAAGTTCAGTAAGCAAGTTGAGTGAACAATTTGACAGACCGATTCCAAACAGTAACTAGGCTAACTCTTTTTGAATGATCGCAAATTCACATTCACAACTTAAACTAAGCATTATCCCATTGATGAATCTATCAAAAATAGGACTATTGTTTTTTTTTTCCATTTTCTCTTTGTGATTTCATAATTAATCTACTCTGTATTGAACAGCCGAGTATTTTAGGCTGGCATTCGTTCAGGTCTGAACACATGCACATTAAAGAGCAGGACAACGGAGCCAAAGATCAATTACACTCTTATTAAAGAGGGCTGTAGAAATAAAGGCACAGGAGCTGCCGGGCCGTGCTCGGTTGTTTCTGTCAGATCAGGTTAAAAAGAAAAAAAGCAACAACCAATTTCAGGTGGAAGGAGGCTTTGGGGAGGAGCGGTGAGCAGGGAGCAGGTGAACAACCGATTTCAATCACAAAGAAGATAGAAAGAGAGGGAACAAATAAAAAAGGATGTAGGGAAGACAATATAGGTAAAAAAATAACTAGACCAGACTAGCAGTGCTTACAAGGCAGCAAAAGAATAGTTCAAGCTTTAGGTAATTTGGGATTTAAGCTTTGGTTCTGCGTAAATGCTGCATCAGTAATTTGTCATTGAGAATAAACACATAACGTAATGTTAACTTCAGTGCAAAGCCAGCTATGTGGTTAAATAGATGCAAAAAAGACCAATCTCATATGCAAATAAGCACAAGAAAGAAGACCAATTGCAATGCAGTATGCAAAAAGATGCAAGACAGATTAAATCACAATGCAGTATTTTAGATTCTGAAACACTATCAACATTTTCAAACTTTACATATTATATTTCTCCAATAATGCAAATCTGAGGCTGAAATTATCTACACAAAAATGTCTAACTTTCTTACACAAAAATGTAATATTAGTTTGATAAAAGTTCTAACTAAACTAATAGTAGAACTTTGTGGATGAGAAGAAGAGTTTTAATCGAGTGCTGCTTTTTAAGCACTGTAATAATTTAAGTAAAAAAAATACAAAAAATACAAAAAACAACGCAGAAGTCACATCAGCTTTAGGCCCCGTCCACACGGAGACGCGTTTAGCTGTATACTCATAAATTTTGTATCGTATAGGCGTTTCGTCCACACGGATCCGGCGTTTTGGGAGCGTGAAACCGATATTTTTTTAAACCGGGTCCCAGAGTGGATAAATCTGAAAACGCCGCTCTTGCGTTTTCGTGTGGGCAGCGAATCCATATATTTTCTGAAACGATGACGTCATCAGCCCACGTCAGACACCGCTACGTCTCGTAACAGCAACAAAAACATGAACAAACACTGAACGATTGTCTTTTTATTAACTAACATTAACACAGATTAATAAATGTATTGTTCCATGTTCGTTTGTATACCGCGCGCAAGGTTTATGCGCATAGTCCAAGTCTTCTTCCCCATTTTTAGTGTATCTCTGTGGCAGAATTACAGCGCCACATACTGGTCTGGCATGTATACTACATCGTTTTGTGTCAGTTTCGTGGTTTCGTGTGGACACGAGGGGAGACGAGGGGAAAAAAAAGATCGGATAGGGAAAGCTCTGGCTTCGTGTGGACGTAGCCTTAGATATTGTTAAACAAGGTGCTCAGCATTTCCTTTCCACAAATCAGCTTCCCAAAAATCACACAAGCTTCACTAGTTGACATGACATGGCTAGCACCGGAGCATATGCTTTCTGTTGCTATGAATTTGCTCCACGCAAACAAGGAGAAAAAAAAAAACACTAAAAAAACAAATAGGTGCCTAAAAGAAAGGGGAGGGAACCAAAACTGACAAATGTGCTAGTTCTTGGCCAGAATGCTGTACAAAAGAAAAACGTTTCTTCCCAAGTCTTCCTCTGACTCCTGAGGTCATGTTGGCGAGCCTTAACGAGGGTAATTGCTGTCGATGCACAGGGGCCATGTGCATAACTGGGTCATGGCCACGATCGTCTGAACACACACTGTCTACTGTGTAGCGTAACGAAATTCCCTGCTAAACCACCTACACGAGGGCCGCATGAAGTCAAGGTGAAATCCAAACGGAGCCTATTTGTTAAACCATGTTCCTGGTGTGGTGCACAATTCATCTATACACATTATTCCAAAGTATAAAAAAAAATTTATCAGTGTTTCCCCTGCCATTATATTAGGGGGGCGGCCCGCCCTCCCAACGGCACCCCCCGCCCCCCTTGAAGGTCAAGTTAATTAAAATTGTTTTTTTTTACGTTTATTTTCTCTATAGCGCCAGATCACAACAGAAGTCATTTAAAGTTACATTTTCTATAGAACAGGTCTATACCTTGTTCTTTTATTAAACAAACTAAATAGCCTTATGTTATTTATCTTATTTACACGACGGCATGTCATTTCTGTTTCTACGTTACATGGTCGCGCTCTCTGTATGGCGCACAGCGGAGTTCCGCCCCGATGCGCGCGCACACACAAGTGATCACACTCCCACTCCCACTAGTATTTGTAAATATTAAGCCACAAAACGACTATTCAAATATGAATTCTGTGTGCTAATGAATGGCGCAGACGTGCGGTTTTGTTTACTACTTGTACTGAAGCGCGTGATGCTTCCAGTGATATTAACGTCTGCCGTCTCACTAAATGAGGACATAAATACATGAACAACATCTCCAGACCTGCTCTGAGAGTCACTTAATGAGCATTTTACCGTTTCATTTGAGTAAAACTATCCTCATATCACATACACACAGAAATGTAAAGGTATTCACGGCAACCCGTCAAAATAAAAGTTCGGTTTTACTTGAAGACATTGCAGCAGAAATATATTACTGTTGTTCAGTAGAATGTACGTAATACTACTACTACTAAAATGATTAAAACCTTATTTTTAAGGAATAATCATACAATATTTCTTCTATATTTTAATTGCAATATTAAATCCCCTTTATTTTCCCCAAAAAATTAAATGCGTTTAATTTTCATTATTTAAAAGATAAATTAAATAAATGTTTTATGTATTAAAAAAATGTAAATACTCAACACAGAATTTCTGAGGGGAAAAAATCGTAAGAATAATTGAAACTTGTTTTCCACTCTAGTGTGGAACTGCCACAAAGATCAACTTCCAATGGATAAAAAGAAATCCTACCCTACATATTTTTCTTGTTGTATCCATTCACAAAGAAATATGTTACTGATATAAAACAGGTTCGAATGTCAGTTCAGTGTAAAAAAATAAAATAAAATGTAACGTTTAAGTTAACTAACAAAACTATCATAATTTTAATGGTAAAAAGTTCCCTTACACTATAGTGAAAAACTGGAATAGCTCTAATGTGATATTTCAAGTAATTTACAGTAAAATACTGTTAAATGTACAGTTTTTGAAAGTGCAAAAGAACAAGTCATCCTATAATTTACAGTAAAAAAAACAAACATATACATTACCAGAATTCTGTGTGTCAGCTCACGTTTGATGGGTTTTCAATTAAATTATGGTTTGTTCTTTGTTTTTCCTTATTAGTCATGTACATTAGGGTTTTACGTTACATCTTCTCTTTACCACATGGGTTTTGAAGGTGGCTGTCAGTATATTATAAAGGTAAAAAACAGATTTTAGTAATTTGGTATATATTAACATTATTTCAGTTAATGAAATATACATTGTTTACTGTAAATTTAATTTCAATCTGAGAATATTGCTACCATATTTATTTTTACAGTAAAGTTCAGGCAACCACAGCTGCGGTTTCTTTTTTCTTTCTTCATAAATTTCACAGATTTTTTATGTTTATTTTATTTAAATAAAATAAAATAAACTGACTTAAAGGACCATATCAGGCAAATGCAGCTTTAAAGTAAAGCAAAATCACAGTGCATGCTGACAAGAAACTAAAAACATGATGGAAAAAGGCCTTTTCTAAAGGTCCCCCGTTTCTTCAAGCGAATGTGCAGTTGTGTGTGTTTATGTCCAGGAACGCTAGCCTCTGGTAAACACAATCATTATCTCCCCAATCTAAACAAGCCTTTGCTTTCCCAGAACACACAGCTCTATAAGCAAAGAGGTGATTAAGGAGAAAGTAGTGGATGAAGCAGGGCTGCAGCTAGAGAGGAATCACGGGCCTCGCGACGTTAAACCGCGGGTGATGCAAACACCAATGGCTTTAAATAATGATGCAGCCTTTTTAATCTTCCTCATATTACAGCTCAAAAAAACCCGCGCTGTGTTAAAACGGCTCAGTTTATACTTTTGTGCAAAATTATCAGCCTATAAAACGGCCAATAAGAATTGGAATGATGTAAAAGCTTTTGTAATAACACCAGCCTGCTACAGTAGTAAGTTTATCATCATATTCAACAGTCTGGAAGACTTTACCCAAAAATGAATAATGCTCAAACAGCATGTCTGCTGCAAAGACTTTTTCCTCCAAACCACAAACCACTACACGTAGAGTGATCGAATGAACAATCCGGTTTTAAATTGCACATAATGCAGACCATGAAAATGTATTTGACAAAGAGCTCAGTGTACGTTTCACCTGAAATATGTAATATTGTGCCACAGCTAAAATCGTAATAGTAACTATCTATTTCTGTCTGACCCGCATAGACCATTATGCTATTAAAGGTATCTTGTGTCTGATGCAGTCCAAACCTATTACAAAGTTTGCTTATTTAGGAACAAACACCATGTTAGACATATAAGGCTCTGTGATACTACGAGCCTGACAGACCAAGAAAAAAACGTATGAATTGATGCATTTCTTAATTTCAAAGTGAGCACAAAACAGAACAGCTAAAAACTAAATTGACTCACAACCATAAACGGAACGCATAAAAAAGCAAACTGAACTGTATTTCTGTGCATTGTCCCTTGTTACTCACATATGCACGTGTGGCGGTTGAAAGCGGCTCTGGTTAATGTTGTAGTGGGTGAAGGCCTGCGTGGGGTTGGAGCTGTACTCGTCCACCGAGATGGTCACTTTGCCTTGTGACGGCATTCCGTGGGCCATTCTTTCTCCACGTGACACATGAGACACTTCACCAGGACCCTGGAGCGACCCACACAGTCAGCATCCTTCAGAACCACCACTTAAACGCCGAAAAGAACCCTTGACAATGCCGAGATGAAGGACGAGATACTATCTGTGAAGAAAGAGTGACAGAATAAAGATTATGATGTGAAATCAATTGCATAAAATGACTGTAATACAGAATAATAATAATAATAATAAAAAAATAGATGGTAAAACATGGAAATGGCTAAATAACTGAAGTTGTATTGCAAAAAAATTTAAATTATGTACAATATTTGCTTTGTAGAAAGTTTATTACCTTACTGAAGTGTTATATTCTTTATATGAATGTAAAGAGTAATTGACCGCAAATAAAGTGAAAATGGACGATCATTACATTTCTACCTAAAAAATACAATTTTTTTTTTTTTGGTGTATTTAGTCATATTAAAGTATATTTTTGACTTGTAGAGAAAGAAAACGTTAATTTAGATGTTACTACGTTAAACTCAAACTTAGGTTACATTTAATATCAATTTTATTTTCTAGAATACATCTGCTTAAATATTAAAAGTTTTTCTGGCAAACATCTAATAATTATCATTTATAATCATTTTCATTTCATTTCCACTTTAAATGTATGATAAAAACAACTTTCATGCTGATCACTAATAAAGTTGTTCAGAATCTCCTCCAAACTCAACAACACAAACTCCAGTTGCAAATTTAACCAAAACTCTAATGACAGATCAATGACGGAACAATATACCATGATCCAAACCTTAATCAAGCTGACAACAAAATCTAAGCAAGAGTGTTGAAAACAAAACATAATACAAAAGGCCTAATGTCCTAACCCTTAACTACTTCATCTAACCCTCTCAAAACAACTTTCACTCACTTACTTTACTTACTTTAAAAGATGTTATAACATATTTACTGTAGAAACTGTATAGCATGTTGCTGTCAGTTTACACTTTATTCTTTGAAAGATATATAAAAATAATACAAGTAATAAAACAAAATAATACTTATATGGGAAAACAATCACATTGACCACTATTTACTGTTTAAATGCATGCAGCAATAATAACTGATTTTGCACAGGAACATCTGCCACAAAGTACGTTTACCGCACTAGATTTAGCTAGACATCATTTAATGAGGCAACCCATCATCGTACATCCTTAAAAAAATGAGTAAAGTGTGACTGCTCTCTCCATGTTATCTACTGCAGCAGTGTGTAAAAATCACATTATTCAACTAAACACAACAGGTTTAATATGTACAAGACTAAAGGCATTGAAAATGTGATGCAAATTAATTCTGAATTCTTGTTCTGTAGTGTTAGACATGCAAGCATTAGTCAGTAGTATCCTGTCAACCAATTGGATGTTTTTTATTGATGAATTATTATTATTATTATTAACTATTAATAATATAACTATAACTATTATTAGTAGTAGTAGTACTTTCTAATTTATGAGTCGTTTTCCCTCTCCCCTGTTCAACATGTCTGTAGCTTTACTTCATACCATTATTACGCAATTTTGCAAAAGTGCTAATATTCCCCCCCCACCCCACTCAACTGCAAGTGTTATTTATGCTTACTGTACTTGCATCCACAGCACTGTACAAGTGACAGAAATATTATTTCTTAGTACATTTTAATTTAATATAAATGTACTATCATATACACGACATTATGCTGATGTGCTGTAAACTTACTACAGTTTTTAAAAACGAAATACAGTATTTTCCTGTCACGTATCTGTCATTAAGTTATCTTTGATCTTACGTCAAACTTTTTCAGTCAAATACAAATAACTCTAAACGTAATATACTAGTTTGTTTAACGTAAATCAACAAATTTTTTGCATAAAACAATATTCATCCTCATGCAAAAAAAATCGCTTTCCTCACCTCTGCTAGCTAGCAACCACTAGCTTAGCTGCGTAAAAATCTGCCGTTGCGTTTAATATATAACCGCGTGATATTTATTTGCGCTCAACTCTACAGCTTCCGGCTGAACAATGCGAGGGAACGATCCAAATAAATGCTGCAAATCATGTTTAAAGTGCGGACTGCACTCTTCAGAGAGAGAGCAAAAGAGATCAACTTGAACCTACATCAACCCCGACTACAATATCACCGACATTTCGAGTTAAAAACACGCAAAGTCGCGGGTAAATGTGTCCAACGCGCCCGCCGCGAAGGGTGATCGTTCCCCGGGTGAGTAGCTGCGCTGACACCGCCGTTCAATGACAAGCCACCTCTAACCCTTTTGTGTCTTTTTTTTTTTTTCTCGCTCCCTGTCTAAGCGTACATTTCCAGGCTGCATAACACACCAGAAGAGGTTGAAAGACCCTCTTTCTCTCTCGCCCACCTCTAAAGATGTTGCTCCATACACGCCGGGGAATGCAGATGTCGGTAGCCGAAGAGGTGGCACTCGGAGCCGGGCAGGGGCAGGACCCTCGACCCTGGGAGACCCTGCGGCGAGACGCGGGAGAAGCGGCGCAGGCAGGCGGCGAGCCTCGCTCTGACTGGCGGAGAGGGGGAGCGAGTCTAGACCGCGGCAGAGGAAGAAAGGACTGCCACTGGGGTCAGAGAGCAGCGACGAGTGCATAGCCTCCGTACTAGCATGGCGGAGCGAGAGTGCGTGCGTGCGTGCGTGTGTGTGGGGGGTTACTCCTCCCCTCCCTCAGAAGAGTCTGCCATGATCTGCGTTCACACGTGGAGAGGACAGACCCTCTTCTGCTGCTTATTTTCGCGTCTTTCTGCAGTGTCTTTTGTTTTGGAGGTTACATTTTATAGCATTGATTTAATCAAACCTAAGAGGACCTAAAGTACCTTGAGGAAGTGCATTTTTTAGGTTACATTTTAAAGGAGACACCATTATTTACTTCACACTGTGTGCATAAGAGCACTGGGTCTTTGTGATGTTTGCAAAGTTTTTCCATGTAGGACTGAGTGAAAAGGGTCTGCGTTCATTTCATAGGGTAAGGTCAGGTAAAATGGGCCACTTTTTGGTGAATTACACAGCCAAATTTTGCACACTGGTCTTTGTGTGATAAGTCAGGTATTTTCTATCATTGTATGTTATAATATGTGACCCCCCCCCCCACACACACACACACACATACAAAAACAAGAGCTACTATGATATCAGAAATCCCAGCTACTGTGTTTCATGGTAAAATGAGACAGAAGATCTACAACAAAATTATTAACAAAGAATCAAACGCTCTTGTTGTTGAATACAATCATTGCTGATTTAATTTTGTAAAATGCCATTATAAGAAATGCTTTATGACTTAATGTGTCAAAATGTATGTGAGTGATAGGTTCAGTTCAGACTTACTGCGTGTGAAAATAAGAACGCAGTAAGTATAATATATAACAAATATACCAATAAAAAGCAACTTTACCTACTAAAACTCATCTGAACCACGTAGTGTGTATAGATGTGTGTGTGTGTGTGTGTGTAAGAGAGAGCCAAATTAGTGTAGAGCTCTAAAGAGCAGTTGCATATAGCATTTCTCATAAACAGCTGTAAAGAAGCAGGCATAATTTTGTTTTAAATTGTAATTTTATGTGCAATTGTGCTGTTTCAAAAACTGATAACCAAATAAACACAAGTGTTATGTGAGTATGTATTTATGGATAATGCATTCATACAGTATACTGTACATATGACGTATCCTAGCTTGAAATTAGATTATTTTAATTAAAGAGTTATTTAAAAAGAAAGGAACCATCAAAATATCTTAAAAATCTGTTCAAAATTAAATTCAGTAGCCAATTTTTATGTGACTTTTATTTAGCAACTGTATATATGGGATTATTTTGAAAAATGTAATTCACGATACTTTACTTTTTAGGTGTTCTATAGTGTTTTGTAAATGTATAAACCTTATAATTAACCATTTGTTGAAATTAGCATGTCAAGGAATTGATTTTATGCTTTATTATTTTATTATTTTATCTGAATGCCTTATGCAAAATATGGATCATAAACGTGGTGACTTATACTAAGCCGTAAAAATCATGAATGGGCTAATTGAAAAGTGTAAATTTTTACCACTGAAATCCTTGCTTGGTGAAATGACGGCATTGGACTGTATCTGCTGTGCATTACTGTTATGTGTTGCAAGCAAGAAGGTGAATCTTTGAAATGTGGATTTTTCACTGACATGTTTCAATTTTCAGAAACCCACACACACTAATACACACAAACCACACACAACGAAGCGACATTTCTATTTGACTTTTCTCTTATCTCTGGAAAATGTGTTTTCATCGACTAGCCAGCGGGCAATAATGTGAAGGCAGAGTAGGAATTTTATTCGCGGAGGCCGCCGTTAAACACTGCACCATCATTTGTCCCCCTGCCTGCACTAGCGAGAGAGAGAGAGAGCGATGATAGATACAGCTTCAAATGTCACTGAAGAAATGGCCTCTGACATTAATGTTTTATTCAGTCTTCTTCCCCTGATCACATCTATACAATAGAAAATGTAAATGTTATGCAGAATGCTTAAAAAAATTCACTATATATTTTATGACCTTCTATAAAAGAGGGGCAAAATGACTCTATGAAAATGGAAATGGAATTAAAGCCATATTAACCGGGAGGGTGGGATAGATTCTGTGACGAGTGGTGGGTGATTTTCACTTAACCCAAATCTAGCAGCAGGGGCACAAAGGGCTCTCAGATAGATAGAAGCGCACACACACACACACAGATTTATGTTGATCACATATATTGTCACTCTTTGTATTAGGAAATCAAGACTAGAGGGATCCAGAGTAGAAGAGAAAAATATAATTGGATTTCATATAATATTGCACTGCATGACAGACTGAATTAATATCAGTCAAAAGGATTTATTTTATAAAGAATTCTAAACAAGTCGGTCTGTAATACCTGGAAAAAGATAGAACATTCCTATTCACCTCGGCTCAATGCCTATGAAAATACACAACCGTGCATCTTTGCTCATGCTCATTTTTTTGAGCCAATCACCTGAGCCATAAAATGTCATGTGACTAATTATTCTGGGGCCAAATTGACATCATGACGACACTGATTGACTGATGTCAGAATGCACACAGACCCTTCAATAGTGACTCCTGAGGTGTGACGTCAAAGGCTGCCTAAAGCTAAAAATATATTTCATGTTTTTAAGAACCTCCAAAAACATCCGTGCACTGGTAAAACATCTACTATAATAT
>NW_015551075.1:3764045-3764740 GCF_001515605.1 Sinocyclocheilus anshuiensis | reverse complement strand
ATATATCAATATATATATATATATATATATATATATATAAAGACTTCTTCAGAATATACAGCTAATTTAGAATGGCCTTCAATAGAGAAACAAAAAGGTGTAGTTATGACATCTACCAGCAGAAGCTGACCGCCAATTCTAAGCAACCAAATACTGACCCTGTCTGATGTCCATCCAATTTTAAGGGCCCAAATTCACACCTTGACATTTTTAATGTCAACATTTACATGTATTCATTTAGTAGATGATTTTATCCAAAGCAACTTAAGGCTGGAAAGCACCACACAATTTTTAAAATGTGAACTGATTTTAAAACAGTTTTTGTGTTAACTGTTTACAGAGTAAAACTGGGCTTCAACAACTGATAATCACTCGCTACCAGTGTTCAAAAATTATGAACACAACAAGCTCACACAAAAACATGAAAACGTGTGGAGATACAAGACAAATTAACCTGAATTGAAACATAGTCTGAAACTAAAAAAAAAAAAAAAACAGTTTTGCCCATCACACATTATGTAATTTGTAGCAACAAAAGCAGTGTATTGTATTCCAGTCTTTATAAATGGGGAACATCAACAATCTTCATAGTGCACAATGCCATGTTTAAGAACTAGATTAGTAGACCAAGACTGAGCAGAGATGAAGTGCAGAAAACATGGGAGAGTGTGTGTGTGAGAGAGAGAGAGAGAGAG
>NW_015551075.1:3761534-3763260 GCF_001515605.1 Sinocyclocheilus anshuiensis | reverse complement strand
GAGAGAGAGAGAGAGAGAGAGAGAGAGAGAGAGAAAGGGAAAAAAACTCATCCACCAGGAATCACACAAGTCAGACCTGAATGAGTTTCAGTGTTGTGAAGGTTCTTTGCCTATTTTAATATGTTCTCATGTTGACTTAACAGTAAATATTGAAACACAAAATTTACATGTTAACAGTAAAGCAGCACATATTTATAGCACATTTTTGCAAGGTTTTACACTAAGGTTAAAAAGTTTTGGATCAATAAGATTTTTCAAAGAAAATCATACTTTATTAACAAAGAACACATTAGTTTGATTTAAATTGACAGTAAATACTTTTAAATGCAGTTCTTTTGAATCAAAGAATCCTGTAAAAATATATCACGGTTTCCACAAAAATATTAGGCAGCACAACTGTTTCTGTATATTGATAATAATAAATCTTTCTTGAGCAGCATAGAATGATTTCTGAAGGATCATGTGACACTGAAGACTGGAGTAATGATGCTGAAAATTCAGCTAGCACAGGAATAAATGACATTTTACAATAAATTAAAATAGAAAATAGTTATTTTAAATTGTAAATATATTTCACAGTATTACTGTTTTTACTGTATTTTGATCAAATAAATGCAGCCGGTGAACATAAAAGACTTATTTCAAAAACCCCAAACTTTTGAGCAGTAGAGTGTATTTGCAAAATATCAGGTTGCATTTGTAATGTTTAACCCAGTGTTTTGCTCATTGTCACTTTGACAGCTCTGCGCCTGTGGGTCCAAGGGTGTGCGCTACACGTATCACCTTTCGGAAGTCATGGAGAACTGGAGCACTGATCAGGGTGAGGACTCACAGTGCCACAATCCTGCTTCTACAAAATGTGGAATGTTTTGACAGGGTTTACAAAGGTCTGTTGTTCTGTAACAGCACATCTCATAGAGACAGCTCAATCATGACTGAAGTTACTCTTTCGCTAAGCTGCAACTGCCATTCGAACAGGACACCTCATCCCCTACACACAATACGACAGAACGATAGAACGATAGATAGATAGATAGATAGATAGATGTTTAACCCAGTGTTTTGCTCATTGTCACTTTGACAGCTCTGCGCCTGTGGGTCCAAGGGTGTGCGCTACACGTATCACCTTTCGGAAGTCATGGAGAACTGGAGCACTGATCAGGGTGAGGACTCACAGTGCCACAATCCTGCTTCTACAAAATGTGGAATGTTTTGACAGGGTTTACAAAGGTCTGTTGTTCTGTAACAGCACATCTCATAGAGACAGCTCAATCATGACTGAAGTTACTCTTTCGCTAAGCTGCAACTGCCATTCGACCAGGACACCTCATCCCCTACACACAATACGACAGAACGATAGATAGATAGATAGATGTAAAATTCTTTGAATCTATCTATCTATGAAAAAATAAGAAAGTTAGAGTGTTGACCCTCTCCTCACCTCTTACTTGTAAATTCTTTGAGTGTCTGTGTTTGAATTCAGAATCCAGAATGAAGTTGATTCTCTTCAGAGAGACTGAACTCTCAATCCCATCTCTCCCCTCCACTAATGCTAAACCACAGAGGTGGATCAATCACTCTTCCCTAGCTCTCCCCATCGGCTCTGAAAGTGTGACAATAAAAGAAGGAAGAACAGAAAACTTTATTGTAGAGATGGTACGGCAACTGTGTGAAACAACAACTGCTCGACGTGTTTGTGAGGGTCACATGGCAGCGTAGCATATTT
>NW_015551075.1:3751264-3761417 GCF_001515605.1 Sinocyclocheilus anshuiensis | reverse complement strand
TTATAACAAATTATACTTATTAATTTTAATTATAAATATTAATTGTAATATATTAACAAGTAATACATTATAATTATAAGAAGAAGAGGAAGAAAAATAATATAAAATATCTTAGTCTTAAAATAGACATCCTTTTCTTAATGCAAAATAACTTTTTTATTTTGGCACGAAATATGTGTTCTTGACAAATTTGGATAAAAGCATATGTGTAATCATGCTGGCATCTGGGTGTAAACATTCATTTTAGTCTGCGATGAACCAACTGCACTTTTACATGATGGTCATATATACGCTTGCAATAATGCATTTAGACTTTATGGCCTCAGAGATACCACATGAAATGGTCTCTCATGTGAATAATGCATGTGAATCATGAATATATGTATATATTGTTTAGCTTTAGATAGAAATGTGTGATATATCTGTACCATGAAGTCTGTGCGTTAGCGCTTGTATGCGTCTCAGACGATATAAGAGTTTCATTGCTTTCCACCCTGCTGTGGTTGTTGATAGTGTTTTGCTCTGAGAATTGTGAGCGTTTGTATGTGTGGCAGGTGATGTTTGTCTCTGTAGCGTCTATATTTCACTCTTTGTCAAACATTCATTCTCGTCCCGCTCGATCACTCAACAGACCTGCAATGAAACACAAGGCTGACATCTTCTTTGTCCCCAATAATCAAATAAATCTGACTGCAGGCCCATGCACTCCATGATTGCATATTATATTTTGAAAGGAACAAATATGAAAACCAATTTGATTTAGAACATATTGATTAAATTTTTATAGTCTCTCCATATTCAACGAGAAAAGAGAAATCATGGGTGTCGTTAAGCCTATTGAGAGGCTTGATGTTCTCGGGCTCTCGGTTCTAATGACATTTCAGACTCGTTTGGAATGAAAGCAAACAAACCGCACTGTTTAATTTCTTGAAAGCTCAGAGCTCGTGGTTGTTTGGATGCATGTTAGAAGTATTTGGCCAAATGCACACTGCGGTGACAAGGTTTAGCAGTGATAACTGGAGTGAATCCCCTAAATTATGAATGTTTTGTCATGTAACCTAAAACAATGTGCTTTGTGTGGAAATATCGAATTTAACAGATTTTATTCATGCAAGGAAAAAAAAGATAATTTTTTTTTCTATTATTAACTTAAACCTCTGGGGTAGAAGTAGATGACTTTATATATATACTCACAGAAAAGAAGGTACAAAGCTGTCACTTGGACAGTACTCAAAGGTACAAATGCTAAATGCTACCCCTAAATGGTACGTATTAGTACCTTAAAGGGGTCATAACACACAGTTTCTGCCAGTCTTGGTTAGCTATAGAGTAGTATTGCATCCTTCACATCTCCGAAGAGTCTTTAGTTTTACCAGATTTATAATAAACAGATACAGCTTTACGCTCCTCTCCAAAAACAGTCGAGCTCCTGGAGGTGTGCCGTGGGCGGAGCTAAAGAGTCACGAGCACGAGAAGCCTTTGCGTAGCAATCGTCTGCAAGCTGTGACATCAACATAAAACAGGAACAAAAACTTTATTGACTTTGGTTAGCAAGGTTAGCTTTTCCTCACAACCAAAAATACACTTCTTTGGTGACATTGTTGATTTCGTCGTCAAAAAATTTGGCACAGAAATACTCTTTCATACGTCCAACTCGTTTTTTTTTTTTTTTCTTTGGCCATGTTTAGCATGAGAAACAGAGAAACAGTGTAAATAAGTAAGAATGCATGAAGGCCTCCCCTTAAAAAGTAAATTTTAGTACCTAAAGTGTGCATATTAGTATATGAGCATCACCCCAGTGACAGTTTTGTACCTTTTTTCTCAGAGTGTACATTTAAAATTATTGAATAAAACTGCCTACCTGCTAACAAGTAATTTAAACTGTTACCACACTATTTTTCACAGTATACCAAACCATGATCCAACCATAATCCATGAACCAAACAAAAACAACTCCACATTTGCCATCTCTGATTTGAAACAAAATCAAAAATTATGAAATTAATTATGAAAAGTGAATGATCTAGGCTATACTTGTCTCATGAAGCATGACATAATCAAATTGAAATCACCAAAACAAACACGCCCCTACCCAAAAGAATCACACCCCTATCTTGCCTCCACCCCCAAATTTCTGAACATGCTATTCAACACAGGCACCTCCCCCATCACTACTGGACACGCCCCTTACTGGTGATTGGCTACAAGTGTGTTTTGGTGCTCGGTCCGATCCACTTTCAACAGAGTTTCTCAGAAATCGCTTACTGCACCTTTAAAGTCACCAATTATTCGTATAAAATTGCAATTCATTTAAAAAAAACAAAGACTTTATTGCAAAATCTTAAAATACTACCTTTCAAAAGTTAAATTAAATTTAAAGCAATTAAATTTATTCAGCACGGAAGCATTAAATTGATCAAAAGTGACAGTAAAAACATTAATAATGTTAAAAAAAAATTATATTTCAAATAAATATGGTTGTCATTCCAAAAGCCAAAACAGTTTAGTTTGGTTGTTAACACTCAATGTGGATTTAATTTTAACATTGTTTTCATTACTCGAGTTAACTGGGTTGTAGAATGCAGAGCAGAACTACTTCCTGTGTGGGATACTCACTCTATCTCTGCTTCCTGTATGTGTCCATTTACCCATCGCTTCATCTCTACACATCTGTCTCTATCTCTCCTTCCCTTCCCCCATCCTTCCTCTCTGCCCACTTCCATTTAACTCTCTATTCCATTTCGAGAGGAGATGGTAGATGGTCTCTTCATTATGTGGAACACAGACAGCGTGATTGTGTGTGTGTGTGTGTGTGTGTGTGTGTGCGTGTGGAATGAGTGAGAGCCAACCGAGTACATGCAATGTTTTATATCCTGTCAATGCCATTCCTAGTTGCTGTCCCGCGGCCATGATTTACCATGTTTTAGCCAAGTCCCCAATGCAGAAAATGAAAGAGCCGTTTTCCGCCCCTCTCTGCCTGCTTCCAATTCATCTCTCTTTCTCTTTCTCACTCTGTCTGTCATATTTTGCAGCTAGAAGGCTGTTTGTAGCACTTTCATAAAAGCATTCCTGGATCATTCCTGCTATGCACTAACTTATGAAGTGTAAAAACTGAATATGTTTGTATTTTAAGTATGTGTTTCTAATAAAGGGTATTCAGACTTGAGGGAGCAAGAAAATAACTGGATGTCTACCAGGACTGAAATAAAGCGCAAAAGTTAGCCATTGATAAATGATGGATTGACATTAGCTTAAATAAAGATGTCAACTTGATTTTGATATCTTTTAAAAATTATTTTGATATGTAGATATCATACAGATTTTTATAATATAATCAAGCAGGAATGTGAAATACCAATTAATGCCAAAAAACATCTCATTCATCGCAAACACTTATATTTGTGTTTTGCACCAAAATGATGTCACTTCCTGAAGGCTGATGTCACTATGGCACTATTAAATGAATATTACAAAAGACTATGGATGGAAAGTGAAATTGAATTAACATTTTATAAGAAAAAAACAATAAAATTATCACTATTTTAAAAAAAAAACTGTGAATAAGTTAATGCATAACTATCGAATCTCGTTTCCCCTTTAGGAGTGAAAAATGAAACAGGTAACTATAAAGATAAAGTTTAAAATAATAAGATATGAAAGTCACAATTATGAGAAATAAAGTTGAAATTGTCGCATTTTCTTTTTTTATGACAGGTTTGAGTCCCATGAAGCATGACATAATCAAATTACAAAGAGTACAATGTATATCTATTGACTTATATTAAACAACTTATTAGTAAAAAGAATAATATATTGCAATTTATAAAAAAAAATATTGCAAAATCTTCAAATAAAATACTGTTCAAAAGTTCAGGATTGGTGACATTTTAAAAATATTTTTGAAAGAAGTCTCCCATACTTTCCAAGGCTGAATTTATTTGATCAATATTACAGCAAAAATAGTCATATTTTGAAATATTATTACAATTTAAAATATCGAACCCATGACAGTGGCGTTGCTAACACCATGATCTAATTTGAGCTACAGGAATGCTACACCCACTACAACCGAAGCGATGAAAATAAATGAACTAATATGATTTTCATCATAAAAAATTAAGACAAATTTACTGAAGATATGAAAATGTACTGTCCAGTAGGAATGATCGGTTCGGTCCAATCAAATCTTCTACTGGACCCCGAGAAGCAGATCACTAATATATATAAAAAGTCTGTTCATTATTTGCAGTACATGAATAACACATAACTATTCACATGCACAGTCAAATAAATGAAAGAGAAAGAGAGCACTGATGAGGTGCAGGAGATGTGTTTGTGTCGTGTGTTTATGTGCGTGGGCAAAAACTGAGAGCGGGAAGAAAAAGAAACAGACAAATAAAGTCTGTCTGTTAAATTGATGACCTCACGTATCTGTGGCACACGCCTCTCTCTAGAGTCTCACAACCTCAGGACCATCACACACAATCAAATCTGCCGCTCACTGATGTGTTACATCTGGGCTGCTCTCTGCCTCTCTCTCTCTGGAAACGAATGCTGTCTGTTCAAACAGTCAAAATAAATACAGATGACATGAAAGAATTGCAAAGACAAGCAAAGAACTACATGCATGTGTGTATATAGTTTACAATATTATTTATCTTGTAATGTAGCTGCAGTTCATGTTTCCAATCACTCACTCGGCAGGGGTTCTTACAATAGTACGATGTTTACCTTGATGTGGGAGGCTGTACCTTTACTTATGGACTCCATGTTTTTTTTTTTTTTCATGTATACTTAAGAGTTTCAGTTCAGAGGAAAAAAAACACATGGGAAGGTATATGAAATATGGAATTAATGTATATTTTTATACACAGACAGACAGACACACACACACTGTGTATGTATATATGAGAATATTATATATATTCTGACGAGAAAATGTAACTATTTTACGAGGTGGCGATATTCTATAAATTTGCACAGTGTAAATTGTACAAAATCGTCCAATTTTTAGCAAAAGAGTAAGCATGATGGTCCACTCCTAAACATAACCATCAATGGAGAGTCAGCAGACCGTACAAAAATATCCGAATGACATTGCTTGAATTCATATGAATTAGTCAAAAATTCACCAATACTTAAAAAAAAAAAAAAAAAAATTACAGATTACCATGACATGGTGTTGATACAGAAATACTACCGTTCAAAAATACAGCAATATTGTGAAACATTTATTATTATTATCATCATCAATATTGTGCTGTTTAATATTTTTTTTGTGTGGAATATATATATATATATCAAGTTTAAATCTCCAAAGAACCATATACAGTGGCTCCTAAAAGTATTAGGGTAATGCATGCTTAAAAAAATATGAATACCAATGCATTGTATAACAGAATATCTAAGCAAAATGACTTCATTTTAAAGTAAGATAGCACAGGCACACTTTAAACAAATCAATAAAAGAAGCTTGTTAGGTTTTAAAGTATAAAACAATAGATATACTGTTCAAAATGCAGACAAAATGTATTTGGACACCTGTGTCCTGGAGAAGTGACTTCATAAAGTACTTCCATTAATAAACCTTTACACCACGGTTGAAAAGTCAGCAGAAGTTACTTTATGAAATTCAGACATTATAAAAGTGTCCAAATACATTTTGGAGTCTCGGTAATAGTCAAGTGAAAAACCCTATTCAGCAGGCTTTTCTTGCTGAAAAGAACCATTGAAAAGCTTCAATCAATCATTTTTATTTAAGAGTGAAAACAGTAATAAAAGCAAACTGAAGCCAGATGCATAGTGATACAGACTTAAAGTATTTATCACTTATGAAGTCTGAATTAGAATGGGTTTCATGTCAAAGTGCTACCAGACCTCTCTGAATCGAAAAGACCTGCTCATTCAAAACATGGACTGCAAACTGTGACTGTCTCTATAGTTTATCTGGTGACAACTTAATTTTACAAGTGTTACACCAGTTACTCACATCTAACAATCTAAATTTTTCCTTGAAACCTTCAGATTTCACTCTTGATGATGTGTATTACAGTAACACGTTCAAATTAAATATATTGATATTACAAATAAAATATAAAGTATACTGATCTGCCTTGATTTACAGCATTTGTGCTTTGGCTTGCATAAAGATTCCGTTAGTTTATAACACAGTTTACTTCAATGACAGCAAAAAGACAAACTAAGATTCTTGGCATCCCTGTTATTTATCTATATTTCCTGCATTATGTCACTTGCAATTCAACAACCACAAGTTGTATAAAAAAAAGTATAAAATTATGTTTAAAATGTTAAATGTTAAAATGAATGTATGACAAAGCCAACATGCCATTTGGTGTTTTTTTAAGGTGCAATGTGAAATTCTATATTGCATATTCACTTACTGCCCTACAGTTTTATACTTTTTTTTTTCTGAACGTGCATATGCAATATAGACTATTTTATCTGACTATTTCTGAGCTGAAATCTCACAAACTCACACTTCTGAGAATAAAAGTCTGAATTGTGAGATATAAGTTTGTAATTGCGAGAAAAAAAGTCAGAATTATGAGATAAAAAGTCAAAAAAAAAAATGTTTTATTATGGCAGAAAAAAAAACCAGAACTGGCTAACTGGGCGGAATTCTGAGTTTATATTGCAATTGTGACTTTTTAGGAATTGTAGGAATTGCAGGAATTGTGAGATAAAAAAATTACCTTGTTTTATTTATTTATAAATATTTCGTGGCGTAAACAAAAAGCAGAATTTTGAGATGTAAACTCAGATTTCTGATATCTCACACTTCTGACTGTTTTCCTGAAATTCTGAGAAAAAAAGGTCAGAATTGCGAGATAAAAACTCAGAAATCTGAGAAAGAAAATTCTGAATTGTGAGATATAAACTCAGAAAGAAAGAAAAAAGTCAGAATTCTGTGTTTATATCTCACAATGCTGGTGTTTTTTTTCTTGCATGTTTATATCTTACATTTATGATTTTTTTTGTCAGAATTCCAAGAAATAAAGACCAAACTGTAAGATAAAATGTCACAATTACCTTTTTTATTCCGAGGGTACTACTATCTACACTTTAGGTACTAATTTCAGACATCCCACCTATTTCCAGGAGATGGTACCATCAACCGCTATATCAATATGCACGAGAATCCCGGACCTTCCGGGAAACAAGTACTTTGTAATTTGTTTCAGAGTACTAATATGTATCTTTATGGTACTAATATTAAGGTGCAAATAAGGTACAAATATATACACCTTTTAGCTTTTGTACCTCAGGGGACGGCCCCAGTGACAGCTCTGTACTTTTTTTCTGTGGATTTCTATTGACCAGTGTTTTCATGCAGAAGATTTAGATGATAATATAAGCAGTTTAGTAGCTTCAATAAATATAAGTCAGTTTTCATTCATGTGCAGTGTGGGTGCATAAATATGTATGTGTGGCCTTAAGACAAACCTACACAGAATTGGCCAAACCTGTCTTGCGTGTCACTGTACAGTTGTGAACTCAGTTCTGCTGGTTTAGGTTCTGCGCAGTCCGTAGGCTGTGTGTGAACGCTTTACACAAGAGTAAAGGCGAGTGAGCTCTTTGAGTGGGCCTTGGCCTACCCGCCTGTGTCTGGGGAAGGCCCCGGAGGACTAGTAGACGCGTGGCTAGCTTTATGCAGTATTCATAGGATGTAAAGAATGGCCCGTCTCAGAGAGAAAAAAAAAAGAAAGAAAGAGAGGAAGAGTAAGAGAGAAAAATGGAACCATTATTCCAGGCCTCTAACGGGAGCTGCTTGTTTTTGCAGCACAAGCAGGGGAGCCTGAATATTAGTATGTACAGAGGAAGCTAAGAGTGTGTGTGTGCGTCCAGATGTGTATACACAAGGAGTCATTATACTGAGAACTGCAGCATTTACATTATATGTATATACAGGAGTGTGTGAGCCAATACTCACGACTTCTGCTGTGCTAAACTTCAGATGGAGCTGATGAATATACACACACAGACAGATTCAGACAAAGAAATCATCAGGTATGAGGGAAACTGTTTAATGATATATATATATATATATATATATATATATATATATATATGGTTTGTTTAAGTGGACCTAGCAAAAGTAGAATGCTAAATTGTATTCAGGGGCGGACTTACCCATTAGGCAAAGGTAGGCCACCGCCTTGGGCCCCCAAAAGCCAAGGGCCCCCTAAAATGCTTTTCATATAGGAGACCTTTTATTTCTAAGCGGCCTGAGCTGAAAGTCATAACCAGCTCTGACATGAGAATTTTCCATGGTTAACCAATTTCCACTGAAATGCTCCAAGACACAACATAAGACAATCAGAAGTCATACACCCACCCTGTTATTATTAATAATTGTATTATTAATACCTCTACTACTACTCCTACTATTATTAGTTTGTTGCTTTCTTGATCTCAATAATAATGATGATGAATATTATTATTATTTATAGTTTGTAGCTCATATGCTCTTAGTCTTAATACTACTACTACTACTACTACTAATAATAATAATAATAATTGTATTATTACTACAACTACCATTATTATTATTATCATTATAAATAATCTGGCCTCTGGTTAGGACACAATGTTTTGCTCGTTCCCTTTTCTTCAGTCAGAACCAATTCTGAACTTAGATATGGCTTGTTCCATGCTAAAGAGTCGCACACAGTGTTGCCAACTAATTTTCAGGGGAAGTTGCTAAAGGAAGGTTTATTTGTTGCTAAAAGTTGCTAAATGACGCGATGTCATTGCGTAATCACGATGCAAAATTGTCACTGCATCAAATCTCAGCAAAAAATATAAACAAATTTATATATGTTAATTTAGATGTTTATAAAATAATATAAATGCATAATATAATATTAAAATATAAATAACTAATTATAAATACAACATTGAATTTAACACTTACACATTTTTGAACGATTACAATTTAAGTTTATTTTTATTAGCTAGTAAACTAGTAAAACTACTCATTCTGAACAATTATAGTTTCAAGCAGTGTATTAGTAGTTAGTATGCTACACTCTAAGAAAAGTCTGTAAAAATTGGGCAAAATCTACTAATATGAAGGAATTTTCCGTAATTATTATTCACAGGTTTTTACCTACATTTTAAATTACGCATTGTATTTTGTGTTTTCGGGTTACATGGTTACAACGGATAATGTCCTGGAAAATGACCTTTTACATTTTTCTAAATATTTTTCTTAAAGTTGTACTAACTTAACAGTCGCAGGTACAAGCTATTACTAACAAGGTGTATCATAAAATAACACTTATTCAGTTATTATTATTATTAAACTGAACAATTGCAAATAGCAGCTAACTTAATTCATGTGATGTGTGTACCACTAGACATCTTTGGTTTCCTCTTGTGTAATTTAGATGGAAAATTTGTGCCTTTTATCGTTTAAATCACCTATCAAAAGTTGCTAAAAGTTGCCAAATAAATTAAAAAAATAGCTACATTTGTTGCTAGGTGCTTTTGGAAGAAAAAGTTGCTAGGTTAGTGTGAAAAGTTGCTAAATTTAGCAACAAAATTGCTAAATTGGCAACACTGGTTAGACCAACACAGGATTTAGTGCGCGTGCGCTTTTATAGTGCGTTCTTTCGCTGCATGATTCAGTCTATTAATATGCATTAACAATGATCACATACTTCAAGATAAGGAGGCAGAAAATGTATATATTTATATCAGTTCATATAGTTAATCAATATCACACGAAGAGTGCCGTTTTTTCTTAAAAAATCAGCATGGTTACAAATGTGATATTTATTTTATACAACAGTTCAATAAACAATAAGTTAATATCTAGAGACTTACGTTTTAGACACCATATTGGCTGTTTTTGCGCTATTTCTGTGCTATTTCGCCAACAAAAAAACATTCCAAACACAGCCACAGCACAGTTTTGCGTCTCTGAGCAACATGATGTTGTTTTGTTTCTGAATGAATCAACTGTTTAAGTGATTCGGTTCAATCGCAATGACTCACTTAAACTTGCTGCCACCTACTGGCGGTTTTAATTTCACATTTAAAGTATCTTTTCATTTTTTTAATAATTTCAAATATCAGTATTCAACATTTCATGTTTTAAATATCAAAACATTATTTATGCATTTGTAAC
>NW_015551075.1:3743530-3750931 GCF_001515605.1 Sinocyclocheilus anshuiensis | reverse complement strand
GTTCGAGTCTCGTACCGGCAGGGATTGTAGGTGGGAGGAGCGAATGTACAGTGCTCTTTCCCACCTTCAATACCATGACTGAGGTGCCCTTGAGCAAGGCACTGAGCCCCCAACTGCTGCCTGGGTGCCACAGCATAAATGGCTGCCCACTGGTCTGGGTGTGTGTTCACGGTGTGTGTGTGTGTGTGTGTGTGTGTGTTCACTGCTGTGTGTGTGCACTTAGGATGGGATAAATGCAGAGCACTAATTCCAAGTATGGGTAACCATACTTGGCCACATGTCACTTCACTTTAATAAATTTTTATTCATTTTACGGTATTTCGGTATTTTTGAAAATGATCATGCTACTATTTTCCATACAAACTTCCATATTAAGCTCAAAAAGATCTTCATAAAAGTACTCATGTGCTCCATTTGAACTCTTTAAACCACAAGCAGTGGAATTTCAAATGTTTCATGTCCCACTTTAATCATTTAAAACTCATTCTTGTTTTTTAATTTGTTTTGTACCATGTAAGAAAGAAAATAATTTCAAATTGCAGATGAACAAACAGTACAGAAGTATATTTTAAAGTATCATTTAAAATGATAATTTCTTTAAATACAAAAAAAATATATATCCACTTCAACACAAAATAAGTAAATCATCATTGATTAACCAATGGTGCATTATTGCTGTTCTGTCTCTGTTAATGGAATCTGTTATAGTTCATTTCTAGAGTCATCATTTCCTAAACACTTCAAGCTTATGATCAGAGTCTGACTGGGTTTGTTGCAGGCTTCAGGACAGTTTGTGCGCACACACACATACCTTACCTTTTCCTTTGCAACACTGACCGCATGAACAATGGGTTGATTGTGAGGTCTGGTAGAGTAGTGTGGAGGGGTGTCAGACAGGGGCATGAGGGTGACCCCTCTTACAGACTCACAGCATCCCCGGACACCTTCTCAAATATATCACAGCAGGACACAGAAAATACTGTACGAGGAGCAAAATAATATGATCAAGTTCTCTAAAGAGAGTGACAATCTGAAAACTGGAAGAGCTACAAAAGAATTATAGATAGTGAATATAGATACATACACAAAAAGTGTAATTAAAAAGACATACCTGGAGAGAGCTATCCGTTAGCATTCCCATTCATTTCAATGGCAGATTGAGATTTTGTTGAACCAACTTTTGCTTTAATTACAGCCTTTGCTTTAATTGCTTTTTTTTTTTGGTTTTGGTCATTGTCATATTGGAAGGTAAACCTTCTTCCCATTGACAACTTTCTGGCAGAGGGCAGCAGATTTTCCTCAAGAATTTGGCAGTGTTCTTTTTCCAACTCAGTGATTCTGGTTTTTACTTTATTTATTTATTTATTTTTGACGTTGGTGTTATATCTTTCACTTGGATATTATAAGTTGCACTGAGTAAATACAGCATGATAAAACAAAAACTGTGTGCATCTTCATTTCAGGCTGCAAAGCAACAAAATGTGATTAATTTAAAGGGGGGTGATTCTTTTCTATACCCACTATATATACAGTATATGTATATTTATATAGTATATTTATATGTACATGTATGTATATATAAAATAAAATAAAATAAAATAATAAAACGAATGAAAGTGTGTCAGTGTTTTGGACTTGTTTTTTCTTGTTTTACCCGTCTTTGTTCCTGGTTTTCCATATATGGTCTTTTTCCTGATCTCGTTTAGTTTAATGATGATTCCTGGCACCTGTGTTTGTTAATTATCCTGTGTATTTAAGTTCCTGTTTGTTCCTTCCTTGCTGTCGGGCCAACTCGTTGAGTTCGTGTGTTTGCTTCAGTTTCTATGTTGGAATCTCCCCTGTGTTTCGTCAATAAAGATGGTGTATGATTACTCGTGCCTCCTGCGTTTTCCCTGCAACGACGTACCGTGACAGATGACCCGACCAAAACAGAACAGTAAGCGGCGCCCCCTCTCCCCTTGTTTGTTTTCCATTTTTTAAAAAGTTTTTTTGTTTCCTGTTTGTTTCTCCCCGTGGAGATGGAAATAGCCGCTCGGTTCTCTGCTGTTGGCTCCAGCCCCAGAGCTCGCTCCAGTGTTGGCTCCAGCCCCAGAGCTCGCTCCAGTGTCGGCTCCAGTCCCTGAGTTCGCTCCAGTATCCGCTCTATCCTCTGACCAGAGTTGAGAGATGGCTCTAGCCCCAGACCAGCGTCAAGATAGGGCTGCAGTTCCCACTTCCAGCCCCGTGAGGACTCTTGTTCCCGAGTTTAGCCCACGGAGGGCTCCTGTTCCCGAGTTTAGCCCAGTGAGGGCTCCAGTCACCGAGTTTAGCCCAGTGAGGGCTACAGTCCCCGAGTTTGGCCCAGAGAAGGTTCTAGTCCCCGAGTTTGGCCCAGAGAAGGTTCTAGTCTGCTCCGCCATGGCCCTCTGAGCTCCCTGATCCGCCCTGGAGGCCTCCCGTGTCTCTGTCCTGTACCAGCGTCCAGGGCGCCCACACCCCCTCCCTGGTGGATATGTTACGGCGCGGGATGCGCCTTCCGGGAGGGGGGAGTAATGTCAGTGTTTTGGACTTGTTTTTTCTTGATTTACCCGTCTTTGTTCCTGGTTTTCCATGTATGGTCTTTTCCCTGGTCTCGTTTAGTTTAATGATGATTCCTGGCACCTGTGTTTGTTAATTATCCTGTGTATTTAAGTTCCTGTTTGTTCCTTCCTTGCTGTCGGGTCAACTCGTTGAGTTTGTGCGTTTGCTTCAGTTTCTATGTTGGAATCTCCCCTGTGTTTCGTCAATAAAGACGGTTTATGATTACTCGTGTCTCCTGCGTTTTCCCTGCAACAATGTACCGTGACAGTGTGCTTTTCTATTCACGACAGAATGCCTACAGACTTTTTTTCAAGTAGGTCCCATCTTAATCCTGAAAAAGATGTGTACAGCCATGAACCAGTCATTTATCACAATATTTTTGTTCAGTTTATTACATAATTAATCATTTCATGTAGGCAATAATAATAATTATAAATAATAAATAAATTGTCATAATATAAATTGTTACAAGTAAAAATATTTATTATTGTTATTATAATAAAAATGTTTCACAGGAACAGCAGCAGTATTTTCGAATAAATGTCTTGAAATGTTGTTTCATTCACAACTCACTGTTTACATATTCTGTGTTTATTCTATGACGACATACCGATTAAGTTGTTTACACAGGTTGTGAATTGTTTACATGGGTTGTTTGTACAACGGTTTCATTCAGATTTCCCATTTACGCTCATGCTTTGGTCTGATTAATGACTGTATATGGGGAATGTAAAGCACGTGCCATGAAATGTTTTGACTACCATATGCTGCCAGTCGCTCACAAACTAAATAGAGAGTTATAGCCCGATTAAAGTGTCTACATGTCTTAAATAAAATTACACAATTAAAAAAAATGTTCCCCATGCCTTATTACAGCAATTTTCATATCCAAAATATTGTCTGTGGTCATATTACTGCTGTCTATGTAAACACAGCCACCGTCTGATCTTTAATCACATAATTGACACCACGTGTGGCAGAACTCAGGTGCAGAATCGCGGCACCTCACCGGACCAGGTATAAATCATGTGTGATTACTGTAGCGAGCGCTCGCCCACCGCCAGCCAGGTAGCCTCTGGCTCTATATATGGAGATCTATTTATAACCCCCTGTGTCACTGCCGCTGCTCTTTGCTGTTTTGCAGTGCACTGCAAATCTCCTTCGTCTCTGTTCTTGTTCTGTTCACCAACCCATCGGTCCTCTGCCATCTCTTACCTCCCATCCCCATTCATCCAAGCTCTCGCATATGAGAACCAAAACAGCAGCACTGTCACTCTGATTATGAATTCCAAGGCCAGAACAAAACATTATGTTTGGAAATATACAGCTGGAGTGGAGAACATCTGACATATGAAGAGTTTCAGTTGATGTGCCACTTTAAAATTACCTACCAGTTGCAGAAATCGCAGAAAGTGCTTGTGGATTGAATTCTGATCATGCAGTAGGCAACTACTTTATCCGATCATAATATACTGCTATATACTGTTTGTAATTCAAAAGGGCATAATACAGATTTTCTATTTTTGCAATAGTGCAAGTATACTTTAAAAAATGGTGTAGAAATAATTTTCAATCTGAAATTGCTATTAAATTTCACAAACAGTTACAAAGAAATGGCAAGTAACAAAATAATCTGTTTTATTTACAACTTCGAAAAATCATTTTTTTATAGTGTATGAATGTAAAATATAAAATACTGTACATCAGGGATCTGGATATTAAGTAAGAACTCCTTATAACAAATTGTATAAAAATGAAGCCTTTGATTTTAAGTTTGGCCTATACACTGTAAAAGACAATTTGTTGAGTCAACTTAAAAAACTCTGATACGCCACTGCCTTAAAATTTTTTTGTTATCTTAATTTCTTTTTTTTTTTTTGGTGTGATGCAGTTGTTTCATCATGCGTTTGAAACAACAGTTATACTAGTTCATTCAACTTTCAGCTTAGTTGAGGGCCAATAAACTTTTATATAAAATGTTCTTGTTGTCTGGACAATTTATAAAAAATGTATTAAAAAACTGTTATGTCTACAAAAAAAAAAAATAAATAAAAATAAAAAAGTTGAAATGGCAAGATTTCAAAATAATTTTTTACAGTGTAATAGCATGAATTGAGTACAATATTAATGTATTTAAATACATTATGATGATGACATTGCAAAGACATCAAAATAACTATTATTAATGTATAATTTAAGCATTTATTTATTTATGTTTGTTTAATTTAAACTTTTTTGTTGTATTTTATTATTAGAGTAATATGCTTGTACACTTATTCAATTGTTTATTTGAATTGTTTAATTTCAGTTTTATTTTATTAATAGATTATTGTACTTGTCTACTTTGCTTTAATGTTTTTACTTAAATGAAAAATTACTGAAATTTATTTTATTAGAGAGGTAAAATCAAATGTTTGGCTTGGTTGAAATTAACCCAGCTTTGCATTTTTGTCTGAATCATATTCGGATACAATATGCTGAAGACCCCTTGAATGCTGTCTGATTTTAAAAGTCGGCACAGAGAAGTGGCACAAAAAAAAAAAAAAGGCCTTCAAATTTAAAACTGGCATATAATAGCATGTTTAATATCACATTAATGTATTTAAATGCTTTATTATGAAGATGACATTGCAAAGACATTAAAATAATTATTATTAATGTGTAATTTATGCATTGGTTTATTTATGCAATTGATTAATTTAAACGTTAATTCATTATATTTAGTTATATGCTTACATTTTGCTTTAACTTTTTATACATTTCAGTATTTTTTTATGTGAGAGGTACAACAAAATGGTTGGTTTGGTTAAAGTTAGCTCAAAAAAACAAATGGTGCACTTGTTGAAGACCCCTTCTATACAATGCTGTCTGATTTTAAAAGTCAGCTCAGGGATGTGGCACAGTGGTTAATACATACGTTTGAACCAATGAAGAGCCATTGTGCTCATATGAAGCTCAAGGTTCACGGCTGGCCTGCATCCCGACTACAATCCCCCTCCATCTCCTTCCAGTTTTCTGTCTCTCTCACCTACTCTAAAGACAAATGTGCATAAATAATATGTAATTTGCACTCTTTCTTTACATTTACATCAATATGAAGAAATGTACCAAGAACATATTTGTAAATTACACAAATATAAATCAGCAAAGACAGAAATAATTTTGGAATTATGTTATGATATGAAACAACATTAATAGTGACGGTTAACACATGCACATTCCTCCAAAGACTGCATAAATAACATGTTAAATAAAGGTTAGGTGTTCTTTTATTTTGCGCAATAAAAGAAGATTAAATTCTTTCGTTGTCTGCCAGTTCTTTTGCGGAAGAGGTCACAGGACTTTTTGTGTGTCAGGGAAAGAGAAAAGAAAAAGAAAAAAAAAACACGGGGGAAAATTACCTGCCTTAATGCTAGTGGCAGCCTGTAATTTATGAGACTTTTTCATGAAAGCTCTGAGGTTAAGTAGGCAGGCAGGCCTTTTTAGTTCTGGTATTGACGTGTTTCGCTGCTCACAATGAGTGACTAAAATGGCAGTTCCTTTATGGACCGTCCACGCTGTTGCTTCTGAACATCTGCACATACATTTCCCATAAAGCCTTTTAAAATACCTCAAGTTTCAAAAGCAATATTCAAGACTGGGAAAAAAAAAAGAAAAGAAAAGGCCGGAGACAGACGAGAGAACAGAAAAGAGGGGGTAATTTATTAAGTGCTCTTAGACTGAAATGCAAGTTTTGTCTTACATCTAAAATTGGACTAGAGGAAAACGGGGGTGAGGTAAGGGGTTGAGATGACATCAGCAGAGGTCAGCGGGTGCGAGGAGGACGTGAAAGAGTCAATGTTTAATCTGAGCTTATTTGTTTGTTTGTTTTTTGCCATATTGGTTTTTTTTCTCTCAAGTAAATTGTTTTCAGTAAAATAATCCAAAACAGACAGGCTCACCATATAAAAACTGAATAAATAAATGAAAAATAATTATTGAACTAACTTAAAAAAAATAATGAAATAATCACCATAAAATGAATGAATGTTTGTTTTTATTGTTTTATTAAAATAATTGTTTTTTTAATGGTTTTATTAAAATTATTTGGTGGTGAATACATTTTAATAATTGTAATTATCTATATAAAAAATATTATTTTGAAAATTGCAATTATTAAAATATCCTTACCAAAAATGTTTTTTGATATATATATACTGATTTATTAATGTCATTTAATTGTTTCATTTTAATTAGCTATAATTGCATTATATTGCAATTATTTAATGATAATTCTCAGTGTGTCTGCAAACCCATCTTGAGCAAACCATTCGGTGTATATGTGTGTGTGTGTGTGTGTGTGTGTATGAGTGAGTGTGGTCGACTCATGCTTTCACTCTGACACTTTTAGCTGCCCATGGGGCACTGCACACAGTGCTCTGCTTCCTGTGTGATGGGTATGACCAGAATAAAATCAGAATGTATAGCTCCTACCCATACAAATATGGAGCGATGCCTGAGAATCGAGTGCAGAGGTACTGTGCTTCACTTCCTGTTCACTGCTAAACATACATGCACTGCAAAAGAAACACAAATACACAATGACAAATATGACAAACAAGAATAAAGTAAAATGTAAAATAATTTTAACGTGGTCACGTTGGTTATGTTGACGGAAGTTAGCCTATTGTGAGGTAAGGGGTTGAGATGACATCAGCAGAGGTCAGCGGGTGCGAGGAGGACGTGAAAGAGTCAATGTTTAATCTGAGCCTGAGACACAGTGGTCAAACTCTGAGGTCCCATATGACATTAGAAATAGCGAAACATCGCCTGTTGACTTATTTAAATAAACAGTTTTTGTAA
>NW_015551075.1:3709589-3743127 GCF_001515605.1 Sinocyclocheilus anshuiensis | reverse complement strand
CTGCGTAATATCATTGCGCCTGCTGCACTCATGGTACGGCAGCAAAGTTCCTTGATTATTACGCCGGAATGAGAGAGTTATAGTTCCTAGCCATATCGGCCTAGAAATTCGTAACTTTTCATTTTCCGTCGGTCTTAGTACGCGATGAAATAAATGAAAAATAATTATTGAACTAACTTAAAAAAAATAATGAAATAATCACCATAAAATGAATGAATGTTTGTTTTTATTGTTTTATTAAAATAATTGTTTTTTTAATGGTTTTATTAAAATTATTTGGTGGTGAATACATTTTAATAATTGTAATTATCTATATAAAAAATATTATTTTGAAAATTGCAATTATTAAAATATCCTTACCAAAAATGTTTTTTGATATATATATACTGATTTATTAATGTCATTTAATTGTTTCATTTTAATTAGCTATAATTGCATTATATTGCAATTATTTAATGATAATTCTCAGTGTGTCTGCAAACCCATCTTGAGCAAACCATTCGGTGTATATGTGTGTGTGTGTGTGTGTGTGTGTATGAGTGAGTGTGGTCGACTCATGCTTTCACTCTGACACTTTTAGCTGCCCATGGGGCACTGCACACAGTGCTCTGCTTCCTGTGTGATGGGTATGACCAGAATAAAATCAGAATGTATAGCTCCTACCCATACAAATATGGAGCGATGCCTGAGAATCGAGTGCAGAGGTACTGTGCTTCACTTCCTGTTCACTGCTAAACATACATGCACTGCAAAAGAAACACAAATACACAATGACAAATATGACAAACAAGAATAAAGTAAAATGTAAAATAATTTTAACGTGGTCACGTTGGTTATGTTGACGGAAGTTAGCCTATTTTCAGGCGCTGCGTAATATCATTACGCCTGCTGCACCCATGGTACGGCAGCAAAGTTCCTTGATTATTACGCCGGAATGAGAGAGTTATAGTTCCTAGCCATATCGGCCTAGAAATTCGTAACTTTTCATTTTCCGTCGGTCTTAGTACACGATGTAACTACAGAAGAGTCAAGTTTTAAACAGGAAAAATATAGAAACTCTTTGGTCATTTTTGAGCGAGATGCTAACGGTCTAATCAGATTCAACGATCTATGCTAAGCTACAGCTAAAAGTGCTACCGCCAGACGCGGAGATCGGCTGAATGGATTCGAAAACGGTAAGACTCAACTGTTTAACTCTAGCGGAGTTGGAAAATGTTTTCAAAAATAGTGGAGTGTTCCTTTAATGTTGTGGGCCTTTTTTTCTGCCGGAGGTCCTGAACATCTTGCTCAGATACATGGCATCATGGATTCTATCAAATACCAACAGATAAAAAATCTAAACCTGACTGCCTCTGTTAGAAATCTTATAATGGGCCGGGTTGAATCTTCCATCAGGACAATGATCCAAAACAAACATCAAAATCAACACAAAAATGTGTCACTGAGCACAAAATGAAGCTTCTGCCATGGTCGTCTCAGTTCCCTGACCTGAACCCTATAAAAAAATGAGTGGAGTGAAATGAAGAGAAGAAGCACCAACATGGAGCTGGGAATCTGAAGGATCTGGAGTGCTTCTGTATGAAGGAATGTTCTCTGATCTCTTGTCAGCTGTTCTCCAAACTCATCAGGCATTATAGGAGAAAACTCAGAGCTGTTATCTTGGGAAAAGGATGTTGCTATAATTGGGTGCCAATAATTGTGGCCAAGGTGACCTAGAGAAAAACATTTATTTCATAATGAGATTTCCCCCCACTTTTCATTGCTTTACTTCAATGATAGGTTAGAATTTTGTGAATTTGTTTGAATGAAAGATCAAAAGGATAAATGATGCAGATTTATTTTCACAGCCACCTTTGCTCATATTTTACCAAGGGTGCCAATATTAGTGGAGGGCACTGTATATCCATCGCCATCAAGTTCTGTAAAATGATCATTATGGGGTAAAGATACATTTACACATGAGGTAAAAAGCAGAGGCCACAAATTACTGCTAATGCCTGACTCATTTCTTCATTGTAATATTATCTATTAGTTTAGAATACAATTATTATTTGGTTGTTTTTATATTTTGAGGGTAATATATAAAGAAAGAATGGGTAATAAAATAATTAAAAATAAATAAATAAATAAATGTGACCCTGATTGAATGCCATGTTTCAATTTTCTTGCATTCCTCCGGCAAATCTTTTGTTTGTGACTATGTGCATATCTCTGCTCTGTTTATCCTGTCAGGGTCTTGAAGAGATTGACAGTTCTGACACGGCCAATCAGCTGCTCAGAAACAAGGTCACTTGTCAGGCACAGTCTTTGATTGGCTGCAGGTAAGAAGAGTCTTTTTTGATAGGTGACAGTTTCACTTCACCAAGGGCAACTTGGTGCTATAACAGGTAATAAATATTTTTGTAAATATGAATGAGGTCTAGAGGTGCTAGTATGATGTGTGTTTATAAAGCTATGTGCATTAGGGCATGTGAGCTGTGCACACTTGTGTCATTTTGCATGTGTTGCTAGTGTAGGGGACAAAAAGTGGCATGTACTGTACATGATGTCTGAGTGTCAGTGATAAGAACTGTCTATATAGAAAATATCCAAAAGACAGAGCGGTCAAAAGGGGCCTGATCACTATCATAGCGGAAAAAAATAAAAATAAATTGAAATTAAACAAACACATGCAAAATGATCAAATGCATAAATAAACAAACAAACGCACAAATAAATAAATGCTTAAATAAATAAATGCATTAAATAAATTAATAAATTATAAATAAATGCCTAAACAAATGAATAAACAAACAAAAATGTTAAAATGAATGCATAAACAAATGCAAAATAAGCAAGTGCACAAATAAACAAATGTATAAATAAAATGAATAAACACAAAAAACAGAATAAATGCTTAAATGAATGCATAAGTGACGTGACATGTGGCCAAGTATGGTGACCCATACTCGGAATTAGTGCTCTGCATTTACCCATCCAAAGTGCACACACACAGCAGTGAACACACACAAACCGTGAACACACACCCGGAGCAGTGGGTCCGGGAATAAATAAATTCATACACAAATGCAGTAGTAAATAAATGCCTAAATAAACAAATGCTTGAACAAATGTTTGCATAAACAACTGTATAACAAACAAATGAGCAAAATAAATGTCTAAATAAATAAATGCACAAGTAAACAATTTAAATGCATACACAAATGCATGAATAAATAAATGCATAAATAAACAAATGAAATAAATGCATAAATAATTGCTTAAAACAACAAATAAATTAAATAAACTTCAACCTATCAGTAGTATGGTCAAACAACTAGCGCACATGCTCCAGAAACATCGAGCACTGGTACTTGTATGGCATACATGGGTTTAAGACGAGACAAGATCAAGTGCATTGAGGCAAATTTTTAGCCTTAGTAAGTGGGATGTTAGGTTGCTGGTTAGGTTCGAACCCTGTAAGCTCCATTGTGCATAAGGTACTTAACCTCAGGTTGCTCCGAGTGGATTGTCTTTGTAATAAGTGTACTGTAATGTGCAGTGGTGCTCATAGTTTCAGTGAAGCCGTAATAATGAGACGGGGGGCATCTGCGCACATATGTTTCCTGAGCCTCCCACTGCCACAGCATCCACCACTATTACTATCAAAACCAGTTAGCCAAGGATGATGACCATCTAGATCAGACCTCTATACAACCCACTACGACATGCCCACCTCTCTCATCTATGTTCACAAACAACTACCAGCAGCTGCACTGAATATTGTGTAAACAACTACCAAACTGTTGAATATCTATAAAGAAAAAACATATAAAATATCACCAACACAGTGAGCTACATGTGTAAGGAACTGTAAAAAGGACAGCTCAAGAAAAACAGCTCGATCCAGTCTAAACTAATACAAACGTTAACAAACATCAAACCAGATGAAAGCTCCGGCTGCCGAGTTTTAAAATAAACTTCATCTAGAGGAACGTGCCAGGGCACTGCATGTGATTCATTGTTTTGGCCTCCAAAGATGGATGGCAGAAGTAGATTTTGGACTCAGAGTGATATAACTTATTGCTCACTATCCTTTTGCTGAACATACTGAAAACATTGAAGATATTATAAATGTGTATAGGCTTAAAAAGAAAACTTTCATGTCTATCTAAAATGTTACTTAGCAAAGCCAAAATACACATTGAGCAGACTAAACCTGATGTATTTTGAAACAAATTCAACCAAGTAACCCACTATGAATGTGATGTATACTTGGCGAGCATTCTCAATTGTTAATATAACAGTTAAGACAGCACGCTTTTTTTTTTTCGAGGACAGGGTTAATAAGCCTTAAAAGGTTTGCACAAGATGAACACAATATATTGAACTCATGAACTGAAAAGCTTTTTTCAGCGATGACCTCTAGACTTTACCTTCCGATGACTGTAGATAACAACCTCGAAGGGAAAATGATGGAATACATCACATGTGTTTTGTCCACACAAGTATCTTGACCCCGGTGACCCTTAAAGGCTTAACCTCTGACCTCTGACATTGAAAAAGCAATTATTGCCTTCTGATAATCAAAATGTGTTGTTCTTGAGTGGCACGGGGTTCAGTGGCCATGAGGTAAGAGGCCTGAAATACATCTGAAGAAAGACTGCAACCTGGGAAATTACATGCTTAGAGGTGAGGTCACTTTGGAGAGGGACACAGGTGCAGAGCAACAGCACTAAAGCCTTTAGCTCTTCACCACAGCGTCAAACTGCCTGCCAAGAAAAATATTGAGGACACAATGGCAGGATAATATGTGTGGATTAAATGGCTTCTGGGATACGGCAATAATATAAGGCAATAATGAATTCATCTGCGCTGTTATTCTGACTTTTGTTTAGTTTTTTTCAGACGTGTTACAGAACCAGTTTTATTATATTAATAATATATAATATTAATAATATACTGTACAGAATGGCTTCTGGGATATGAACTGCATTTACAACTATATTAATAATATAGAATATATTATTATGTATTCTAGAATATATTTATTAATATAGAATATCCAACCTGCATTATTTTTTATTTTAGCTTTTGTGTTTTGCTTGTTCTAATTATCAAATGTTATTATTGTTGTTTATTTATTTATTTTTATTATTATTTGTAATGGTTATAGCTAAACTCTGCCAATAATAATGAAAAACGAATAAATAAATAAATTAATAAAGCAAATAAATCAATCAATAAATATAATAAAATTACTAAAATTGAAAATAAAATGAAAAAATAAAACAAAACACAATAAACAAAAAACAATAAAATAATAGCAACAAAAACACATAAAAATAATAAATAATACAAATAAAAACAAAAATAATAAAAAATTAATAATAAAATAATACAAAACAGAATATAAAATGAATAAAACAAAAATTATTACAATAATTAAAAATAAAATAATTAAAATAAAAAATTAAATAGAATAAAATTAAACAAAATAAAGTAATAAAAAATAAACTACAAAATAAATTGTACATGTATAATGATAGAAATTATTAGTCAATCTACCCTTTTATATTGGATTTTGATGGATTGTGGTCCGTGGATCTGTCCGCTACATGAGATCAAAACATACAATATTAACACATGAAGCCAATGCTATTACTCTTTATTATAAAATATTACTGTTATCAAATATTGTGATAACAAAAGAACCATGCAAATGAATTGATTTCCAGAGTTAGTTCCATACTGTAAATTTAAATATGTACATTCTATATTCATCAATAGATTATAAGACCACAAATTATGAAAAAAGAGAGCAGGGCAAACTCATGCATGAAAAACAATGCTGAAAGATGGATCAACATCAACACCAGAAAAGGGGATGATGATCAAATCAGAGACAGTATGTCTCTTTTATGCCCTGATCAAACAGTGTCAGGCACATGATATTTCTGCACTGTAAGAAACTGACTGTGAAAGTCACAGTAATTAACTGGCAGCAAGTGACAAGTAACTTACTGTAGAAAAGAACTACAGTAATTTACTGGCAGCAAGTGACAAGTAACTTACTGTAGAAAAGACCTACAGTGATTAACTGGCAGCTAGTGACAAGTAACTTACTGTAGAAGCAATAACCATATTTTCGCTGTTTTCATTTACAGTAGCAACCATGTAACTGTAAAGTAAAACTCACTAATTTGCAAATTTTTGCTTATTACACAGGACAGTGTAGCGATTGGTGGGGAATGTGATCGGCAAAGGACCTTAAGCCAGGAATCGAACACAGGTCACCAGAGACACAGTTGCACTATATGTCAGTGCGCGAACCACTAGACTATTGGTACTGACAGGTTCCATTGCTGTTTAGTTATATTGGTTCACCCCAAATAAAAAATAAAATAAAAAAAATGAATATGAAATAAATAATGCATGTTGCACGATTTAAATATAAATATTCATTTATCAACAGTCACAGTTAACTGCTCATCATTATAACAAGCGTAATTTATCATTCTTCACTTATTGCTAGATGTGTTGAAAAAAATAAAATCTTGATGACCTTCTGGTCATTTTTTTTAATTTATTTTTTTATTAAATAATACATTTGCTAATGTAATTGAATTACAGTGAGGTCAAATTAAATGCAGTCATTGGCTGGAAACCCAGCTGCCAGTGTAGGCTACTATGTTTTATATGAAATAAATAATGCATGTTGCACGATTTAAATATAAATATTCATTTATCAACAGTCACAGTTAACTGCTCATCATTATAACAAGCTTCATTAATCATTCTTCACTTATTGCTGGATGTGTTGAAAACAATAAAATCTTGATGACCTTCTGGTCATTTTTTTATTTTTATTTTTATTAAAGAATACATTTGCTTCCTGTATTCTCTATTCAAACCTAAAATGTAATTGAATTACAGTGAGGTCAAATTAAATGCAGTCATTGGCTGGAAACCCAGCTGCCAGTGTAGGCTACTATGTTTTATCTTCTCTATCCCAGTGGCTGGGTTTCAGAAAAACCTAGTGTATAGCAGTACGGTGAAATCACGTTCTGGGGGGTGAATTTATGATTATGATACTGAAGTTAAAATAATATGATAATAATTAAAAGTTTGTATGAAGCAGTATAATGGGCTGTTTTTGTACAGGTAAAATAACTGGAAGAGAAAGACACCAGAAGCCAAACACATTCAAGTTACAAATAGTTGCGCCCGCTCTCTTGTGAAAACTAAGCTGGATATAAATAATATCCATTATTTTTTACAGCACATTGTTGGTTACTGTAATTTTCTACAGTACATAATTGCTTGTTGTATTTTCTACAATACATTGGTAATTACTGTGATTTTCTACAGTACATAATTAGTTATTGTGTTTTCTACAATACATTGGAAGTTACTGTGATTTTCTACAAGACATTGCTGGTTACTGTGACACTCACAGTACTTCTTACATTACTGCAATTTTGGCTGAAACTACGGTATTCTACTGTGAACTAGTATACAGTAATTTCCTGTGCACAAACAGTAAATTCCTGTAGATTTCACATAAATTCTTTACAGTGTGGTCTCTATATGGCTCAGGTTGCACCTTCAAAATGTAAAGCTACAGGAAGTCCATTCACTTAGACAAAAAAGGATAATATTTGTATTTGTTAATTATACAAAGCAGTTGGTAAACTAATAATGTGCCGTCTTACATTTTCACCATCGTTCATGAGGGGGAGAGAGAGAGAGAGAAAGAGAACGCTGCAGTGACAGACAAACTCTCAAGCGCCAAACAGGCCAGCGTGGTCCAATCCTCCTGACATTTTTCATTGTGTGTAATTGCCATTCATTCACTAATGGAGTGCATTGTGTCAGTAATGACAGGAAATGTCAAGTCCCCAACCCGAGTAGGGGTTCGCCATAATTGTTTGCCTTTTCACATGAAGATACACTAGCGTTTCCCCCTGGAAAGGGGAAGAAAGAAAGGTATGCCCGTGTTGTCACTGGAGATCCTTCCTGCCAGTTTCAAGATTGCGTTAAGCCTTATTACTTTGCATTCATCATATTTAATTATGCTGTGGTATGCAAAGTCATAGTACAACCCATCATTTTCTCCACCGTCTCAGTGAAAGGTGAAGGACATCGTTTGACAGTAAAATGTCATTCGTGAAGTTTGCATTCGTGTTTTGAAACCTTTGAAACCTTTCAAAATATTGGAACAATAAAAGCTGTAATTTGGTTAATAAAAACAGAGAAATTAGAAAATAAAGCTGAATATAATCAGACAGGAAGATGCATTTATAGTTAAAAAAAAAAGGCTGAACACATAAAAAATCTGCGATTGAAAATCTAATTTAACTCGAAATATACATTTAAAATAAAAAATATACATTTAAAATAAAAGAAAAATATTACATAAAAAAACTATTCTGCACAAGAATATGCAAGCTCATTTCCATCATGGAATTAAAAAATAAATAAATAAAACAATTAAAACGCGACATTTTATCTCACAATTCTGTTATTAAATTACAAAAATGCAAAAAAGAAGAATTTTCACCAGTGGTCTTTTGAAACTATAAAGTTATTTCTACTTGATAAATTATCCATCAATGATACACAAACCCAACATATTTTTGCAAGGTTTGGCATAGAATCCTATAAAACCTCTTAAACTTCAGAATGTTTTCTAGTACTTGTATTTTAAAACCAAATTCCTAAGAGTTTAAAACCTTTTCAGAGGTATTTGCTGGCTTGATGACATACCCTGGCCGACATAGACCATTGGACCTCAACTAAATTTGTTTGTCCTCTGTTCTGATGCATTATGGGGAAAAAGGAATTGAAAACAAGGGGACTGAGAGGTACCAAGGTCCACTTTGTGGTCCTGATTGTATTGAGAATGAGACCCCGGCAACATGCACTTCAGTCCGGGCTACAAAGAGAAAATCAATACAGTGCAATTAAGCACAAAGCAAAGCTCAGAGGAGAAGCAGCAAGATTTATTTATTCAATTCAAACTCCTGGTTACTGAAGTTAATTTGGCCTGGGTGCTTTGATAGCGCTCTCAAAGCCATTTCCATACTGAGGATAACTGCTTAGGCACACATATGAAGAGTACTGAAAAGTTGTGGGAAAAATTGTCTAGCAAAACACATCAAGATTCAGCATAACAGATGAGATTAGAGGAAAAGAATGCTTTATCAAGTCAAGAACCAAACTGAGAAAGCTACGTTACTGTTCAAAAGTTTGGAGCCAGCACGATTTGTTTTTGAAATAAGTCTCTTTATGCTCACTGTATTTATTTGATCAAAAATACAGTAAAAACAGTAATTGTGAAATATTATTTGAATTTAAAAGAACTGTTTTCTATTGCAATACATTTTAAAATATTATTTATTCCTGTGATGCAAAGCTCAATTTTCAGCATCATTACTCCAGACTTAGTGTCACATGATCCTTCAGAAATCATTCTAATATGAAAGTATTAATTTTTCAAAAAGAAAAAAATATATATTAAAATCTAGCTGTTCCCAAACTGGTTGTGGACATTGAATGGTACCTTTAAGTGGTTGAAGAGAAGCTAGTCATTTACATTTAATCATTGAGCAGACACTAAAGCGACTCAAAATCAGTAACATCACAAGCAATTTATCATTAATGATTTAAAAATATTGCACAAGTCAGCACTATTGCAATGCTGAGTTACACAAGTAAATTAGCCATGGCCCATGCATCGTGCTCTAAAAATCATTTTATGGGAAAAGAAAACACTGAAAATAATTTTTTGAAGTTGTAAATGAAAGAAAGATTATTCTATACTGAAATACTGTTTCAGTCTTTCTACTTCAAAATTGTACAATTCATTCAATGTATTACTTGTCATCATTTCTTTGTAATTATTTGTGAAATTGACTTTTACAATTTCTGAGTGAAAATAGTTTCGATATTTTCTTCAGTAAAGGCTCAGTCAAACAATCATTAAAATACACATTTTCAAAAATATCCAGAGGACAAACAACTCCTTTTGAACAGACAAAAAGACCATAGGTGCATTCCAAACGGGATATATCGCCCTCCGAAGGGCACTTCGGAGTGAAAACAATCATGGCCGCCATATTGAAGGGTCGTTCCAAACCAAAGTGCTCAAAACTGGCCACTTCAAAGGGCCCTTCGGAATTAAGGATTTCGAAGGGTACAACTGATGGACACTTCGGGCTCCCATGATCCTTTGCGCAGATTCTTTGCATGATGACGGCGCCTCCATGTGGGCACGTGATGATGACACAGAAGGGCACTTCAAGAAACAGTTGTTTGGTCCCCTACACCCTTCAACCCTTCGAAGCTCTCACTCCGGAGGGTAAACCCTTTGAAGGGATTAGGGCATAGGGATGAGCCCTTCCGAATGGAACGCAGGGCATGCGATCGTATCACGTCAAGTCTGCCATTTTGGCTTCTGTTGATTCTGACTTGTGCAGGAATTATGTGTAAACAGTGGACTATATTAAAGGGATAGTTTACTCCAAAATAAATTATCATCATTTACTCACCCTCAAGTCGTTCCAAAACCTTTATGACTTCTTATGACAAAAGAAGATATTTTGAAGAACAAAATCAGATCCCATTGGTTTCCTCTGTATGGACAGAAGAAAAAAGCTAACTTTGAGACATTTCTCAAAATATCTTCCTTTATGTTTTGACAGAAGAGCGAAGGTCATCTCTTTAACAATACTCCACAATGTCCGACATTGCAGCTCAGGTAAACATAGCAACACGCGCTAGCTTCAACACCTGTATGGAACAATTGCTGGACCAACCTTGCTCTCACTGACTCATAATGAAGCTGACAAGGGCCTTTTCATTTCCAGCTGGTGCTGAAGCAGTAAAAAGGCCCATTTTGTTGTCTGCCGTTGATTGACGTCTGTTTACCAACGCGGTTTTAATGGGTCTGTGTGCTTCCATTTGACAGTAGTGCATGATGAATGACCTTGCGCACACACCACCTCAGCCAGCACCCCAGAGAAATTAGAGGCCTTGTGTCGTTGTTTTCGTGAACCTTGTTTCTTTTCTCCTTCTACATCTTGTCTTTCTCTAGCGCTCGGCCTCTCTCCCTCCTTTCACGGCCGGCTGTGAAGAATTTGATACAGGTCCGGGTGTGGAAGCAAGGGGCGAGTAAATGAAATATTGATCCGCTGCTCCGTGGCCTTGCCTTCACCTTGTCCCAGCACTGTGAGTTACCAACTTTTTCCGTTCTGCTTGTAATAGGAATTATTACAGAGGGCCTGGGCGAGTAATTACTGGGCATGGCGAAGGGGAGGGCCCCTGTCGTATATTTCTGTAAAGAAGTTATTTACCGTGCCTTCTCCAAGACCAACCTGGCCCTTTTCCCTGTCGCTCTCCGTCCGGCCCCTGTCTTTCTCAACCTTGATTCAATTCTGTTAACTATCATTAATCATCTGAGCTGTCTGAGGAAGTTTTTCAAAAGCAAAAAGGGGGTGTGAAAGGGTCGGACGGAAGAGGAGTGTGTACTGTGGTGTTTGACATTGATATATACAGTATATATATATTATAAATAATTATTAAATATTAAACATGAATAATAAGCAACACAAGTGTTTTAAACATTGATAATTAAAAAAAATGTTTCTTGAACGGCGAATCAGCATATTAGAATAATTTCTGAAGGATCATGTGACACTAAAGACTGGAGTAATGATGCTGAAAATTCAGCTTTAACATCACAGGAATAAATTTCATTTTAAAATATATTCAAATAGAAAACAGTTATTGCAAATTGTAATAATATTTCACAATTTTACTGATTTTGTATTTTTAAACAAATCACTGCAGTTTTGCTGAGCATAAGAGACTATGAAATCAGTATTTGTCATTTTAAGGATTATCATGGAATGATAATTATGGAAAGAATCAATTTGTTGTGTATTTGATAACATGTCTAAGCTCATTCATACTGAAAAATGAATTGAATTAAGAACTACACAACTCAAGGATTTATATGAATTTAATCTAATTTCAATTCATTTTAATTCTACTTTCTCTGATTTGGTTTGCTGTTCAAACTCAATTCAAATTCAAGAATTAATTGCAATTTAATTCTCGGTTCAGCTCTGAATGGTACACAACTCTGGTCAGGTCACGGTGTAAGTGTGGCTCAATCTGATCATATATCTTTACAGTGTGTGAACACCTGCACCTGCTGCTATAGGTATGAAAAAAGACTGGAAAAAAAGGTCTATGTTGGTGTTGATGTATACCAGCGTCACTTCTAGAAGAAATGGCCGTTTATTTGGCTGATAGATAGGGTGCTCCAGTGCCCTTGCTGCGTGTTGGATTGGACCATGCATGTACCGAAGGTCACTGTCGAGAATAGATCTGGGGTTATTGGGGCATTCATCTTGGGTACGTACCCCTGAGGGGAAGATATGACATTCCAACTTAACCTTTTTCTGTCTTACTATGGTCTGTTCCTGCTGAATACCATGAATTTATATACAGTAGTATACATGTAGAGTCTAGACTATAATGGGTTTGAGAGTGAGATGCACTTGGTGATACATTAGATTATTAATGCTAATGCAATTCTTCTCCATTCCTAGCCAAACAGTCTATCCTTGTCTGATTTCTGTGGCCTTTGGGACTTTAACTTGCACAGACTGCCAACTACACCGAACATGTTTGTTATGCTCATTCAAATTGAAAGGTAGTACAAAAGTTTTTGAGATGGAGCGCTAAAGTACAAGAGCAAGAGAATGAAAGATGTTTTTCCTAATGCAGTATGGAGAGGACAGGGCCTGATTTGATTCATTTGTAGAACGAATGAGAGGATAAAAGCAATAGAAAACGAGGGGGAGGGAAGAGAGTCAATAAGGTATGGGTGATGAGTGGAGAGAAATCAGTATCAAGGGCAGATGGAGAAAAAAACTAATGGATATAAAAGAACAGGAGAGAGAGAGAGAGAAAAAAAGCACAAAACTTTGCTTAATACTGAAGATGAAGACTTAAAGAGATAAAACATCTAATGCCATATTTGCAGATGACCTAAAGACATATGATGCAGTTTTATAACAATTAAGTTATTTTATGCAATTACAAAAACATATTTAATTTCATATTGCTTTCTAAATACATTATGAACACTTGAAATTACAAGTGCACAATAATAATAATTGCTTATTTGAAAACAATGCTATGGCATATGGCAAGTGTTTTTTAAAAGTGTTGCTAGGTGGTTGTTTGTTGGTCCAGTGCACAACCAAGTCTGATATTTTGGTCTCTATGTAAATAGGATAATTTAATCAGTTTTATCTTGAAATCTGTGAAAATTGTCCAGTCAGTTAGAACAGTGAAAAACCTTTCCTAAACTACACAATTTGAGTCGTCAGTCATATCAATCGCACAACAAAATGAATTATGCACCAAATTGAATATTTAAGATTAGCCATTTCATAGAAAGTAGTGGAAGAGCAGTAATGTGTAATGCACAATTTGTGTTAGTAGATCAATAAATTGTTAATTGCTCATACTTTTCTTTTGAGTCTGATCTTTTTAATTCACAAAACCTGAATCAACAACTTAATGACTCTCTGAAATGAGAACAGTGAGCTGATAGCAAGAGTGTTTGGAGTGAACCGAAAATTAAGTGTTACATATAAAACATAATAGAAATGTTTACAAGTCAATTGTATGGCAGTTTAAATCAAGACACATATGAAATGAGTTGGTTTTAATAAACAGCTGTTGTTGCTGAATCTTGGCTGCAACAAACTAAACTCGGACACCTGAAATTACAATAAACACCCTTATTAATAAAACCTAATTGCAAATCTGTAACAAACAGCAATGTGTGCTTATAAATGAATATTTAAAGGAACATTAGAATATGTAATATGATCTGAAATATATCAGAACCACTGAAAGCCAGTTCACTGAAATGAACTGTTCAAAGACAATGATTTGAATCACTTAAGATCACTAATGGTAACACAATCACACTACTATTCAAACGTTTGGGGTCAGTAAGATTTCTTTTATTCAACAAGGATCTATTAAAATCATTAAAAGTGACAGTAAAGAAATTTATTGTGTTACAAAATGTTTCTATTTCAAACGCTGTTCTTTTGAATTTTCTATTCTTCAAAGAATCCTTAAAACAATCACTTTTCACAAAAATATTAAGCAGCACAACGGTTTTCAACACTGATAATAAGAAATGTTTCTTGAGCAGCAAATCAGCATACTAGAATGATTTCTGAAGGATCATGTGACACTGAAGACTGGAGTAATGATGCTGAAAATTCAGCTTTGCATAACAAAATGTAATAAATTACATTTTAAAATATATTAACAGAGAAAACAATTAGTTTAAAGTGGTCATAGGATGCCCATTTTCCACAAGTTGATGTCTATGCTCACTTCTTCTGTAGATGAGGCTGGATCATGAATGATTTGCACGAACATAGACGCATTTACGTAGATCGCGTTCCCTTCAGAAACAATGTAATCCACTGCGAGTTCAGCGGCTCAGATGTCGGGAGTAAATGATGACTGCTATGTTCATTATTACATCCAACAACAGAACACCTCAATTGCTTAGGAGTCATTCTTGTCTACATCTGCTCCGGTGGTGAAACAATGGCGGACTGATGACAGCTCACTCAGGGCGGGTCTAAGGTAAGATCAGTCCAGTCTGTGCTGAAACGCTACTGTCAATCAAACTATCGTGGGAGGGGTCTGTCTGTGTGACGTCACACAGACAGGCATCTGAGATCGGCTCGATTTGAGAAAGGGGAAAACATTTAACCAGATTAAAAAAAAAACACTGGGTGGATTTTTATCATTATAGGGTGGTTGTGTACACACACTGCCAACACACATTTCAGTTCAAACAACTTGTAAAAGTGCATGTAGCATCCCATGATCCCTTTAAATAGTAATAATATTTCACAATATTACTGTTTTTACTGTATTTTTGATCAAATAAATGCAGTCTTGGTGAGCATAAGAGACCAGAGTCCAGACTTTTGAATGATAGCACAATACTTTTCATTTCAACATACAACTTCAATACATAACCAACCAGTTTTACCAAGTATCCGAACCTCAAGCCAATACAAGAGCTACTGTTATGATACTACAAACATCTACAGACTGTTCTCAATTTACAGAATGCACAAATTGATAGCGGTCAAGACAGAAAGAGAGAGAGATGCTGAAAGAGAGAATTCCACTAAAAGCCTCCTCTTCAATTCAAGCAAAGCTGCACCTTTGATTTTTTCTCCTCATGGAGCCTGTCCAGAACTTCTAACAAGATCAAGTCCACTGCTCATAGATTCCATTACCCTCTTCTCAATTAAATTACATCTACATTTGTGCAGGTTAAGAACCGGCGCATGCTGCCAAGACTGCAACTTCATTGGACAGAAAGAGATCATGGCTTTCGCCCTCCCTGACACGAGAGCGAGTACAAACAAGCCAAGAACACGAGAGAGTAGAGGAGAGCAAGAGATAGAGAGAAGAGGGGGAAAAGAGGACAATAAAAAATCAATAGAGCAGGAAAGCAAGGATGAAGATTGAAGGGTGGGACAGAAGGAGAGAGAGGGTGAATGCGAGACCACCGCCGTCTCAAATGCAACTGAATGCCAATCGCCAAGAGCATATCGCTGAAAGTCGGCAGGGAGAGGTTCGGTAGCGGCGACCCAGCGGCAGTGAACGTCTCTAGGGATGCGCAGAAGCAGTCTGCCCTGTCAGATGGGTCTGAAAGTAGAGGTTATTGAGGCCTGTCTCCCCTTAGTAATTCCCACTGCACCATTCAGTCGTGTGTGTGTGTGTGTGTGTGTGTGTGTGTGTGTGTATGTTTTTGGGCATCTCTGTGCTTTTGGAAGCTTTGCAGACAGCCCTTCAGGGACCGCCAGAGCCCATCCGGAATTCTTTTATATGGTCAAAAGCTCAGACACTAAAGCAATGAGGTGGAATGTTTGAAGGCCAAAGTCTATGACTGCCAGGATACAGCACAGTATCTTATAGTGGAACTAGCCATTTGTTCAATTTCAATTTAATTCAATTCAAGTTTATTTGTATAGCGCTTTTCACGATACAAATCGTTGCAAAGCAACTTTACAGAAAATTAAGTTTCTACAATATTTAGTGGTAGTTTATCAGTGGTGACTGTCAGTTAATGTACATATGGCAGAAATGTACAGAAAAATCAATTAAAGACGTAATCAAACAGACGATGAACACTAACAGCAATTATTATATGATGCAATCAAACTTATAGCAAAATGTGGTAGTTCTGTATGTTGTTTCAGGGTTGGCATCATCTGAGGTCCTCTGAGGGGTTGGCATCATCTCTTCTCAGGTGTTCTGGATCCAGACTGAAGCTTGTGTAAATCCTAGTTATCACGGGATGTCAATCCCGTGGCAAAAACAGAGAAACAAATAGAGACATAATTAGCATAGCTGCTGTTCCAACCAAGCAAAATTGATTTGTTTAACTCAAACTAAAGAATAATAATGTTCATTTGATCAGATATAACTGCAGTACAAGATTATGAGATGCATTATTTGAATGCTTGGCCAAAGAGATGTGTCTTTAATCTAGATTTGTCGGTTTGAATTAAGAAATGCTGTGAAATCTCTGTGGAGGACAAATTAAATTTACTTGTGATTAAAAAAGGACATTAAATGATTTATGGCAATATTCCTAGATGTACTGTATGCTAATATTCAGTCTCCATATAGGCCTGTACACCAGATTCTTTTCAAATCTTCCATCAAGGCTTTGACAAGCCAACATTAGTTTGCATTGACAAATTAAAGAATTCAAAGTTCAAAGAAATTAATTCTACTTCCTAACATTAAAATTGAAATTATGCATCCTGTGTACAAACTCAATTCAAATTCAGGAACTGAATTGGAACTTGACACACATCTCAATTCAACTCAGCAAACAAATAAATAATTGAATTTTATTAATTGGATACTGGCCAAACTGGATAGCTGGCTAGTGGGTGTCACGAATTCGGTCCATGGACTTCCGTTTATTCACCACCAGAGGTCACCCTTTCCATTACATTGACTCTCGCACAACACAAACTGTTGCATAGCACCCCGGACTACATATCCCATCATTCTTTGCACGATTTGCACACTGCACTGATTGCACTCATTGCACACAGCTGTTTCTAATCACCTCACTCACTATATAACACCCACTCTAACCACCTTTCTCTGCTGAGTATTGTTTAGCCCGTACCCCATTCCGAGTCTCTGAGTTTTCCTTGTTTTTGCCTTGCCTTGCCTGTTTTCGCGGTTTCTGATCTTTGCCTGTTTTTCTGGATTTTTCCCTCTCGTCTCGCCCCTGTGATTCTGTCTGCCGATCGGTGACCTACGCTAGCCCTGGGACTATTCTTGTGTTTTGCCCGCCATATACCTGTTTGCCATTGTTTGACCCCGCCTGTTTACCACTTCTCTTTAATAAAGCCTGCAGATGGATCCACACGTCTCACGTCTCGTCAGCCCCGTTACAGTGGGGCATAGAGGAGAAATAATAATGTACAGTATGTGGAAAATAATGTGTTTTTTGAACCTTAAACCGCATAAACACATTTCATTACACCAAATACACAAAATAATGTTCTTTTTAGCAGCATCATATGACCCCTTTAAAGTCTGATGTTGGTTTTATCACAACCTGCTTTTGGAGGCACAAATTGAGACACTGCTGGAAACATTTCAGAAGTTGACCTACATTCACCATCCTGCAAGCCTAATTTCAAAGCAGCACTAATGAATATTTCTCTTTGAGTGAGCAAACAGAAAACATAATCCCTCTTTCATTTCCACAGAAAGTCAGTGCACTTAAGTTTGATCTTGTTTGCCATCAAAAAACATGGGAATAATTTTATCCTCGCTTTTCATTGTACATAATATGTTTCAAGTTGGATGTCTCAGTCAACCTTCAGCCACCATACTAAGAAAGCACCTAATAGGTGGACGTAAAGCACTAGAAGTTGACTGATAATCAATTTTGCAAATATAATAACTAATGTGGGGGGAATTCATTCAATTCAGACTGCAAAATTACAGCTTGGGTAAAATTAATTTTGCTGTAGTGTTAATTAATGCTAGTGTGAACTTGTAAACATGCTCCAATTCTCTACCAGCAATAGCTGCCTAATAGTAAATTCTGACTATTTAAATTGATTGATTGATTACATTATATGTAATAACATGCATAACAGGTATGACTTTGAAAGTTGTTTTGACACTGGATATAGCCAGCGATTTAGTGGTTGTATTCAAGTCTAAACTGTGGCTGTTCTTTTAGCCAGTATCGAATAGTTACAAAAGCTGTTATCAGTGCCAATTAATCAGCAAAAACGATAAATCATTTGACCTCAAGTGTGTACAGTGACCGGCTTACCGGAATCCCCCAATGCTCAGGTCCTCTTCATTTTCCAGCACTGCTACAGCCCTCATTCTGCTCTATCAGCTGGATCAAAGGGGGCTGGTGGAGAAGATTACCCAGTAAAGGATCTCTTTTGCCAGGCCCAGGAACAGCTGGCAGATGGGGGTCCTGCAGGCATCTCTGGAGTCAATGGGGAATAGGATGGACACAGTTGTTGAGATGTCCACAAGGCTGTTACTTATAGTCTGCTCACAAATGAAGCACATCTGAGAACCCTGAGGGCAGAAGAGCAAGGATGCAATGAAACCACATCATGCATTTGATGATGCTCAATATTATGTTTAGACCAGCTTGATATGGATAGATATATTTGCAGCACGCCTGTTCAGGATGACATCCTGGACAATTTCAGACTAACAGTGGTGTTTAGAAGATATGGTCAAAATGGAATATGCCCGGGGCTAGTTGTCACACTTTTTACTACAGAGAAAACATCTCAGGATGGATTAATTTTTGAAAGTCATTTTTATATAAATGCATAAACCTTAAACTCTTGGTTACAGAAGGCTAGTGAACTTTTACACTATTATTTCCATTATTCATGGAAATACTGATCTTTTGACCGAAAATGTTCACACACTGATCTTTTAAAAGAGATGCCACAATGGGAATCTTTGGTTTCTTGGCACAATTTTGAGAATATTTTTTTATTTATTTTTTATTTAAATGATTAGTGTCAAAGTAAATAGGCCACCTCCCACCTAATAGAGTTAATGAATTTAAATATTACTTGTCAACCCTCATGTTGTTCAAAATGACTTTCTTCTTTATTCTGTGGAACACAAAAAATTATATTTTTAGAAACAATCTCAGGTATTTCTGTCCCCAAAATGAACTTGTGGTCCAACAAAGTCATGGTAAAATATCCCGTTAATTAAAAAAAAAAAAAAAGTAAATTTATGCTAAATTTTACGCTATTCATTGTCTTTTCCCCCATATTTAATCAATTATGAAACACAAAGCAACTCATGAACCTTGAAAAAAAAAAATGTAACATACAAAAATATAAACATGCACTTTTATTACTATTTTATTTTATTTATTAAAGTTACATGTGAAATTCTTATACCACTAGCAGAACTAAATGGAATTGCAATCTGCATTTTTAAGCGGCCGGACCTGACATAACATGATTCAACCAATGGCATGAGTTTGAACCATGGAGGAGTATATAAGTATTTAAAACAGACATTCCTTTCAGAAATTTCACCTAAAAAAACAAAACACACGTTTTTTTTTTTTTGTTTTTTTTAGCAATATTTACACAATTATGCAACACAGAGCAATTCATCAAACTATAACTGTAAAGGCAACATACAAAAACAATGATTTTGTCAACAGATATTGTAATCACCCACCACATTTTCCAATTATTATTATTATTATTTTATTTTTTTTTGTGCATACTGCATTCCAAACAGAAGTAGTACGGTAGTATATCATTTCAAACAATCCCAACATCCTATACTTCAGGCAGCATTCAAAGTGTCAGCATCACACATGGCACCTCATCACCTCCAGCTGTCTCCCTTGACACGCTTTCCTTGGGCAGGAGACAATTTAAAGTGAATCGATAGCTTTTCTCCCCTGTAGCATGGGAGGCAGGTTTAGCAATTTCCCTGCCTCTCCCTGTCTCACCTCATTGGCATTTTCTATTTCCATTCCATTCTCAGCTAAATGCCGTTTGGCCTGTACTAAGCCCTGAACACAGCCATCACTAATTCAGCACACAGAGAGTGCTGGAGTTGGGTTGAGTGGGCTTACTGCTTGGCTAGAAGCAAATGGATTTAATACCATCCCACTATGAGCTTACCTGTTAGGCAGCATTTTAAGTGCTCAGATCCCGTTTTGCAGCCCTAAAGCAGGTTTGTTGGGGATTATTTAACATTAACATTTAAAATGAATAGAGAACGCCCCCATGAAATCAAAATTGGAGTTTTGTGGCTTTTTGTACATGGTCATCTAGAGTGGGATTCAAAAGTCTGAGACCAGTAGTAAAAAAGCTTTGATTGATTGGTTTGTTCGTTCGTTCATTCATTCTATTTTTCAACTATAAATTACTCATGTTGACTATTGTCAACATCATTTTTAATTGAAAAATGTAAATATATTTCAGAATGTCTTAGTACTGTAGTTTCCTAAATTAGATTCTGAATCCTGGATTGGTTTCAAACGTTTGGATCAACTAGTTAATTATGTCAAAATAAAATATAAACAAATAAAACATTTTACTTTTACACTCTAAACAGTGCTGGGTTATTTTTTTTTAACCAAAATGCTGGGTTCAGCCTGCTGGGTCATTTTATTGGGTTATTTTTAATATTTTTTCCCAGGTGTTGGGTACTGTAGTTTTTCTGCACTCTAAAAAATAGAATAAATTAAATTTTTTTTAACCCAAATGCTGGGTTCAGCCTGTTGGGTCATTCTGGGTATCCACACACACCTGGATACATTTGTCAGCAATCATTTTGTGTTCTGAGAGAAAACTTCCTGAGGGGAAACTTCCTGAATGAAATTAAGGTTTGTATTAAATTGTACAGTATTCCTATCAAATTATTACTCTATAAAAACATCTAGTCTCACATTTTCCCTTTTTTGTTTAAATGTACATCGCAGCTAACCTCTGCTTAGAACGCTAGCCTTCTACAAACACAGCATCCACCGGATCTTCACTCAAAGTGAACGACGCGCTGCCTCCACCATGGAAGTTTCACCTCCTGCCAAACGAATGCGCGACCAGGGCTTGTTTTAACAGAATCACATGCTGACTGATGCAAGCACACTAAAACTCAAAGATGGTGATGGCACAAACATTTCAGATTTGCTCCCTCGTTGACAGACCCATGAACAGTTAAAATGACTGTACACCCTTGAATAAGGCACTTAACTCCAAGGCTGCATCAAATGAGGCTTTGATGTCTTTGCAATTCAAAAACCAAATGTCACATTGAATGAAAGATCTCTGTTAAATGACTGTTAGAAGTAACAATGCAGCATCTTCACTCTACTGAGTAACTGTATGTCTTCCACATTATGCTTTATTGTGATTCAGCACTATGTTGGGGGAAAAAGTTTGTTATTGTCAGTTTAAGCTAAAAAAAAAAACATGTAGAAGTGCTCAAAATAAACATTTAATAAATTGCTCTTAGGGATTACAATGCATGTATCTTAGGAGAGATATTTCAAATATTCCAATAATGTTCAAATTGATTCAGATTAGTAGAATAAAGGCATATTCACACCAAACACAACACTCACACACTCACACACACATATCAGTGCAAACAGGATTTTAAATAGAAACAATGCATTCTAATGGAGCTATTCACAAATCAGTCTAAAGCAAATGGCTCGTCAACAAATTAAGTATTATCAGTGTGATCAGTAATTTGTTAGCATAAAATATGCACATTTTCTGCTAACATCCACACCTTTGCCTTGTGAAACATACATTTTCCCCTAACAATATTCTAGTATCTTATCAATCAGCCCATCAGCATTCTTTTAACATTTCACAACTGTATCCATGAGCGTATAACACTGTGCCTTTTCTATTGTTCCTTGCTCAGTTTTCTTTATGCCTTAAATTTTCTAATAAATCATGTGCAACAAAACACACTTAAATAATTGTCCTTTCAATTTCCATCACAACCACAATGCAGCACAGGTATTTGGAAATTTGGTTATTAGAGATAATGAAAGGCCAGGAGGGAACAAATAATACTTTATGCATAGCATGACGACATCTCCTGTTGTATTTTTTATAAAATATATATTAAGTTACTGTAACAGTGACAGTGACTCAGATACCCACTGTGTTAAGCGTACATGATCTGAAATGCTCGCCTCCACTTGACCACTCATTCAACAGAGGTCTACAAGCAATTATAATATCTAGTTCAAGCCTCAGACAGAAAAACCTAATGACTCCAAAAGGTAGACGATATTTCCACAGTGTAACGCTAGCTGGCAATTTAGGTTTCATTGAAAAGAAAGCATAAAAGCTCCTGAGGTACAAATCAAAATATCTTCGAAAATTGAACAATTTAGTGGAACACATTTGTACTCCCTGACAAAGTCAAAAGGCTTAGACAGTTTGACAAAGAAATTGAAAAGAAATACCCACCATGTGTGCTTGCCAACTGAAAACTTGGCGCAGAAGCTCAAAGCCTCAAAGCAGTCTAAATATTGAACGTTATATGAAAATTCCATTGTGACAAAGAAGAAATATAACATTAATCATTCGGATTCTTAGCAAGCTGAGAAACAACTATTAGTTGTTACATACATACTTTGCATAAGCTTTCCATTATGTGGTGTTTACTCTGCAACGTCCCTCATCTGAATGCATGTGATAAATTCTGGATGCCATGCTAATGCTATTATGCGTGCATGCTTCATGAATACTACATCTGGGACTGTCATGTTCCTGCTTTCTACATGCATACAATGATACTGATAAGTGATTCAGCTTAACAATGTCTCTTTAATGCAACAGATGCAACACAGCAATAAATGTTCCCACACGGCCACCAGCGGTGTGACATGGAGAAACTGAGGGAGGAGATGAAGGAGTCAAGGATGAGTGAACAGTTGCAGTTTTATTCCTATCTTTCATCAGACTGCTGAGAGACAACTTTGATGTTGCAGTCAAGGTGCAGAATATGTCATGGTCTGTGTCCTCACATAACACTAATTCACTACGACTGCTGTTCACACTACATCTAGTTTTACCCTCAGATGGTACAAAGCTGTCACTGGGGCGGCACCCTAAGGTACAAAAGCTAAAAGGTACATCTTGACACCTTATTTACTCCTTAAAGGTACAGATTAGTACATTAAGGCCTGGTTTCACAGACAGGGCTTAGACTAAGCCAGGATTAGGCCATAGTTCAGTTAGGACATTTAAGTAATTTTTATGAACGTACTTAAAAAAAAAAACATTACCGATGTGCATCTTGAGATAAAACAAAGGCACTGATATATTTTAAGATCAGTCAGTGCAAGTTTCTTTCAGTTGAAACAACTCAGACTTACAGTTTAGTCTAGGATTAGGCTTAAGCCTTGTCTGTGAAACCGGGGGTAAGTGTACATATTAGTAGTTTTTGAAAGGGTACCGTCCCAGTGACATTTTTTGCCCTACAAGTCCATTTGCTGACTATTCAGGACTGACTATTCATATACTGTCATTTTGCAAGTAATGAAATTGTATCTGGTTGTTCAAACAGCGTAGTCAATAAATCTACATCAGATATTTCAGGCCGTTCAAAAGTTTTAAGTCAGTAAGATTTTTATTTTATTTTTGGAAAGAAATTCATGCCTTTATTCAGCAAGGATGCAAAGTAGTGACTTTTACATTGTTACAAAATATTTTAAAAGAAAATGCTGTTGTTTTCTATTCAACTTTCTACTGATCAAATAATCTGGTAAAAAATGTATGGTTCCCATAAAAATATCAAGCAGCATAACTGTTTTCAACATTGATAATAAGAAGAAATGTTTCTTGAGCAGAAAATCAGCATATTATGATTTCTGAAGGATCATGTGACAGTGAAGACTGGAGTAATAATGCTGATGAAAAAATCAGCTTTGTCATCACAGGAATAAATTACATTTTAAAATATATTCACATAGAAAACAGTTATTTTAAATTGTAATAATATTTCTCAATATTACTGTTTTTATTGTATTTTGGATTAAATAAATGGAGCTATGGTAACATAAGAGACTTTCAAAAACTAAAATCCCCAAGAGACCCCAGACTTCTGAATGGTAGTGTATATAAATATTGTTTAAGTAAGTTAAATATTAAATATAAAGGTTAACAATTACATTAACTAATGTTAACAACCTTTTTGAAAAGTTATTTTGGCTGTTTCAAAATTTTCTCACTCTAATATTGTCTCTGTTTCTTCAAATATATCTTCTGAGGAGTATTATGTTCAGCATAGTGCTGAGCTTTGTCTTGTACTGTAGGTAAGTAAACCCTAACGTTACATCTTATTTTTGAGGTGAGGTTGTCAACAGTGGGAAAGTATTGACAGTATGAAAGCACTCGATTCACCTATGATGTGCTTTTGTTTTTTTTAAGTGCTTTTTTCCCGTTATTACCAAACCTGTGCAGTCAAAGCCATTTCCACAAACACATAATTTAAGTACAAGTAAGTTGTATTTCCTTCAATAAATAATTTAACCCAAGCCAAATGTTACTCTGAATATTTCAGTAGAAGTTATAAGCCCATCACATCCTTGAGTTAGCCACTCATGAGTGTCCTTGGTCTATAACGACCCTCTGTCTTTATGTAGATGTTTGCTTTTGTTAACAATTAATTCAAATTCAATGTGAAATTTAAAAAGGAAAAATGAAAAGAAAAAACAGAACATTTCCTGACTCAGCTTTAATAGTGCCTTGCTATTTCGCAATATATGCATTTTGAAATCGCTCAAAGAAGCATATGTAATGATAAATGTGTGTGCTCCAATCCCAGGCCAGAAAGCTGTGCCTAGCTATTCTGTGCTTCTTCAAATTATTAGCCTAATGATTGTCCTGATTAAAGAAACAAAAGAGCAGCAGTCGCCTACTACATGCATTCACTGCCTCATGGACAGGCATGCATGAGGGTGCAAAGGTTGTTCCTCAAAAATCTCAAGAGCCTTCACTTCTTCAGTTTGGTTATTAAAGCTATTCAAATCAAGGTTTTCTGTTGTAAAGGCTTTCTTTTCATTACCAACGTCAGTTGGCTTCAGTACAACTCGTCGATCTTCATTTTGAGAGAGGAAATTTATTACATTTTGTACTTTAAAAAGCGCCAAAGCACTTGATTTTTTCCCCAGGTTTTTCTGACATATAAAGATATTAAGGTAGCACACAAAACTAGAATGTGAAAATATTCATGCATTTTGCATACACACACACACGTTTTATTTGTTTTTTTAATGTGCATGAAAGAATTAAGAATAGACAATATGTAATTGGAAAAGTATGATATTTATTGACATTATATATATATATATAACATTTTTTAAATGTATACACTGTCACACTAGGTATATTATATAGTAAAACCTTTCAGCTAATTAAAAGATTATTAAAGTCAACATGTTAAAAGTTTCAGAAAAAAAATCTAATGATTGTTTTGCCCAACAGAAATTGTAATTAACAAATGGTCTACAATTATAAGATATAAAGATGTAACAACAACATTGCTGGATTTACTGCATTCACTTTTTTACCCAACAGCTATAACAAAAATATGATTGATTTTGGAGGCAGAACACACACACATTTTTCTAATTTAAGAGGGTTTCTTAGACACATCCCTTCTGACAATTTCCCATGTGACAACTAGCCCCGGTCTCTTCAATAATAGGCTATTTAAATTCTCCTTATGTAGAATCTCATCAAATTACTGTTTATTACCAATTTCTTGTCTTTTTTTTTTTTTTGTCTGGAGGCTGTGTATTTATGTGCAAGTATGTCCCTGTATGTGTACAAAATGATTTATACTGATCATTTCATTCCAATAAACCCCATTTCTCTCTGAATACACAGCGGACTGCTTTTGAAAGCATGGCCGAGAAAAACTCTTATTAGTGCAGTTCATTAAAATCATTAATAGTCATGAAATGAGAGTCGCCAGAGTCCAAAAGGCTTAATGCCCTATCCATATTAATTAGGCACCAGCAAATCTGAACTGAAAAAGAAAAGGATCGAGAGAGCGGATGGGGGGGATGGGGTAAAAAAGGAGAGAAGCTGCACTGACAGCACATGGATTACACTGCGCTAACAACCTCCCTTGCCAGACGCACCCCGTCTCCCCCAACTCCGATTAAAATTCAGATTAATTAAAATTGATTATATTAAGGGACTCATGTGCTTAATTAACTGCAGTCCATTCTGCTACAACTGACAGAGGCATTGTAGAACACCTGACCGTGAAAAGGTGAGGGCAAAAGGAGGAGGGCAGGTGAGGTATGGGATTTGTGTTAGTGTCTAAGCGTTGACACATTTTAACTTCTTTCACCTTTGCTTTGAGTGTATTTTCTCTGCAAGTGACATTTGACTACATATATGAAGAATCATGCTAGAAGATTCTTTACAAACTGCTTGAACCAGGTCTCACAAATACATTTAAAACACATGGTTTTCAATTGGCCATGCAGCTAAACACAATTGTCTTTCTTCTGTGATCTTAATTATGTTCTCTGCATACAGAGTTTCATTCATTCATTCATTCATTCAGTAAAAGCAGGAAATCAAATTAGTAGTATGTCTGAATATGCAGTACTCATGCAACAGTATAAGGCTAAAAAAAAAATCCCTGCTACTTCTCACACAACTGTTCTTTTTAATTCTAAAAACCAAAACAAACACAGCTAGTGACTGGCAATATTTTTAAGCTAATTTATGCAAAAAATAAAATAGATAATATACTTTTATAAGTAGAAATGGCAACAAAGGAAAGATAATGTGGTGGTTAAAAACAGCAGCTTAATGAGCACAAACAAAACACAGAAGCCTCTGTTAATGGTGGTTTACTTACAATTGCCAGAGATAATATGTCTTTGGTTGCAAGTTACTTTGGTCAACAATAGCAGACACCACAGTGGTTAAAGTGTTGGCATTCGTGTTTCTTGTTTACAATCGCATAGTTGCTATGATTATCACAATTACTGAATTTCTGGAGCGGTCTGTGTTCCAAACACACACAGAATTCACTCTTGCAATTAAATGACTCTCAAAACTTTTCAGTGTGTATTGTGGGCCTTTGTGACTTTAAGGCTGTAGAAAAAGTGGCCATTATTAAAGAAAGATAAGAATGCATTAACTTTGACAAAGCAAAGCATTAATAGGTTGAGGAAATGCTCAAAAAATTGGGAATTTTAGAATTGTGGATTATTGTGATATTTTTATCAGCAGTTTGGACTCATTCTGACGGCACCCATTCACTGCAGAGGATCCATTGGTGAGCAAGTGAAGTAATGCTAAATTTCTCCAAATCTGTTCCGATGAACAAACAAATTGATCTACAGTACATCCTGGAGGACCTGAGGGTGAGTAAATGGTCAGCAAATTATAATTGTTGGGTGAACTATCCCTTTAATAAGCTTTTCCACATCTAGACCAGGGTTTCCCAAAATGGGGTTCACAAGGGGACTGAAGGGGGTTTGTGAGTTGATAAAAGCAAATAATTCATTAAATCATAAAACTGTAAACTTAAAATAAATTATAAAAAACACACATTCTAAATAAAACACACACAAAAATTAAATTTAAGAAACTCAAACACATTTAAATCAAACCACTGCAAGGCTGTTTACTGATGTTACAGTCATAGTTTACTTTTTTTTGAAAACAGGAAAGTCACATGCTTCAAGGGAAAGACTTAAGAGAACCAAAAATACAAGTCAGTCAGTGCATGAAACTAAACAAGAACAATTTGTAGTACTGAAGAAATAGTACGGCTAGTATGTTAGTGTGCCATTTCAAATGAGATTTTCATCTTTAATAAGATCCTTCCTTGTATTCAGAGTAATAGACCCCTAGTGGAGCTCACATGAACAACATCCGCTCGTTTCTCCACTACCCTCATCTCTTTTCCTCCCTCAGCAGAGTGAGAACTTATGGGTTCCGGCCAACAAGATGACAGCGGTACAAACGCTGGCTAGATAAGGCTGCGACCCAAGGGCCAGCTGGAGGATGAGATGAATACATTACTCAGACAGCAACGAGGGACCTGGGTCAGTGCGGTTCGAGATCCAGGGCGCCCTTAACTAAATCTGCTGCATCTGTAACAAGGAGGGCCGAGGGAGAAGAGGGCATGGCGCATGTAGAGAAGGAGAGAGAGAGAGAGAGAAACAGAGAGGGAGGGGGGTTTGTCCTCCAGAGCCCCCTATGGCATCTCGCCGCACTCAAGCAAGGTCTGCAGAATTGGCCGACGTCCCAAATACAAGGCCTCTTTACCACAAGGCCCCACTCTATCAAGTCTGCGAGTTGAGATGATGTGTGTGAGTGTGTGTGCCAGCCAATGGCATCATTTATCCAACAGGGCAGACAAAAACAAGCTGCTGCCAGTATTGATGGGCCCTCCTCAGGGCCCTCTGCGGATTGGGGTCGCCGGGTCAGCGGTCGCCAGCAATCTGGAGGTAAATGGAAACTGGGGGCTGTTAGATGTATGACCGGCCACCGCAGAACAAAGCCCAGGTGTGTGTATGTGTGTGTTTGTATAAAAGCAAGCAGCTCCCTTTCTACTATATTGTACCGCTTTTCCTCTAACTCTGCCCTTTATAGATAACCGGATTAAGTTCTTGTTTATTGCCAGGATTTTGACCTCACTTACTCTCATAACTTCATTGCACTGCCTTCCCAGTATAGCACGATAGCAATATGGCCAATTTAGAACAATAGGATTGCTCTGCGAGTTACAAGCTTGGGGGTTTTGAAATGAAGGGTCTAGAAATGAGAGACGATTTGAGGAAATGAGAAATTGAGGAAAATGTAGTGGTGCTTGCCAATGCAAAACTCACCACCAAGATGCTAGGGTGTTGTGGATGATTCTTAGGGCGTTGATAGATGGTTGCTCAGGTCTTCTGGAAGGATGCTAAAAGGCTTAGTCACCCAAGCCAACATATCCCATCCCAAAGTCCCCATGATATTCTGGTCACTAGATACAGCTCAAAACACTCTTATCAAATGAAGGCTAAGGGGCCGTTTACACAACACCATTTTCAGCTAAAAACAGAAGACTTATGCATTTTGGCCATTCATTTACATGACAATGGCATTTTGGAGGCCTAAAAAAACACAAACTTTTGAAAAAGGGTCTCAAAATGCAAGTTTTTGAAAAATATACCGTCTCCAGGTAAACTACAAAAATGAGAATTTCTATAGTTCAGTTCAGTTAAGTTCAATTTTATTTATATAGCACATTTAAAAACAACCATGGTTGACCAAAGTGCTTAACAATGTCCAGAAAAACGCACACACGAACAAGACAAATACAGTAAAAAAATAGTGTTCATAAGGAGGCCCAGTTCCCTGATTGTCTCAGGGGTACGTTTTCTGCAAAAAATATGTTTAATAGGCTTGGTGGGCCAGTTTTCTGCATTTAGCAAGATAGTCTGATGGTCAGAAAAGCCAACAGGAGGCAAATGCTCTGGTGTCTATTTGAAGCTCTGATAAATAAGCATGCGCCAACCCATTTAAAATCTTTAAAACAAACAATAAAATCTTGAAATCAGTCCTGAAGCAGACAGGAAGCCAGTGTAGTGAAGCTAAGACAGGGGTAATGTGCTCATACTTTTTAGTCCCAGTTAGAAGCCGAGCTGCTGCATTTTGGACTAACTGTAAGCGTTGAAGAGATGACTGATCCAAACCACCATATAAAGAGTTACAGCAGTCTAGTCTAGATGTTATAAAAGCATGAATTACACTTTCAAACTCCTTATGTGGCAGGTAGGGCTTGACTTTAGCCAACAGTCTCAGTTGAAAGAAACTGGCTTTTACAACAGAACTAATCTGTTTTTCAAATGTAAAAGCACTGTCAAAAATCACAACGAGATTCTTGGTAAATGGACGAACATACAAACCTAAATTACCAAGTGCATCTACACAAGCACTTAAATCCCCAGGATGACCAAACAAAACAATCTCAGTCTTATTTTCATTAAGACAAAGAAAGTTCTGATCCAACCATATTTTTAAATCTCTCAGGTAATTTAGTAATGACAGAAATGAAGTTTTGTCATTTGTTTTGACAGGCAAATAAATTTGTACATCATCCGCATAACAGTGGAAGGAGATATTGTGCTTTCTAAAAATATACCCCAAGGGCAGCAAATACAAAGAAAACAACATAGGGCCCAATACTGACCCTTGGGGGACGCCACAAAAAAGAGTGGCAGCAGATGAAGAAAATTCACCAAGGTGAACAGAAAAACTTCTGTCTGTCAAATACGACTGAAACAATGTAAGGGCTATGTCCTTAATGCCGACAGATAAAAGAATTGAATGGTTGACCGTATCAAAGGCCGCAGTCAAATCCAAAAGGACTAAAACAGAAGAGTTAGAGAGAGTCCACAGTTAAAAGAAGATCATTAGAAACTCTTAAAAGAACAGTTTCTGTACTGTGACAGGGCTTAAAACCAGGCTGAAATTTTTCATAAATACTAAATTCATCAAGAAATGATTGAAGTTGATTAAAAACAACTCTCTCTAAAACTTTCGATAAAAGGGGAGTTTAGATATAGGTCTAAAATTAGACAAAATTGAAGGATCCAAGTTATTATTTTTTAGAAGCGGTTGCACGATGGCATGTTTAAAAACAGCTGGTACACATCCTGAGCTGAGAGATGTATTAACCAAAGATACAATGCTTGGCCCAACAGTGTCAAAGACATCTTTAACTAAGCGTGCAGGAATACTGTCAAGGGGGCAGTTTGCAGGACGTAGCTGTTTAACTATGTCAGAAAGATAGGAGAATGTAACAGGCTCAAACTGTTGAAAGACAGCTGGGAAAAAGAGAAATCAAGGGAGTCACTGATAACCGTGATGGGTGGAAAACTAAGACCAGCAATTTTGTCCACAAAATATTTCAGAAAGTTTTCACATAATATTAAAGATGGCACAATACAATCTGAATCACGTGATATAGGCGCATAGTATATCATTGTCGTATAAACGTACCCTAAGTCTATTTTTATTTTTTGGCCCATTTGATCATCTGCCAAGTGAAAATAAGTCACTTAATCATTAAAGTAACAGCACACCTCTTATAGGGATTATTCACCTCAAAATGAAAGTCATTTACTCACCCTCCTGTCATTCAAACCCTGTACTGTGGAATGTAAAAATTCATTTGAGAAATGTCATAATATTTTTTTTTGAAGTCACTTAATCATTAAAGTAACAGCACACCTCTTATAGGGATTATTCACCTCAAAATGAAAGTCATTTACTCACCCTCCTCTCATTCAAACCCTGTACTGTGGAATGTAAAAATTCATTTGAGAAATGTCATAATATTTTTGTTTTTACTTTATTAACATTATTTAACTACATTATTTAACATGAACTAGCAATGAATAATACGTTTAAAGCATTTATTAATCTTAATGTTTATTTCAACATTTAATATTAGATTTTTAAAATCAAAAGTTGTATCTGTTACCATGAATGCACTGAACATGAACGAACAATTAACCGATTGTAATTTTATTTTTATAGCTAACATTAACAAAGATTAATAAATGCTCTAAAAAGCACTGTATTTTGCTCATGTTAGCTAATACATAACTAAAGTTAACAAATGAGGATATTGTAAAGTGTTACTGTATCTTCTTTTGTGCTCCACAGTAGAAAGAAAGCCATACAGCTTTGGAGCAACGTGAGGGTGAGTAAATAAAGGGATAGTTTTGGGTTGAACTATCCTTTTAACAAACTGTATAAATTCTACCATTCATTCAGGTACCATTTGTTTGTAAATGGTAAATTGTGTAAAATGTAAATTGTGGAGTTTGGCAGGCACATCCAATAAAGGAAAGCATATAGGCTAGCGAGAAGAGGATAGTAAGATGGCAGAAGAGGAGGAAATGCTGCTGATGGGAACCTGAGACTGTGCCCTTCCATTCACTCCAGTATCATTGTAACACATCATCCAATTTTCCGAGAGCTGGAGAGGGGAATGGGCCTGCATTTACATAATGCTGCGTCCTCACTATTTTAATTCACTTCAAGCGCAGCCGTGTGTGTGAGCTGCTGCTATAGCTGTTTGTGTGAGTGTGTTGCTACAGGGTTCTTCAATTCTAATGGTAGATGAACTCAGGTAAGTTAAGCATAGTGCTCTTCAGTTGAAGTACTGGAGCCTTACAGAGATGAGCACATGCTGCCAACATATTTTCCATTGCATTATTAAATAGCCAATAATATCGAAGCACTTGATACCCTGACACAAATTAGGCCTGGCTGTTAGACAAAATGCAGATTAATAGGCATTTTCGTTTGAAAATGTTTGAGATGACCATGTTGTCATAAACTGTCAAGATAACCAGTGCATCAGCTGCAATATGTATTGAACTGGGATTACAATGAATACAAAATTACTTTTATAACTGCAGTAGCGCAATTGACTGCATCTCATATCTTTGAAATGCATGACATTTAAAATATATAGATTTAAATTTTCTATCTTAGATATCTTAGATATTTTGTAAATTAAAAATACATATATAAAAAAAATAAATGATGTGGGTGAAACAGATGTAAACACTCATCTCTACACTAAGACAAGTGTTCACTTTAAAAGTCAGTTTGATGTGGTTTGCAGTTCAGCTTACAGTATAAAACACATACTTCAGCGCCACCTGCTGTCAAAAGTGACAAAAGAAAAGCATGTCTTTGAACTACAATATTTTTTTTAGTTTCTCTTTTGTATATTGTTACTCAAACTGGACAGAATTGCTTGCCTTTTCCATATTGTTAATATGTAAATGTGCCAACCAAACAGTTTTCAACTTTTACACAGCCAACATACAGTACACTCTCAGCCAACCAATGTAACCTAATGTTACCCATAATGTAAAAAGGCATGACATTTTCTAATGGAAAATTTGGCACTTGGTACTACTGGTTGATAAATTCGTACTAATCTAAAACAAAACATGTGGCCCTGTTTGTAAAAGCTTCTGAGCATAATTGTACAGTATTAATTATGTTAAATCTAATTATTTTAATATTTAAATGTCAAATAATCAGCATTAAATCTGAAAAGAAAAATCTCAAAACTCACACAGATTCACAGAAGTTGCTCAGTTATCATGACATCCCTCTGTAAGTCACTCTAGTCTACATGAACTGAAGTGGATGCAAATTGGTATTTAATAGATGATCATGTGAGAACAGCAGCATGGTGAATCATTACACCTGCAGAGGGCAAATTGAATTACACCAGTATCCTTAGGCCATGAAATTTCTAATTTTCCATCGGTAGAGTTATGTGCGCATGCGCAATATGTTTTACCTCTAAACGTAGGCACTAAAACCACTCACACAAAGGCTGTTCCCCTTCA
>NW_015551075.1:3707805-3709174 GCF_001515605.1 Sinocyclocheilus anshuiensis | reverse complement strand
GGTACTAAGAGGCTCGCTACCTCTTGGGAGGTTTCTAGGGCAGCTTGTTTGGCCGTTCCCTGCTGGTCCGCTGCTTCAGGGCACCGACCTAGCCGCTCTAAGTGCACCAGAGGCCAGTCTCGAGAGACCGGTTCCCTTAGTAGGTCACCTGGCGGCGTTGGAGCCCCTGCCAAGCGTGTCTCATTGGGTCCTGCCCCGAGCAGGCTCTGGTTCTATCAGTCTAGTCTTCCTAGGAGATGACACGGATCTGAGGAGCGTCATTTTCAATAGGAGACTTCAGCTTAGAGAGTCCTGATGCCATGCCATGAGCAAGCCTGATTCTTTTCCGAGGGAACTTCGAACTGTGTCCTCTAGAGGTTGCTATGGGGAACACCTTCAGCGTGACCGGTGTCTGAAGTATACATCTAAACACGACAATGAAATTGGCCTCCTGTTCCCTTCCGAGGGAACTTCGAACTGCGTCCTCTAGAGGTTGCTATGGGGAACGCCTTCAGCGTGACCGGTGTCTGAAGCATACATCTAAACACAACAATGACATTGGCCGGTGACAGCCCATGATGTCATTACCCTGCGCGATCACAGTATAAAAGGGTGCTGGGATAACACGTCGTCCTCTTCTTCGTCTTCACTGACCGTTTGTTTATGTTAAGCACGACTAGGAGTGCATGTTTTCTTGGCAGAGGCTTTGCTTTGATACTCGCAGTTTCACACAGCTCACGTTCTGTGTGTGTGTGTATTGAAGAGCAAGTGCGTTCAGCTCTCGAGGGAGTTGGATGCGCTCTGCATTCATTGCTTGTTTCTTGTGAGGGATAAGCATGAATTGAATGCGCTCGTCTCACGAGGAGATGCATTCTCAGGACTACTGAGGGGGAGGTGAGTACTTCACCATTTAGTTTGTAGATAGCGTTTGCATGAGTGCGTTCGCATCTCGCGGGAATAGCGACGCATTCGCAGCAGCGGTTCCCGTTCTCGCTTGATTTCCGAGGTAATCTAGCGCTTGGGCGGAGCGTGTTTAGCTCCCGCGGGAGCTGAATGCATGCTGCGCGTTGCGGTCGCAGTGAGAACATGGAAAGGACCTGATGGGAAATTTCTCCCTATCAGTAATTTCCTTTTGTTTATATGAAGTGTATAGTGTGGATCTGTCTGCAGTTGTTGGAGAGATGATTTATATCATGTCCTTCTCAGATAACCACATTATACTGCATGAAGTTAACTCCTCCTGCCCCGCGTATGTGTGAGAATGGTTATGAAAAGATACCCCCTGTTGAAGAGACACTGGCCTGCTATCTCTATCTCCAAACTCCCTGAAAACTGCAGTTGTTAAGCCCCTTCTGAAAAAGAGCAATCTTGATAACACCATTTTGAGCAA
>NW_015551075.1:3704077-3706864 GCF_001515605.1 Sinocyclocheilus anshuiensis | reverse complement strand
TCAATCATTGCTTATTTCTTGTGAGGGATAAGCATGAATTGAACACGCTCGTCTCACGAGGAGACGGCTTGTGCTCATCGTGATGCGTTTGCGGGACTACTGAGGGGGATGTGAGTACTTCACCATTTACCCGAGTTTGTAGATAGCGTTTGCATGAGTGTGTTCGCCTCTCACGGGAATAGCGACGCATTCGCAGCAGCGGTTCCCGTTCTCGCTTGATTTCCGAGGTAATCTAGCGCTTGGGCGGAGCGTGTTTAGCTCCCGCGGGAGCTGAATGCATGCTGCGCGTTGCGGTCACGGTGAGAATTGTCTGCCCATTGCCGCGATTTACGGTTGATGGGCAGAACAGGGAAAGGACCTGACAGGAAATTTCTCCCTATCAGTAATTTCCTTTTGTTCTTATAGGAGTGTATAGTTCCTCCCCTGCTAAAGTCAGAACCTCTCGCTGTTGACCGATCATGGTGATGGTAGCTCACCCGTCGGTACTGGATCCAGGTTGGATGATAGCCCTGCATCTTCGACTTCATGCTTTCTGGACCACGCAGCCGAGAGCCCTTTTAGCCGATCAGGTCCACAGTATAACGCTGCAACTTCAGGACCGTTAGGCCTCTCTCTGCCTCCCTGTTAGGCTGCTCTCTTTTTTGGTGAGTTTAGCAGTGCTCCCCTCACCTTAGAGGGTTACCTTTGAGCACGCCACTCCCAATTGAGCTTCTGAGGTCTCCTCTTAGCGGGTTCTCTGCTCCTTGGAGCTCCATTGAGCATCAGCCTCAGATTGTTAGGCCTTTCTCTGCCTCACTGTTAGGCTGCTCTCTTTGTTGGTCGAGCTTAGCAGTGCCCCCCTTCCAGAGTCCCCTTCCTATTTTTGGAGTTGGGCCTCTGCTCCTTTGAGCTCCAATTAGCAGTTATGCCAGGTTGCTGGGCCATCTTCTGCCTCCCTGCCTCTACTGCCTTGAGTGAGCTAGCTGTGCTCCCCTCATCATGGAAGGGGTCTCTTGTAAGCACACCGCTCACTTCTGAGCATCTGATTCCCTCTCATTTGAGAGTTGAATCCTTCACTCTGTGGGCTTCGCTGGGTAGCACATCAGGACTCTGCCTTCCTCTTAGGCTGCTCCCTTGGTGAACTCAGCAGTTATCCCCTCACCCAGGAGGGTTATCTACGAGCACGCTGCTTCTCGGTCTGAGAGCTGGGTGCTACGCTCCTTCTAGTTATGCATGAGTAGATACTCTGGAGTCTGTTCTGTGTCTGCTATGGTTGAGTTGGCAATACTCCCCTCACATGGAGGGTTTTTCTATGAGATACACCTTTTTCAATCTACATGCGCTCTGAGCATGCGGTCTCCCTCTGAATTATTGTCACTCCTTGAGCGGGCCACAGTCACGTAGGGTCTAGGCCTGTCTAAGGGACAGTTGTTTGGTTACCCTTTAGTAACAGTGTTTCTTACCATGCTATGGTAAGTGCACATGCTGAGCTTCTGTGCACTATCTAAAATCCTGTATGGTAAGGGTTACGCGCTGTCAGCCTCGTTTCCTTTCTCTGAGTTGGTTAGGCCCCGGTTTTCACCTTGGGCTCCACTCAACCTATGTATCCCTGTTGGTACATTACGGTATTTCTAAATCCAATACTATGGTAAGTGCACACGCTAGTTCTCTATGCACTTCTGTAAGTCCATATTCATGGTAGGTGTGCACGCTAGCCTTTGTCCACCTTTTTTAAAACCCTTTATGGTAAGGGTGATGCGATGCTGGCCTCGTCCCCTTTCTCTGAGTTGGCTCTGGCCCCGGTTTTTACCTTGGGCCCCACTCTCCGCGTACACGCTTTTGTAGACAGGGTGTTGCTACTAAGTCCGCTGGGTATCTTGTGATCCTCGGGCAGCTCATTCTTAGAGCAGGAGGTAGTCCCTGTGTGACAGGCCAGGATATGGGTTATGTTAGCCCTGGTACTTGGCCGTATCCCCTTAAAGGAATCCTTTTTATTTTTAATTCCAAGCCTTGAGCTTTGCCCTGGGCTCGGACTTTATACAAGCCAGCCTTTACAGGTAAGTTCTTTGGTGCACAGCTCAGGCCTTTGGCCATAGGGGGTTATGTCACTGACAGCCATCAAAACGTCCTAGGGGCAGTTCCTCTGACTTGGTTGAGTTGGTACTTAGTGCTCACTTTAGTTTTGGCATGCACTCCCCTCAGCATGGCAGCATGGGTATACCGTTCCCCATAGCGACCTCTAGAGGACGCAGTTCAAAGTTCTCTCGGAAGGGAACGTCTCAGGTTACGTATGTAACCATGGTTCCCTGAGAAGGGAACGAGACATTGCGTCCTCTAGTTTCCTTGCCATGCTTCGGATGCAAGCTTCAGACGAAGAAGCGGATGACGTGTTATCCCAGTGCCCTTTTATACTGTGATCGGTAGGGTAATGACTTCATAGGCTGTCGCCGGCCAATATCATTGTCGTGTTTAGATGTATGCTTCAGACACCGGTCACGCTGATGGCGTTCCCCATAGCGACCTCTAGAGGACGCAGTGTCTCGTTCTCTTCTCAGGGAACCATGGTTACATACGTAGCCTGAGACGTTTTAGTAGGGTGACTATACGTGCCATTTTCCCAGGGCGCGTCCTGGCCAGGATTTCTATATTGCCTAAAATATCTAGGTTTTGGCTTTGTTTGCGTGTGCAGACCGATCGGTGTATGACATCAAAATACCATACAGACGGTTCCTTATGCTTTCAAAATGCTCTCGAGAGATTTTGATGTCATACACTGATCGGTCTGCACACGCAAACAAAGCCAAAACC
>NW_015551075.1:3663075-3704045 GCF_001515605.1 Sinocyclocheilus anshuiensis | reverse complement strand
ATTTTGATGTCATACACCGATCGGTCTGCACACGCAAACAAAGCCAAAACCTAGATATTTTAGGCAATATAGAAATCCTGGCCAGGACGGGTCCTGGGAAAATGGCACGTATGGTCACCCCAGTTTTAGGCGGTAATGTGATCATATGGGTTGCACATAAGTGGTGTGCAGGTGCGCATGTGCGACCAAAAAAAAATAAAAAAATTCTCTAGGTAGCCTAATTAAGTTCAGACCGCTCATTTGCATACTGACATGGTTGACAGCTGTTAATGCACAATCACCGTTTTAGATCGACTAACTGTAATACTGTATAAGATTTCCATTCGAACTAGGTTACGCGCTGCCGGTTACAGCACAAAATGCAAAACTGTGACATTTCATTCACTTTTCACTCGGCAGTGCATATACTTACTTGGCGGCAACCCGCCAAAATAAAAGCTTGCTCATATTAGGTTTGACAGTGTATTAACTGTCCATGCTAGGAAACAAGCAGAATTATTCTTGGGTCACTACGAATACCGCATTTACAATGTGTGACCAAATAAAAAAATGCGCTGGGTAAATAAGTTCAGACCACTCATTTGCGTACCGACATGGTTGACAGCTGTTAATGCACAATCACCGTTTTAGATCAACTAACTGTAATACTGTATAAGATTTCCATTCGAACTAGGTTACGCGCTGCCGGTTTCAGCACAAAATGCAAAACTGTGACATTTCATTCACTTTTCACTCGGCATTGCATATACTTACTTGCCGGCAACCCGCCAAAATAAAAGCTTGCTCATATTAGGTTTGACAATGTATTAACTGTCCATGCTAGGAAACACGCAGAATTATTCTTGGGTCACTACGAATACCGCATTTACAGTCACATCTGTTACTGCAAACTTTGATTTTGATACTGACATGTAGCATCATCAGTAGGCTATAACATTGGCCAGCGCAATCTATCTCATCTATGGCTTGCTGGGTTCTTTCAACCCAACTTTGGCTTAAAAATTTAATTGAAAAATGTAACCCAACAGTTGGGTTGTCCATTTGACCCAAAGTTGGGTTGAAACAACACAGCATTTTTTAGAGTGATATTTAAAAAAATAATAAATGTTTTATAGAAGTATGCAATAATAAATGAAACCATTTTATATAAAAATATATTTTTTATTAAAGTATTTGACAAAACATTCAGGCAAACAAGGGGACACAAGACAAATATTAAACACATGATTCATGAAGAATCATATTTGTGATGAAAGAAAAATGAAAGCCCTGCAGTCTGCTGTGCCAGCAATCCTACTGTGGAACTCACCTGGAGCCTCATCAGAGAGTCCTGAATTAAAGAAACACAAACTAATGGACCCTGTGGAGAATATCAAGGAAACATGAGAAACTTCTGGAGCTGTTCTGTAGAGATGATCAGACCAGACGTATGTGTGTGTGTTTTGCACTGATGGAGACCACAAAGATATTCAATATTTGATGAATAATTATTTTTGATAGATTATTAAAAATAAACTGATAAAAAAAATGTAACTACAATTTTCAGAAAAGCACAGAGCGAAGAAAAAAAAAGAAGCAGCCAGTGTTGAGCTCTTCAGCGATCTGATGCGCTCCATTGAGAGATGTCAGGCTGAGCTGCTGGAGATGATGGAAGAGAAGCAGAAAGCAGCAGAGAAACAGGATGAAGAGCTCATTCAAGAGCTGCAGCAGGAACTCACTGAGCTCAAGATGAGAAACACTGAGTTGGATCATCTCTTACACACTGAGGATCACCTGCACCTCCTACAGGTCAGTGTCTCTCTATCTCACATCACAGGACAATACTCACACCAGCACAAAATGCAAAACTGTGACATTTCATTCACTTTTCACTCGGCAGTGCATATACTTACTTGGCGGCAACCCGCCAAAATAAAAGCTTGCTCATATTAGGTTTGACAGTGTATTAACTGTCCATGCTAGGAAACAAGCAGAATTATTCTTGGGTCACTACGAATACCGCATTTACAGTCACATCTGTTACTGCAAACTTTGATTTTGATACTGACATGTAGCATCATCAGTAGGCTATAACATTGGCCAGCGCAATCTATCTCATCTATGGCTTGCTGGGTTCTTTCAACCCAACTTTGGCTTAAAAATTTAATTGAAAAATGTAACCCAACAGTTGGGTTGTCCATTTGACCCAAAGTTGGGTTGAAACAACACAGCATTTTTTAGAGTGATATTTAAAAAAATAATAAATGTTTTATAGAAGTATGCAATAATAAATGAAACCATTTTATATAAAAATATATTTTTTATTAAAGTATTTGACAAAACATTCAGGCAAACAAGGGGACACAAGACAAATATTAAACACATGATTCATGAAGAATCATATTTGTGATGAAAGAAAAATGAAAGCCCTGCAGTCTGCTGTGCCAGCAATCCTACTGTGGAACTCACCTGGAGCCTCATCAGAGAGTCCTGAATTAAAGAAACACAAACTAATGGACCCTGTGGAGAATATCAAGGAAACATGAGAAACTTCTGGAGCTGTTCTGTAGAGATGATCAGACCAGACGTATGTGTGTGTGTTTTGCACTGATGGAGACCACAAAGATATTCAATATTTGATGAATAATTATTTTTGATAGATTATTAAAAATAAACTGATAAAAAAAATGTAACTACAATTTTCAGAAAAGCACAGAGCGAAGAAAAAAAAAGAAGCAGCCAGTGTTGAGCTCTTCAGCGATCTGATGCGCTCCATTGAGAGATGTCAGGCTGAGCTGCTGGAGATGATGGAAGAGAAGCAGAAAGCAGCAGAGAAACAGGATGAAGAGCTCATTCAAGAGCTGCAGCAGGAACTCACTGAGCTCAAGATGAGAAACACTGAGTTGGATCATCTCTTACACACTGAGGATCACCTGCACCTCCTACAGGTCAGTGTCTCTCTATCTCACATCACAGGACAATACTCACACTCCTCATGCTGAGGGACTTCTCCTCTCTCCTGCTGTAGATTGATCCATCCCTGTGCAGTCCTCCACACACCAGGAACTGGCCTGAGATCAGTATGAACACTGATGTGAATGTGGAGACTCTGAGGAGAGCTCTGACTCAACTGCAGGAAACTCTAGACGAGAAACTCAGTCAAACCGGTAGGTCAATATAAAATACAGCAAACAGATTATATTTTGTAAATGTATTAAGAAAATTAGCTATTTGAAAACGGAAATTACTTGGTTGTTGGAATAAGAAAATTAAAAAATCAAACAATAGTCTAATACTATGAATGATACAATACAGTATCAAAGTAACAAATTATAAATAGTTAATCAAACATCATTGCAATAGTTCAGTCCAACAGTAATAGTAAATGTCTAACCGAAATTCTCCAAAAAAGAAATAACAAATATTACTGAATATTCTAATATTACAATCATACAGTGTATAAGGTATAAGTATCATAACTTTTTTAGATTTAGATATAATTTAGTGGTTTTGGCTGCATGAATCTTCCTCCTTATGAATTACTTTAGCACTCTACAGTTAGTCCCAAGTAGGTCAGCAGATCCTCATTAATGATCAAGATGATTAATTCACTAATTTCATTCATGAGCAACATGTATCAGTCAATATGTTCACTTAAAGGGGTCATATGACGTATGGTTGGAACTGCCCAACTTTATAGAAACAGCCTTTGTGCCACAGACGCATTGTAGGCTACTTTTTCATCTGAATATTTGGGTTGAACTGTTCTGGAACAGTGTTGTAAATACAACTTAACCACTGATTTCTAGTTGTGTCCTCTTTTGGAAGACCAAACAAAGTAGTTTCGCTTTCACAACGAAACACACAGCGACTCCACAACATGGCAGCAGCGGCAACAGCAAGAATAAAAGTTACGCCTTCTTTCTTTGCGTGAACATTTGGGCGGCGTTATGCAAATCTTCCCACATCGTGACGTAGACATGTGGGGGCGTGTTAGAACGAGCCATTTTAGGTAGGCGTGGTTGACTCTTAACTTTTATAAAGAATATCTCTTTGGATTTGAGACTTTAGTCTTTGCAACTTTACAGATCTTCTTTATGCACCAAGAGCTTGTAACACTCCAAAGAGAAAGAAAAATTTGAAATCGCATCATATGACCCCTTTAATTAAAAGATTTGTTCAGGAACACAGTTCCTTGCTCACAAACACACTCCAGAGCACTCATGGATTTAGCAGTTTAGGCTAGAAACAAGATGAGCATAGCTCTTGCACACAAAAATGTAAAGAACTCATAATTTTGTTTGTCTCTACAGTTACGAAGATGATGCAGCAGCATGCAGGTAATGTGTGATCTATACATAGCAACAAAAAAAGCATTTATTCTACCAAACGCTTTAAAAAAATTAAAATCTTTGTATTATGAAGATGTGACTCATATTCTCTGATCTCTCTCTCAGTGGATGTGTCTCTGGGTCCTGATACAGCTCATCCAAAACTGATCCTGTCTAATGATGGGAAACAAGTGAGACATGAAGACGTTCATCGTGACCTCCCAGATTACCCAGAGAGGTTTGATCACAGCTTCTGTGTCCTGGGAAAAGAAGGATACTCTTCAGGAAGATTTTATTTTGAGGCACAAGTGAACAGAAAGACTGGCTGGATTCTAGGAGTGATCAGAGAATCTATTAACAGGAAGAGACAGATCATAATGAGTCCTCAGGATAGATACTGTGTTGTGGCTCTGTGGAATGAGAATGAATATTGGACCTGTACTGATTCCTATGTCCTTTTGTCTCAGAGTGAAGCTGGGAGTGAAGGTGGGGGTGTTTGTGGATTATGAGGAGGGTCTGGTCTCCTTCTATGATGTGGAGTCCAGATCTCATATCTACTCTTTCACTGGTCAGTCTTTGACTGTGAAACTCTATCCTTTATTCAGCCCATTAATGACAAAGGTAAAAATTCAGATCATCTCACCTGTTAATTACAATGAATGATTTTAATAAATACATAAGACATAATATATGCATTTGTAAAAACAATGTTTTTAAAATAATGATCATATTTTAATATTGTGTTCCCTGATCTCCGCTACTATTTTACTGGATATAAGTATTATTGTACTCTTTCAGCATTTGGCAGACACTTTTATCCAAAACGATTTACATTGCATTAATTTCATGCATTTTAACGGCTTTTATTACATGATTTTGAGAAACTTGAGGGCATCAAAGTGGGATACAGATGTCATGATGTGTAATGAAAAATGTGTTGTGACAGAGTATAGAAATAAAACAATTCATTAACTTCATTATATTCCAACATATAATGATTTGGCTACAAGGATGGTCCAATAATTTATTCAATAGCTTATAATTGAACAAATTAAGCGAATAGAAGTAATTTTATTGTGGATTAGTTAGAGTTTTAAATTTTCAGTTACTTTATCTTGAAGTTTATTCTTTGTCCACAAGATGGAGACAACATGCTAAATATGGAAACTTCAACAGCAACAAAAGCTGTGCTGTAAAAACATGGGACTCCAAATAATTAATAATTATGAGTTATATTTAAAACAAAGAGCATATTCACAGGGAACCTTTTTTATAATGAGTATTTTATTTCTAATGCCTTGCTGACATGCTTTATATAATGGCATTAGAGCTTGAAGATATAGGAGGAACTGTGACACGACTGAAGGTCAGTGAGAGCTTCAGTAAAAGTGCAACTAATGAACAACACTTTTAATGTCTTCAAAAAAAAATGAAGAAAACAACAACAACCAGCTCCATATCGAAGCATTCTAGTGAATATGTTAACAGCTGATATTCATTTACGGGTAAATTATGGCAATTTTATTCTTAATTCATATGGTTGAAGCAGTGTTTATGTCTAGCTACAATGAGATGGGCAAAACCAACTTAAAGCACGAGTTAAATACTCAATTTTATCAAAAGTATGCTATTTGGTTGTAGGGATGTTGATGGTCTACAGTTTATTAACCATTTGTTTGACTAATGCTGCTTAATTTGCACATTTACGTTTTGTTTTGATTATTTTTTCCACTACCTTTTGCTGAAAAGGCTTAAAGAGAAGAAGAGCAATGTCAGAATCTGTACCAACATCACCAAAACTAATACAGACGAGGAGACAGAGCTTGGGAACACCTATATGTAAGTCAATATCCATAAAATGAACAATGCAAATAGCAGCAATAATTATTTTTAAGAGACAGTGTTCCTTTTGCTTGCACAGTATTGATTGAATATTAATATGTGCAGACATGATCTGCAAGTGATTTATACTCATCATTTGTATTATCCACTGGTCCTCTGGCTGAGGAGCTTCAGTGTTCAGTGTGTCTGGAAGTATTCACTGATCCAGTCAGCACTCCATGTGGACACAACTTCTGTAAGAGCTGCCTGAACCAGTGCTGGAGCAACAGTCAGGAGTGCAAATGTCCAATCTGTAATGAAACGTTCAGTAAAAGACCCGACCTCAAGATCAACACAGCACTTAGACAGGTTGCGAAAATCTGCGAAAATCTGAAGTTCTCTGTGATATTTGCCATGACGTAAAGTTGAAAGCCCTGAAGTCCTGTCTGGTGTGTCAGACCTCTTACTGTGAAACTCACCTGGAGCCTCATCTGAGAGTCCTGAACTTAAAGAAACACAAACTGATGGACCCTGTGGAGAATATAAAGGACTATATATGCCAGAAACACGGGAGACCTCTGGAGCTGTTCTGTAGAGATGATCAGATGTATGTGTGTGTGTTTTGCACTGATGGAGACCACAAGACTCACAACACTGTTCATCTAAAGGAGGAGAGTAAAGATAAGGCGGCAGGAGTTCAGCATCAAACATAACTTGTTTGATGTTTTAAATATTCTAACAAGATCTTTTGTTTGAAGATACATGCTGAGTGATAAAATGTCAGTGTCTGAGTGTTCATGTCTGTCTATAGAGTCAGCTGATGAAATCACAGAAAGACGTGCAGCAGATGATCCAGGACAAAATCAAGAAGATTCAAGACGTTGAACACGCCACAGAACTCAGAAAAGTGAGTTGAAAATGAGTATTTGATGGATGTTTTTATTTGTAGTTTAGACTACTTCATAATGATATTTGTTGTTTTGAAGTGACGTCTTTGTTCCTGAAACATTTCCAGTTAGATGTCTTAGTCATCAGATGTCAGCATCAAAATGTAGATGCAGTACAGTACTAACAATTGCATGGGCTGGGCGATATGACAATATTATATCAACAATTTCTCGTAAGTATCACGATGTCGATGTCAACAAAATATCCCCGTAAACATAAGTCGGTTACATCTTAAGTAAACATAAACAGTTGAAAAGGAAAACATGGGCGCTGGATCCGTGCATTGACAGCAGCCTAAACCCACAGCTGTCTTTGTCATTAATGTTAATAAAAGAACAAAAGAAAAAAAAAATCACTCACTGATCTTGACTGAATCACTTTTGTAACTTCAATCTATATTTTATTTGCCTGTTGTTCGGCACTGAATGCTGTAATGGCAATGTGTGTCTGTGTACAACTATTTTGGAGATGCAAATGAAATGGTAGCACTGCACCAGTTTTTAAATATTGATTTAAATAGTCTACATAATGAATAAAAATTATTATAAAGGATTATAGACTATATACAGTGGGTATAGAAAATAATCACCCACCTTTAAAAATAATCACATTTTGATGCTTTGCAGCCTGAAATGAAGACGGACACAGTTTTTGTTTTATCCAGTTGTATTTATTAGTGCAACTTATAACATCCAAGCGAAAGATATAACACCAACATGTCAGAGAAAAAAAAAAAAATAACAGAATCACTGAGTTGTAAAAAGGATCACCCCCCACCTAAAAATGACTTGTAAACTCATTCAGGTGTAGCTAATCACTTTCTCAATGACAAAGCCATTTGACTTTCAACTGTGATCAGCTGTGGTCATTTTGATTAGCTCAGCATAAAAAGAGCTTTCCTGGAGTATTTCAGTCCTTGGTAGTGCAACTGAAGCAAACAATCAACTATGGGTGGCAAGGCACTGTCAAAAGATCTCTGGGATAAAGTTGTGGACAGGCACAAGTCAGGAGATGGAGACAAAAACATTTCAAAGGCCTAGAAGATGCCTAGAAGCACAGTGGAGTCTATTATTAAGAAGTCGAATGTATTTGGTACAGCACAGACCCTCCCTGGATCAGGACGTCGCTCCAAACTGGATGAAAAGAGCCAGGAGGAAACTGGTCAGAGAGGCGACCAAGAGGCCGACAGCAACTCTGCAGCAGCGACTGGAGCACTGGTCAGGATAGAAGGAAAAATGGATGAGGCAAAATACCGTCAAATTCTTGAGGAAAATCTGCTGCTCTCTGCCAGAAAGTTGTCGATGGGAAGAAGGTTTACCTTCCAACATGACAATGACACAGCAAAGCTGAGCACACAGTGATTGAAGGGGGAAAAGGTGAATGTCCTTGCATGGCCTAGCCAGAGCCCAGACTTAAACCCCATTGAAAATCTGTGGAATGACTTGAAGACTGCAGTCCACAAACAGTCACTTCTGCAAAGAAGAGTCGGCAAATATTGCAAAGTTAGTAGAGACATATCCCAACAGACTAAAGGCTGTAATTAAAGCAAAAGGTGGTTCAACAAAATACTGACACTGTCTGACTCTGTTCCATGTTTTGTCTGTGTCTTGCTCCCCAGGTGTTCCTTTCCCATGTTTAATTTGTCCCAGGTGTTCCCCATGATGGTTCATGGATCCCAGGTTTGTCTCGTCATCCCCTCCTCCTGTGTGTATTTAAAGTGTTCCCAGTCCCTAGTTCTCTGTCCGCTGTTGAACGTCTTCCTGTGAACGTCTTCCTGTGTTCGTCTCCCTTGGTTCCTTGGTGCAAATAAAGTCTTGTCAACATATTCTCCAGTGTCTCCTCGTCCCTTGTGTGTGTGTGCATCGTGACAGACACAAGGCGGTGATCCTTTTTTTTCCCTTTTCTATATCGACTGTATGGAATATTCCTTCATATTTATTTTATACAGCCCTTGCATAGTGCCATATTTAATGGATTTTTAACCATATATATATATATTTTATTAAGCTGAGATATAGCATTATAATTATAATGCTATATCTCAGCTGCCCGATGCCCGTCAATATGCATGCATCCATTTTTGGCAGCCCCATTATATTGTGAGTTTTTACCAATAAAATAAAAATGATAAAAATTAAAATACAAACATGAAATTTAAATGACTTCTGTTTTTAAATGAATAAAGCATATATTTTTATTTCGTTATAAAAAAAATAATCTTACTGTTTTTGCTTAAAACAAACCAATATGTTTTAAATGACTGATTTTAGACATACATGACAAATATCAAATACATTATAGCTTGACTACAAGTTTAAAAACAATGCTACAAATGTTATAATCAAGGAAATTAAACTTACTATCATGAAATGTGTCTACTCGGGAGATAATGGCAAAAAGAAAAGAGAGAGAGAGAGACATTGAAGAAATTGGGCTATTTTATTTAAGACACTATGTGGCATTAACGTGCATTTATCATTCTTAAAATCATCACCAGAATGTCCACCTTCACCATGGACTTAAAATTGGGTTTTATTTAATTTTCCACGACAGTTCTCCTCATGAAACAAAATTCACTTCAAACACAAATTTGTTAAGAACAGAGTGGAAATTAGGCCTATTAGAAACGCATAACAGCAAAGCTAATATTTTCTGTTAGTTAAAGCATAAACAAAAAAAAAGTAGGCTTAAACTAAAAAAGGTAGACTTTATTATCGGATATGGTGATACTTTTAAGGTGATTATCAATAAGATGTTTTTTTTACATATCGCCCAGCCCTAATATGTAGCGCACATTATCTCTGGTAGGTGAACAGAATTTTTGTCAACTGTTAGGTAGGTTCTATCTGGCTAGTTATGTCAGAATATTTCAAAACAAGCTCTAAAAGTAACCTTTAGTTCTCCTCCATTATATTACAAACCACACAGTTGCACTAGCAGCTTCATGAATTATGTGAGCGATTAAATATTCAGCTGAGAAAATAAGCATATTTACTATGATGCATTTTCATAGCCTCTCTTTTGTAGATGCACATAATATCTGGATAAATCAGTTCTGTTAAACATTTGATATCCTTTGAGAAAAGTTAGTGATTTATTTAAAGATTTAGTAATGACAGTTTTCAGGGTGTTTTTTTCTCCATATAGGCCTGGTGTTTGTTCTGTTATAGACAAAAATATTCACTACTCAATTTTTGGGTGGTTTTGGGTTATATAAATGCCACTACCACAAATGCTTTATTGCTTAATTCCTTTGTTATTGTTTATGTTTTTGAAATAAAGATGAATAATCAAAATGAAAATGTATTTTCAGAAAAGCACAGGGCAAGAGAACACAGCCAGTGTTGAGCTCTGCACTGCTCTGATCCGCTCCATTGAGAGATGTCAGGCTGAGCTGCTGGATATGATGGAGGAGAAGCAGAAAGCAGCAGAGAAACAGGAGGAAAAACTTATTCAAGAGCTGCAGCAGGAACTCACTGAGCTCAAGATGAGAAACACTGAGCTGGATCATCTCTCACACAATGAGGATCACCTGCACCTCCTACAGGTCAGTATCTCTCTATCTCACATCACAGGACAATACTCACACTCCTCATGCTGAGGGACTTCTCCTCTCTCCTGCTGTAGATTGATCCATCCCTGTGCAGTCCTCCACACACCAGGAACTGGCCTGAGATCAGTATGAACACTGATGTGAATGTGGAGACTCTGAGGAGAGCTCTGACTCAACTGCAGGAAACTCTAGACGAGAAACTCATTCAAACTGGTAAGTCAGTATCTAATACAGCACACATTTTCTGTTGACGGCAACTGTGTTTTGTAAGGAAATAAATTATTTAAAAAGTCACAGAAAATGAATAATCAATCAATAATCAATTGATGGTTAAAATAAATAATCTAACACTGTAAATTGCAATATCATTCAATGTTAAAATAATAAAATCAAGTAGATGATCATGCAACAGTCCAACACTAAAAATCTAACCTGATATTAGCCTAAATAAAAATTGTCTTGACTTTGAATATTTCCTTGTTGTCATTATATAGCACGAAGATTATATAGAAGAAAAATTAAAGCATATTAAAGATAAACCAGACAACTTGTGTGTTGTCTTGCACTAATAATCTTGAGAATCTTCCACAGAAGAACACTCGTGTGTGTGAGAGAGAGAGAGAGAGAGAAATGCATAGAAATACACTCTATGCCCTGACATTGTGGTTAAACATGCATATTTAATTAGCAGTGTTAAGTGTCAGTAATTTAGAGGCAGCAGTAAAGAAGATCAGCAGCGACACACAGCCTATATCAGTCACAAAAACACAGCTCTTGTAGTACATGAATGTTAAGATCTCTTCATCATCTGTTATTATTTGTCTTCACAGTGTTTAGGAGGATGCAGCAGTATGCAGGTACAATGTGTCATCTGTTCTCTCACACAATAAAACATTCACAAACAATAATAGTTTCAAATCATATGCTTACCTATACTGAACACTAATAAATATTTAACACATGAAGATCTTTGTATTGTGAAGATGTGATTCAAATGCTCTCTCTCAGTGGATGTGACTCTGGATCCTGATACAACTCATCCATATCTCATCCTGTCTGATGATGGGAAACAAGTGAGACATGGAGACATTAAACAGAAGCTCCCAAACAACCCGGAGAGGTTTGATCACTATCCTGGTGTCCTGGGAAAAGAGGGATTCTCCTCAGGGAGATTTTATTTTGAGGTGCAGGTGAAGGAAAAGATTGAGTGGAATTTAGGGGTGGCCAGAGAATCTATTAACAGGAAGGGACTGATCAAAACACCACCTCATTATGGATTCTGGACTGTCAGACTAAGGAATGGGAATGGATATTGGGCTTGTGTTGATCCCCTTGTCTATCTCTCTCTCTGAAAGTGAAGCCGCAGAAGGTGGGGGTGTTTTTGGATTATGAGGAGGGTCTGGTCTCCCTCTATGATGTGGTGTCCAGATCTCATATCTACTCTTTCACTGGTCAGTCTTTTAAAGAGAAACTCTGTCCTTTATTTAATCCTGAACTGAATAATGGTGGTAAAAACTCAGCCCCACTAATCAGCTCACCTGATATTTACAATGAATGAATTTACAAATTTTCATCATTAAAAAAAGAACATGGATTTAGGAGTGAAATGTCATATTTTGTCTTCCGCATTTCAGTTTGGCAATGAAAACAGCATTTTTTTTTATCGTTGATTCACAATAATTTGTCTTTAGTGGTATTGTTCCTTACGGGGTTCAGGTTCCATTGCGAGCTGAAGAGGAAACAAAAGTGTTGTGTATATATCCACATCTAGGTGAGTGGAAGGTGTATCAGCTGAAAATCAACTAATAGAGCTATGCCTATGTGGCTTGCCTGAACTAATAATTGCTCTTGATTTAATTTTGATCACTGAAATTTTGTTGTAAAAGATAATGAATCCCAAAAGTAAATATGCGGTCTGAAAAATGAGAAATGTTTGTTTAGTTTTTTTTCTGTTAAAGTGAAACGTCTCTAGGTTACGTATGTAACCATGGTTCCGAACGTCCCTGCGTGACCGCGTTCTGAAGCATGTGTGAAATCAGTCCAATGGAGCAGCGAGACGTCAGGAGCGGGGTGACGTGAGCGCCAGGAAGTATAAAAGGGCATCCGGCAGAGCGCAAGTTAGCTTCGATGAAGTAGCGCCTGGAAACCAGGAACCAACGTTTCTTCCACATGTCTAAGGCACGTAAGCATCGCCGCGTGACCTTGATCATGCGAAGCGGATTCCCCCTCAGGGGAAAATCCCTTGGTTCTGAGTCACCACTGTAAGGGTCTCATATACAGCAAGCCAAAGGTATCACGTTGGACGCTGCTGCCATCAGGCCCAACAGCCTTGCTCACGTCACCCCTCTCGTGACGTCTCGCTGCTCCATTGGACTGATTTCACACGTGCTTCAGAACGCGGTCACGCAGGGACGTTCCCAAACCGATCTCGACGCAGCTTGAGTTACTGAAGGGGAACTACATTTTACTTTGTAAATGTTGCTTATTTTTGCCCCAGCTGGAAGATAACTACAGCATTTGGCTGCAAAATCAGTCAAGAGTAGCAATTTATTTTGATGAACAATTCATATATAAAAACAAATAAATATATAATTTGCAAACATTTAATTGTATTATAGTAGATATTTTACCAGAGACGGATTAGATTTGTATGGGTCTTAAAACATAACATGGTCTTGCTGCTGCTTTCTTATCACTATTTTTAAGTGTTTTTGTTTGTAATAATGACCATTATCTTTTCATTTGTTTTGCAAATCAGCCATTATTACAAAGTGCAAATGTTGCAGAACATTTTTTATATATATTTTTTAACCAAATGTTAAATATTTTAAACATGTTTAGTTTTGATGATCTGTTTGATAATATGATTAAATTCAGCTTAACTTACAATTTAACAGTTAACTATAGTAACATGTACTTCACTAGTTCATCTACATTAAGCTTCAACTTCATACAAGGCTAAATCAATTAATAAAAAGCAAAATGTATCATTCAATAGCAGTTCTGCAATATCTATGTAGGCTATAACAAGCACTTCACTGCTACATAATCCTTTGTCCTTAATACGGCACCTATAGTGCAGGTTAAGAGTACCATCTTCTTGACTCATCTCAGTCTTTGTCACTGTGTCCTGGCTATTGACAAACAGAGATGTGGCTGTCCTGCTCCAGGGTCCTTTCTACACAAACACACACACACACACACACACACACACACACACACACACACACACACACACACACCACAAAGCAAAATATCCTATGACAGGAGAGGAAGGCTCTGTCTCTGTGAGCAACACAGAAGGTCCAGCCATGCTGACACTGAGTGAGAGAGACAGACAAATCTCTAACAGACTGTTCCTGACAGATGAATTATTGTTATGCAGCTGCGATACAACAGGGAAGTGAGTGAGTGAGTGTGTGTGCATGATAGTAGGACGATACATAAACATTTAATGCATCACAATCAGTATTCTTTCATAAAGTGATTAAAAGCTGAAATATAAATATAAAATTAATTAATAAAGGTGTTTGTATGAAGTACAGTGTAGTATCCATAATTAGCACAATTTAATCATAGAATATATGCTTCCTCTGTCTTCTGCAACATTTTGACATGCATATAATGCATGTTTTATTATCAGATTTAGGCTATTTTGACACTTCTAATGCTTGCCAATGACGTTTACATCATTAGCTGTTCCCATATTATAAATAATAATTTAAAAAAATGAATGTTTTGTTTTTAGTCTTCCATTGTAAGACATACAGTAATTAATATTTGGTCAATTATGTTTTTTTTAATTATAAATATAATGCTAGTAGATTATAAATTAAATCATAAATGGCTAATTAAAGTTTCAAAGTTAAATGAACACGGATTATTTATTTGAGAAACACATTGTCTTTAATAGAAGATGAATATTTTATTGAGGCAAAAAGCCTCAAAAAGCCTTTACTGAAATATGAGAGTATAATAGGAATTATGGGATAACAAAACAAGACTAGTTGAAGTTTACTAATGTAGTCCTAAATCTAAAGGTCTAATCATTTAAATCAGTAAAAATGGTTATTGTTTATTTAATGATTATTGTCATTACAAGTCATCTTACAGTGTTACTAAAGTGACATTTGGACTTCTAGAAGTATGTGTTGGTATTTATAATAAGTTAAAGTTTCACATGAAAACATTTTACTACAGTAAAAATTTAAACAGTAATCATTTGATAATGTGCCTTCAAAAATACCCAGACAGATTTGGTGAACAAGAGATATCAGAGGTTTGACTGAACATAAGTAAAGCAGCCAAGCTTGTCTTGTCTTAATTTTCAATCAAAGATGAAACAGAAGTGTAAGAGTAATCTCTTTAATCAGAGGCTGTGTGTATGTGGATGAACATGAGGTCAAAGCCTCGACATGAATGGTGTCCAGGTGGACATCCAGTCATCTCTGACTTGAGAAAATGCCACTGAGCATGTGACATGTGCTTCATTAATTTGAATTGAATTCCATGGCAACTCACTGCTGGGTGAATTGGGAAATGCCGTTTATGTTTTTGCACTTTTGTATTTGTTCATCGCTGTAAAACTCTTTATGCTATTCTTAAGCACACACCAAAAGCTCACGTGACAGTGACACCTCCACCTGCCCATTACCACTGATTCGAGCCCTTTACAGCCAAATGAAACCACACAATAATGGGCTGCACAGTAGGGTGACCATACATCCTCTTTTTCCTGAACATGTAGGTTTTCTAAATTGTCTAAAATTTTTCCCCCTATTGTTTTTTAAACTTACCAAAGGTAATGACTGAAAATTAGTTTGACCAAGAGCATGAAGACATTGTATATAATCAACTGATTGTGGTGTACGAGAAGGTGGGATCTACAGAGAACAGTTCAAAGCAATGCAAATATGTACATGAGGACTAATAGTAAAACAAAGCCAATTGTTTTAGCCAATTCAGAAATGAAAAAAGAGGATGTATTGTCATCCTATGCATCAGGAACAAATTCTGATAAATATAAAAGATAATTTTCTGTAATCTTCCCTCCCAGTGCCATGTTGTGTGCTTTTTATACAAAATGTTTTTTATCTATCTATCTATCTATCTATCTATCTATCTATCTATCTATCTATCTATCTGATCTGCTGGTGGATAGATGTGCTACACCATATGACCAGCTACACAACAATAATGGTGTGGATTTATAATCACTGGTGTGTCAGTTAGTGTGTTACTGTTGACATATTACAGACATCCTGACATACCCTGTGCACCAGTGTATTTGGCACAGCTATATGCAACCCATGCCAGCTGGGTTGAGTCAGGGGAACATGAAAATAAAATGAATTTAATACAAGGGATCCGTTAATCCAGCATGATCTCATTAGCCTTCATAGTTATTTTTATGTATTTTTGTACAATATAGACATTTTGACAGCAAAACGGAAAAAAATTATGAACAGCTTTAGGAAGATGTAAAAACATAATTTGGAATCCTTCATATTTATTTATATTATAAATATGTTTTAAAGTATTTATTAAAGTATTTATTACTGATAATCAGTAGATAAATGTACAGTGACAATCTTTTTTTATATAGATACAGATAGCATGAAGATATTTTTAACCATGTAAACATTTGTCTCTAAAGTAGCTTGTAGTTTCAGTGTCTAATCTATGCATATAAAATGTATGTAATACCTATTATTATATATTATATATTACACTCTAAAAAATGCTGGTTTACCCAGCACTGGGTTGTATTTAACCCAGCATTTTTTAGAGTGTACTATATCCCTCAAAACATCACGCGGGTCAAGGTCATGGATTCAGTTCCCAAGAAATATATAAATCTTGTGAGTTGCTTTGAGCAAAAGCATCTGCCAAATGCATAAATGTGACCCATGCTGGCAAACAATGAGTCGGAATGCGCACAGGCTAATTTTGAGCTACAAGCAAAAAACAAAACAAAAAAGTGAAAAATGTCAGTTTTAGTCGAATTTGAGGTTTTCACAAAAATTAGTTAATTAAGCCCTCGTCTAGCGATCCCAGTGCTCCGAATAGTAATTAAACATCTAAACTTATCTTTATTTGTACGTTTGAGAGGAGGACCTTTTCTCCCCTCGCCTCTCACACTGATCCGCTTCATCCGAAGCGCGAGATCCTGAATAAATATACACAGAATTACAGTATTTAAGTGTTCACGCAAACACAATCTGTTATGTCTTAAGTGAACGTTAATATAAAAGCTTTCTGAAATGCACGTGTATTTTACACAAACTTTTTATTTGAAATTGTTTCATTATAGGAAAAAAAATGTAATCTTTTAAGAACGGTTCACTGAAAGGTTCTTTGGGGAACCAAAAATTGTTTTTATGGCATCAACCGCATTTTGGAACCTTTATTTTTAAGAGTGTACAAAGTGACTTAAAAGTTTAGGTAGATAGTTGAATAGAGGTAGTGAAAAATTGGGGGAAAAATCTCTGAACCTCTGGCCCTAGTGTGTGACAGCTGGTCTTTGGCTCTGCCTCCTTCTTGCCCCGTGACCTCGCTGGATAACAGGGCCATATTGCAGCAGTGGGATGCTGGGGCCATCCCAGGAGCGCAGTGTGGATAGATGCAGCGTCACCAGTGAGAGCCCACATCCAGACTCATGCTCTGATGGCGGAGCTGCCTGACACAGATGTGCTCCGGGCTGGGATGGCTTGTCACAGACGGTTAAAGTGACGGGCACTCACACTTCATTATGTCCGTCTCACAGGTCAGTGAGCGACAAGCCAGGTCACTGTGCACCGCTGAGCCGAGCCACCCCAGGGCATCACACATACACCCCACCTAACTGTAAGACCATCACCCCGCCTGCATTAAAACAACATATTGTTATGCTCCTCCTAATATCATTGTCACAAACTGTTTCAAATCACAAAGGCCAAAAGATGTCTAAAACACAGTGACACACACAAGTTCAGTCAAGACACTCAAGACTAATGTAACCCTTTACAATCTTGTTCACATTAGTGATCTAAAACCCAAACCGCCTTAATCCATATCTAATTATAGAAATGACTGCCTTAGCAAACATCACAAATTTGTATTTATTTTTTTAAATCAAGGGATTGTTTCTTCTTTTACATATAAATATTATTATTTTACCCTTGTCCCAAAATCAGACTTTAAATTTGAAATGTCCAATATAACAATTTGAATTATTAAAACTTGGATGATGTTAACACATTTTGATATTTATAGTGTGAAAATTATTGTCATTTCCACCACAACAATTAATAAATTTGTATCAAATGTTAGTGTACTTTGTTACCACAGAGAAAAAAGTGTCAGAACTTGAGATAAAAAAGCTTGGTATAAAGGTCATGTATAATGTAAACATCACATTTGAACTTTATTGTATTTATTTCACTGTGTTTACTGTAGATCTTCAAAGTTGTAATAATTCATATTTTTATAATAAATTATTATTAAGATTCAAAGTTTGGAACAATATATAATAATAACAATATACTGTATATTGATATTATTGTAAATTATACCAAACTCATAGAGACAAATTAATTGTTCTACTTTTCAAATAAATAAAAAACATTTGAAAAGACAAATGCATAAAGTAAAAAACATAATTCACAACTTGTGAATACAATATTTTTTATTTTGTATAATTTTCATTCAAGCTGTCATTTTGTAAAATGATGCTAACAAAGTGATATATAAATATTCTCTATTCTTTTTTTATTCTATCTGCTTGTTTACTTTTTATTTATTATAAAACAAATGATAATAATTTGACCCTCTAACACCAGCTCTCTCTATTCTATTTCTATTCTATCTACTATTACTTATTTTTATTTATTACAAAGAACTATGTTAGACTAACTGGGACTTGTCACAGCACTTACATATCATTGCTCTTTTGTTGGTTGACCTAAATTATTAAGTCACTTTGGATAAAACTGTCCGCTAAATGATTAAATGTAAATGTACATTAATTAATTAATTTGTTTGTTTATTTATTTATTGATACAACAGTTCTTTCTGGTCCTCCAATCTGATTGGCTGAGAGCCTTTTCCAGCGGTGCGATATTCTAGTGATAACAGAGCTCCAACCGTTTCAGCGTTTCTATCACTCCGCACGCAGTATTTCTCACAGCGAGTGTAAGTTTTTTTAGGCGAGAATGTACTTGTTTAGACTTCAAATATGCGCTTTGTTCCCAAAGTGATGATGTTACTGACTATTTCCTTTTATCGTGCATGCTGCGTATTACTGATATTAACTATATGGCTCTGCGTTATCGTCCGGGCAGAACTATTGTTCCAGCCACCAAAGACAGATTCACAAATAACCTGCCTGATTTATCTCAACTGCTCTGTGTACCCATAAATACATATGAACTAGACGAAATGACTAGTAACATGGGCACTATCTTCTCTAATACATTAGAAGCTGTTGCCCCCATCAAATTGAAAAAGGTTAGAGAAAAACGTACTGCGCCATGGTACAACAGTAATACCCATTCTCTCAAGAAAAAAACTTGTAGTCTTGAGCGTAAATGGAGAAAAACTAACTTGGAAGTTTTTAGAATTGTGTGGAAAAACAGTATGTCCAGCTATAGACAGGCTCTAAAAGCTGCCAGGGCAGAGCATATCCATAAACTCATAGAAAATAACCTAAGCAATCCAAGGTTTTTATTTAGCACAGTGGCTAGATTAAGAAATAACCAGACGCCACCCGATCTAAATATTCCCTCACAGTTTAATAGTAATGACTTTATGAATTTCTTCACTGATAAAATAGATAACATCAGAAATACAACAACAAATGTAGATTCTACAGTGTATAATACTTCAGCTTCATTCATCGCACCAAAAGATAAACTGCAGTGCTTTGCAACTATAGGACAGGAAGAGCTAAATAAACTTATCACTGCATCTAAACCAACAACATGCCTGTTAGATCCTGTACCCACTAAATTACTAAAAGATTTGTTACCTGTAGCAAAATAACCGCTTCTCAATATTATTAACTTTGTAGAAACTTAATTTGCTGTAAAGTTGTTTTGCAATGATTTGTATTGTGAAAAGCGCTATATAAATAAACTTGAATTGACTCAAAGAGGGTTTTTAAAGATAGCAAATTGGTTTTGGGCTGGATCTGGCTGAGTTTTGGCTGTGAGTTTGGCCCACATACCACATGGAATTACGGCCCAAGGTTGGGCCAAATGCTGTTTGCCGAAAGTCAACCAGACCAATGCCAGAAACAGACCAAAACTCAGCCACAGCCTCACAATGTCCCCATAAATCAGCCATAACTGGCCCTCAACAGTGCCGGAATCCACAGATGTCAGCCAGACAAGAGCCAAACTGCAGCCACCTTTACCCCAGAACTCAGCCGCAGCTTATCCAGAAGCTCCAGAACTGGACCAATGCCAGAATCCCCAAAACTGAACCATAAATTACCCTTATATAATTATTTATATATTGTGCACGGTATAATAAAAGGACGAAACTATGCAAATGCAAAGTATAGTGTTTGATGCAGAAGGAAAAAAAATCTCAGCCAGATAACAGGAAAAATATAAACAGTGGGAAAAAGATAAAACAATAACATGAGTAAGGCAAAACAAAAGCAAGAAATAATAAATAGTCACAATACAAGAATAACAAAAACACAACAGCAATAAATTAAAATGTTACAAATGACAAAGCAATAGTCCATTTTAAAAAAGAAAGTGTAAATGTGTCATGCAGAAATACAATGTAAACCGGACTCGGCCCAGATTCTGTTGTTATCTGGGTCCGTTGTTGTCTCTTTTTTTATATACACACTTGTACTATCAAACTGTTGTGTAAACGCAATATCACACTCGTAGCCGTGCGATATGGTCGATATACAGCCATATCGCACTGCTACGAGTGTGATATTGTTATACACACGTATGTCTTGTCATGTCTTCTTCAGTCTCACCTCTTAATATCTAAATCAGTGTCAGGCCATGGTGAGGCTCATTAGAGGACTGTCGTTAATGTTCTTGCTGTTGTTTTGCACTTCAACTCCATCCTTTGTCTCAGAGCTCAAGTATTGTTTTCTCTCATGTAAATGGATTGCTTTTTCACTTTCACGCCACGACACATTACAAGCAGAGCATGTAAATCAGGACAAGATCCTCTGATTAAACTCAACGTGGTCTGCTTCAGCTGTGCAGAATACATTTCTGATCTGAGAACAGGGTGTGTTAGTCAAGGTGTGCATTCACACAATGCACATTGTTAAGTGATTATTCTGGCTCACAGTAGCACATCTGGAGCAAGAGGTAGGAATCTGGGACTTCATGTCACATTGTAACTTGAACCTTGTGATTTAACACGAGCTTCTAAAGAGTCGTAGAGTGAGTTTTATTGTGAAATTGCATTAAACGCCAGGACATGCAAAAGGATAATTGAGTAATACAGCGGCAAACAATGTTTTTTTTTTAATAAACAAGAAATGGAGCACTCTAAACAACATTGAAGAACTATGGTAAACTGTGTGAACTAAATTTTTACATTTTCTGAAAATGTGTGTGCAAAACTCACTGCAATGATGCCATGGCATTGCTATATGCAGTACTGTAAATACTTCTATATGTCTGTTACCTTATCTTCCTCTCCATTCTGTCATCTTGATCCCCAATCTTTCTGTCCTTGTCACTGTTTTGTTTCAGTAATGGCAGTCACAGTGCTCAGGGGCTCTGGAGGTATTTCAGAAAATTCTGAGAAATCAATCCCACATCAAACTGAAGGAAAACATCTAATGTCATTGAGCAATAACTCAATCTCTCCTGTCAACGACGAACTTCAGAGCGAGAGCCTAGGGTGCGTTTGGCCTCTTGGTCTCATCGTGAGACTCACACACACATGCACAGCTGCTCTTTTCTTCAGCATTTCCAGGACAACTCAATGTGTGAAGGGGAGGGAGTCTTATTTGGATTTTCCATTTGACATTTAAATTACTTATTAAAGTGTTTCATTTCGTCAGAATCGTCACAAATAACAATCTTTATTTTTATTTTTTCCCTGTAGAAATTTAGGTAAATATTAAAGAAATGTTCCAAATTTATGCACTGCAAAAAATAAAAATAAATAAACAAATATATTTGAAAGTTATAAATAAAACAGATTATTGGAGTTAAAAAAAAGAGAAAATATATTATTTCAGTCTTTCTACTTCAAAATTTCATTTTAATTACTTGCCATTTCTTTGCAATTATTATAAAATTTGCAAGCAGTTTCTGAGTGAATATTGTTTCTAAGCCAGTTTTTACAAACTAAGATATCTGTCAACTACCACATAATTTTAACCATATTATATATATGAATATGTTTTGTTCCTCGGTTTGCAAAATAAATAAGCAAATTAATTAATTAAACTTAAAATAGTGCACTTTTACATGGAAATCTGTATGCATGAAATAATGTAAATTATTGTCTGAGGTAATAACCACTATACATTTAAATATACACAGTGACAAAATACTACATGTTTATTGTTTGTTCATCTGCAGTACTGGAAGTGAAAGACTTTGGGTGGTGTTGAATGGTAAGGATCCAGGCAAAGATGTTAAGCAAAGCGGAAATAAAATAAACCGGATACATATAATACGGCGGTCATAATGGATGAATCACTGAACAATCAAATTATTCAAATCCTGTTCAGAAAGTGAGAAGTCACACTTTAAATATTCATTTCATAGTGTGTCTGTTATCAGCTGTGGCTTCCTATTTGACAGCTTAATATATTCACAAACATTATGTTTAAATACTAACCAACGGAATATTGAATACAAATCAGTTTGACATCCTGTTTTTCTTGTTGCCCCCATGCACACATCTCATTATATTCTGCAACTCTTGTCAAATATAAAGTCTTGGATTAGTGCTTGCATCCATACAGTGCACAACCATAAAAGTTCTCATTAACAAGCACACATTCAGCCACCCAAAACCAACAAGCACGTCTTGTTCGGCAGAGGATCATATTATACAATTTTACTCCACAATATCACTCGACACAGGACGAATAATCCACCGCTGTGTTGTAGTCTCAGATTTGATTATGGACCCTTAGGACGTGCACTGGCTAGGAAGAACATTTAACACACTCGAGAAGACTGAACACAAGCACGGCTCATATCGCACCCAGTGTGTGTGTTGAACAGTCTCCAAGGCGGACTGTTTATGGATTTCACACTTGGCTTGTGCGAATGCTTCGCAAACTGTAAGCAACTCAATTTGAAGATCGCCTTCTGCCTTGGCAGTGCTAACTGCCAATTATATCCCCTTCAATATAATTTGTGTCACATTAGGAAAATCACATGGCAAAGTGATTCGATAATAACTTAACATAAATGAATGAGCCTGGGTTCATATTATTTCCTGTCACGGATGGTGAAACGTAAATCCAGTGGGTGGAATTGAAAGTCAACCAAAGTGTGAAAGTTTCCCCGGCTTTCCATACGGTACAACTCTTCGGTGTTGCAGGCAGTAATGAGGACGCATTTGTCATGTGTGAATGATGAACGCGCCGCTGGAATGAGTTCAACCTGATTCTCCCATGCGAAAAATGTTAAGGTGCAGCCATTACGTATCCAAATTACTGTGAAAATCAGATAGAGGATGGTGAGAATTTATCCAGCATGAATATTGCAGTGCATGGTTTTGTAAAATCTGTAATCCAAACCCTGTGGTATATGGAGTTTGCCACTAAGGGCAATACAATGAGTCCAGTGGGCCATTGTGTGCAGATGGAAAAAAAAGATTGAAAAGTGTGCACTTGAATTCATCAGAGTCAGATCTTGTTTGAAAAAGAACAGTTTTGAAGGTGGTAACAAACAAGAAGTCTTAAAGGCATAGTTCACACAAAAATAAAACTTCTGTCATAATTTCCTTAATGTTGTTAGACCCGTATGACTTTCTTTTTTTCTGTCGAACACAAAAGAAGAATATTAGTAACAAAACAGTTTCTGTTACCATTGGCTTACATTGTACTGATTAAAAAAAACTGAATGAAAAAAATTATAATGACACGAGAGTGCGTAAATGGCAGAATTTTTCTACCCCTTTAAGATTTAATATTAACCTTCTAATTAACTTATTTTGATTTTCAGACTGCTCTAAAAAGGTATTTTTGAAAAAAAAAAAAAACATTGGTGCATGTGTCTATAAATACTAACTTAAAAAAAAAACAAAAAAACAACTTAATCTTACAGAACAAGAGTACTGAACTGAAATGGGTGCAGGTTTATTTTAATTTGTTTAACAAAAAAAAAAAGCATTGGCCAAAGGACAAACAAACTTCTTTCTAGAATTTTAAAGTCTCAGTTTTGAGTTCTATTTTCTTGCAGATTGACACAAGGGTCATAGGTTATGGTTCAACATTTAAAATACTTACGTTTTACACACTCAGAAAGCAAAATAACGTGCAACAGTTCATAGAGATGTATTACGCATTTTTTAAAGATGACAGTTTCCCAACATATACAATTTAAAGGGATAGTTCACCCAAAAATAAAAATTCTGTCATCATTTACTCAACCCCACGTTGTTCCAAACCAATGACTGATGTTCTGTGGACCACCAAAGAAGATACTTTAAAAAAAAAATGTTGTCCATGCATTGAAAGTCAGTGTTGACTTTCAATTTAGTGTAGTTTTAGTTCGACAAAAGAAAGAAGGTCTTACAGGTTTGAAATGACATGAGGATGAGTAAATGATGGATGAACATTTAAGCTCAAACAGGTTGCATGACATGCATCCATATAAGTATGCAAAAATGCAATACAATTTTTAGTTTTACATATTTTAATTTTATTAAGAAAACTGTAGCATAAAGTCTCTTAAAGCTTTTACCTGATTTCATCAAGACCATCGTTGCACGTTTTAAATCACAACCTTCCCAAACATCAGCAAATATATCCACAGAATCAGCCTGTAAAACACCACCAGAGTATACCAAACACAGTCCCACACGTCAGGCCTAGTTATACCCCGACTGTTTTCACTACACTGATTATTGATATTAACTCCCAATGCACATCATCAAACACACATTCAATATCCACACGGCACCTTCACTGCAGGGGACGTGTAAACTCACCATGTGGAAGCAGGTTGGAGCGTTAAACGCAGGCATATGCACCAGTGAGGAGTCTTGCCCTAATCTCACATACAGTCGACTACACTAGACTAGGCCACTCAATGGGCTGAGAGAACTCCCGTAATCACGGTTCACACCCCGCCTGCTAATGCTAATGACTGATCTTTCATTCACGCTGGCTGTTGATTGCGCAGGGACAGTTTGAGTTAGCGCAGTTCACAGAGAGGGTAATCAGTCAGAGATATTAACATTAATCACATTTGCCATGCTAACCTGCCAGTCAGAGATGCCAGAGTGTTTCCCTGAGGTCCTGTGTACAGTACCAGTTCTAATCTGGTATTGCAACTCTAAACAAATGCAGAAAAAGTAATCATCATTTCTACCAAAATACCAGTTTTACACTTTTTTTACACCAGTTTAACTGTAAACCTTTAATAAAGCATCATTTACTCATGTTTATGTTACGCCAAACCTATAGAATTGGAAAACAGAAGGAAAAATGTCAATAAATGTCCTAGTCACTTTTTTCCAATTACAAAGACGTGGATCAAAGCTTTTAAGCTTCAAGAAAATTCAAAAGCACCATTAAAAATATAATATTACATAAATAATACTTCAATAAACATACTCCGTGTGACTCATGCAACATTTTCAAGTCTTCTGTAGCCATAATATAGCTTTGAGTAAAGAACAGACCAAATGTATCATGTGTTCACTTACTTGAGAACTGGATTAGCCTGAATCATTAGACCATTGTTGTTAATTGGATAAACTGATTCATTAAAATATCTGACTCAACTAATTGAGTACTTGAGCTTTGGAGCTTGATCAATCCTCATTCACATTCATTACATTGAAAAGAATGGTCAGAATACTCTTTAAACATCCCCTTTTGTGTTCCATGAAAGAAAAAAACTTTGTGGTTTGGAATGACTTGTTGAGATGGAGTAAAACATGACAATTTTAAAGGGATAGTCCATCCAAAAATGACAATTGTGTCTTCTGCAGAACATAAAAAAATATATTTTTAGCAATGTTGGTAACCAAACAGTTTCCATTCCCATTGACTTTCACTCAGGGGCGGATCTACCGGGGTGGCACGGGGTGGCAACTGCCACCCTAAGAAAAAGCTGTGCCACCCCACCTGCCACCCCAGAATTATCACAGAATAAAATATACATGTAAGCAGCGTTTCATGTGCTACTTTTCCGCCGCGGCGATGACAAAGTAACGCAAAATAATGGCAAAAACACAACTTTTTATACCTTTTAATAAACTGGGAACGATAGTTGCACGCGCACGCAGCGTGCCAGTGTAGTCGGCTTCATTAACAAATGATTCTTATGAACCTGATCTTTTTGAGTCAAAACCACAAAGCGCGGCCCAGTTCACTAACAAATTGTTTTTACATTTGTTCGTGAATCAGATAATTACTGCTTTTCAGGTAACTCAGAAGTCCTCTGAGAAATCGAATCCCGTCCGGATATGTCTGAGATTCATCGCGTAATTGTTTGGTGATCCGATTCTCCGACCACTCGCTCCACTTTCATCGTGGATATAAGCCGTAACAATAACATGAAATCAATAAGATGCCGATCACGGAAACTAATAGCAGAGTTAGGTAAGTATCTAGTCTTATTGCAGTTTTCTTGATTGTTAATATAACTGATTTTAGTTGGCACTTTTTTCCCAAACCATTAATTCAGTTTTCAAAACAAAGACACATTTCTCAAAAAGTTTAACAATGAGTAAGTTAAACATTAGGTAGCAAAACTGATCAGGATCTCTGCATCCTAACAACGGAGAGAGGAGAGAGCTGAGCCAATCATCTATAGGGGTTTTATACTTACAGTATAATTACAGTACAATGTAGCACATGTTGTACACCTTCCAGCGTGTGACTGTCAAATTTTATTTGTAACCATTTTTTATGTGTAAATGGTTTATGTGAAATGACTGCCTAGCGATATAGCTAGTCTTGTGTCAGGAGACCAAGAAACTGCTATAAAAAAAAGTGACAAAAAAAAAAAGTGTGATATACTATAGTACTGTATACTGTAATGAAATTTGGCCAAATGTGCAGAGGATGCTAAATTTACTTTTTTAATTTGATTTTTTACTGTACTGTATTGTGGTGCATGCCAAGTTCATTCAAATATTTGGTATGTGAACTTTTCTAGTGCTTCTCATCTACTGCAAGATTACTTTACAGTAGTAAAATGAAAATGATTTTTTCCCCAAAAGTTCATTGCTGAATTATACATCTGTATCTGTAATTTAATTTATGTATACTGTAATAGACATTGAGCTGCAAAAATAATTCCTGAATCCTAGTAAGAGTTTTTTGTTACAGTGTTATTGATCTCAATGTTCACTGGACAGGAAAGTCATCTGTGTATTTGAATGGTGTGTAAGCATTTACAGTCTTTTTCAACTGCTTACACACAAAATCTTTACTTGTCACACAATTCCTGAAACCTGACACTCAAACACAGAACCACACACCAAATCTCCAGAACCATACACTAATTCTCGGTCCTTTGACTCATAAACTCATAAAATACTTTTGGTAAGCATTTACAGTTTTTTTCAACTGTTTACACACAAAATCTTTGTCACACAATTTCTGAAACCTGACACACCAACACAGAAGCACACACCAAATCTGCAAAACCATAATTCTCGGCCTTTGACTCAGTTTTCAATTTTATAAAACACTTTTTGAAAAACACAACACACAATTCTGTATGTAACACAAAAATCGAACAGGAATTAATATTATGGCAAAGGTGTTTGCAAATGTTTGCTTTTGAGATGTGTTTGTGATATTTTGAATGCAGTGCTTCATTTTGCAAGAGATGTGAGGCATTTTGCATTTTGTGTGTGCAGTTCTTGGATTTGTGTGTAAAGTTTTGAAAAAAAAGGCAAAAGTTTTGAAAATGTGTGTAAGCAGTTGAAAAAAACCTGAAAGAAAAACTAATAACTAGATTGAAAAGTTTGAAAGACAAATTTATGCTGGCTTGTCTTAAAGTCTTGTTTAAAAAAACATAAATGGTTCGGTCAGATGTTCTAGATGTTTGCTAAAGTGTTGCTAGTTGGTTGCTAGAGTTTGTTCTGGGTGATTACAGACATTCCCACCTCTGTTAATAACAGAAAATCAAACGTTGTTTTCAAAACTGATCCAGTTTCAGTGCTTTGATGTTGTTGTATTTCTTTCTAATGTCAGGAAATTCAACAGTTTTTGTTGCTCTTAAACTTGCACTAAAACGTGATTTATACCATTCTTAAGCACAGAATAACATAAGTGGACTTTGAACGATTAATTGCCGCTTTGAACGATTACGTAATTGTGGCATCCATAATTGTAATCGCGATTAGAAATTCGATTAATTGTGCAGCCCTATTGTGTATTGACTTGGTGCCATGATGGATATTGAAATGTTGTTATTTATTTTTCATTTTAAACAGTATAGATGATTACTTAATGGTAATACAATATTTGTGAACACAACTGTGTATGTCAGACCATAAATCCCCAAAAACTATGCATGGGGCCTTGCTTTGGTGTTGCCACCCTAAAAATTATTTTCTAGATCCGCCCCTGCTTTCACTTCATTTTTTTGTACATATAGGCTAATGAAAGTCAATGGGAACCAACACTGTTTGGTTACCAACATTCTCACAGAAGAAAGTCAGTCATACAAGTTTGGAATGACATGAAGGTGAGTAAATAATTACAGAATTAACATTTTTGGGTGGACTATCCATTTAATTTCTAGGTGAATTAATATTAAATACTGATTTAGTACTGATTAATTTCTGATTTAGCTTTTCTCTTTTATACACATAGACCACAGACACGTGGCATGCTGAATTCAAGGTCAACAATCTGCTGCAAGAAATGTTAGGTGTCTTTAGGACACATCAGGCAGAGGATACTAGATCTGTGTTATCACAACACATTTTCTGACTGAGCAGACATTCCCCCTTCTCCATCTCCTTTCACTCAGAATCAGAGACGCAGTGGAACTCAAACCGTCCTATGCATGACAAGTGTCACAGATGGGTCACGCTGAACCATGTTTCCCTCTCAAAACAGCAAGAATAATCAGAGAGAGGGACTGAACGTGGATTTGAACTTGATATGAAATAGCCTAAATCGGAGGCATACACTGACAAAAATAGTGCTGGGGAATGTTAGACTCAATATGATCATTTAAAATAATACGTACCCTGTGTAGCTTAAAGGCACAATATGTAATTTTCAAATAGACAAAGGCGTAGTTTAATGAGGCCGTGACTGAGTGTGGAATCATGGGAGTTGTCGTCTTCATCCCCACAGCCGACGCAATCCGATGGGACTCGGGCAGAAATCATGTTCATGGATGAGCTAATGATTTATTAACGTAGTAGAATGAAGCAGGGTGAGGCTGAAAGCCGTCGAAGCGAAACGAGGCCGCTGAACGAGCGTGACACACGGCTCGAAAGCAGCGGAGCTTTTATTATGCCGCAGTCGACCGCTTCCTGTTTGATGCAACTGCATGCCATATTTTTATATGAAAATAAACAAGCTGAAAACACTCTAACTGAAAAACATTTAGTGCTTTTTTAGCACTGGTGTCTTCTTTAAATTATAAAAAAAAAGTAATAATATGAATGGTATTATAATGTTACACAACATATTAAAGCGTCTTTGGTGTTTTCATGTTTTCTACAAAACAAAACCGGAAATCGAGGGGTTATGACGTCATTGGCAGGCGACACAATGATACTATGGACACAGCCCTTTTAAAATTTATTTTACTTGCTTTGTGAGACTCCAATGCTTTAAATTTAAAAACAATAATATTAATTTCAATGATTTTACTATTGTATTATTGGACGACTATGTACGATTCATCAAAACGATCCGACTCACAAGAACGATTCGTTCACAAACCGGATATTGCTACTTCTGTCATGAACGCGCCAAGGAGAGCGATTCCCATCTCAGAATCAAGATCAAGGCTGAAGACTGAAAGAAAAACAAAACAACACACACACACACACACACACAAAATAAACCAATTTTTTTTAAAATTGCTCTTTCATTTCTTGAGGGTTGACCAGCATAGTGACGCTGCTATGACAGTGTGGGTCACTAGGAGCCACTAGAGGACTGTTCACTGTGTGCTACGAGAAAAATGACCAACAGCCTGTGTAAATTATAAATAAATGAATAAATAAAGAATTAATAATTATTTTTGTCTCTCAGTAGCATCATAACAACATAATCCGTACCACCTTTTGTACTTTACTAAAAGAAATGAGCAATACAATAGATGCATATAGAATGTCCCACACTGATATTTCTGCTCTCATGCCTTGATTTAATTATTATGCATTTTAATGTTCCCCTCAGTGCACACACCTAGAGTCCAGACAGTTCATTTATAATTAGAGGGAATCTAGGTGCATTCATAGTTCTGTTTAAATGCTGCGGTTCTCTGTTGACAAAAATATTTTAATAGGCTCAAAAATACTCAAGTTAGTTCATGGATTTTTCAATGACAAACACGTTTAACCTAAAAGTGTGACACAAATACATGCAAGGTATGGAAAACTTTTGTTGCTCAGCTAGAGGTTGGTTTTTCTTAGTTCAAGATAATATGATGTTCTTCTCAGTTATATCTTATATCTAATATGTTTCTCTTAAAATTACTTAAGAAATGAATAATAAATGAGACAATTATTGATTTACAGTTACAGTTGATTTTTTTTTAAAAAGCTAACTGAAGAATTTATGAGAAATGTTTGAGTTCAGACTTTTGATGACAAATTTTAAATCTGAGCGCAATTTGAGACATTGTCGAGATCTCTTCTGAAACAATAGAGAATACACATGTGAGATTAAATTTTTTAGGTGTTTTATAGGAGAAATTTCGGAGAAGAATGAGAGATTAGCAAAATATGATTTGCTTTCTGCTCATTCTCACTTGTTTTCTGTTTGTCATTTGTGATTTTTCATTCCTTTGAGCAACAATCTGACATTCAAAAACCAGCAATCCATTTATAATATGTATCAAATTGCCAAAATTGCCAATTGCAACAGATTTTTACACAGAACAATAGTGAACGTGGACCTAATGTGAGAATTAATCTATTTTATGCTTGTTTGAGTGGATATGAAACGTCTTTTTCTAGTGGCTGTGTTTATTATAGTCCACAGACCTCTGACACCCATCTGACATCTTCACAACCCATGAAATCCTTCCTCTGCTTTTGTTTGTTGTGCCTGCTATGACTCCCTGTCCACAGCCCTATGAGTGCAGCCACATAAAGTGCCCCTGACCGGTTGGGGCTCTGGCCCCGTGGGCGAAATGGCAGGGCCCAGCAGGGTGGACGCTAAAGTTGCCCAATACTTTCACTGCAGATTCTTCTGGTCCGCAGTTCAGGCACCCCTCGCTGTGAGAGCGGGTCACTTCTCTTAAAGTCAGTGTCGTGAGGACATTTATGATGGTGCCATCAACTGGACTCTGCACAGAGTGTGACTTCAACGGATTTACCATGAATATGAAGGGCTATTCCAGCAAAATTATTATTATATTTCAAACCAGTGCTCAGATGGTGTCTAGCACAGAAATACATGTTTCTAAAGGTTAAATGGGATTCTGTTTGTGTTATGGACATAAATCATACCTCAAATCATGCAGTTTGTTTAGGAGAGGCATGCTATTGCTTTTCTAAAGGATCAGACTTAAGGTGTGGTCACATCTACTGTTGCTCTGCGAATTTTTCAACAGGTTTAGCTGGTAACCTGAATTTGTTGTGTTGTTGTTTTGAAGGTTTTGTGTGAGCTGTCCTTCATTCATCTACACTATTGACAAGAGATAATTAATTTGAATTGTATTTATTTGTTTTATTTCAAGTTTTGTCTGGAGGACAATAAACAAGTGAAAAAAATCCCATAAACATACATTGAAAAAGTAATTTCTAGAGATGAATATATCATAAAGACTCAGCAAACAACCACTTAGAACACCCTAGCAACCACCTAGCAACATCCTAGCAATTAACAATTACATCATCCCAGCAGCTGCATAAAAACATATTAAGATACACTGATAGTCAATCTCAAAACAAGTAGTAATATTTTTCAAATAGTAATTTTATTGTAATTAAAATATTCATAATGCATGCTTTTTGTAAATAATTCTAGTGAAGTTATATGAATAAAGATTTAAAAAACAAAAAATTAATGAACCATTTTTATGTTTTTTTAAACATAATCTTCATAATTATTCAAATTGAATTAAAAAAAATATTTAAATTATTTTTATTTTTTTAATTATTATTTTAATTCTTATTTAGATTATTATTGTGCTACAAAACATAAAATACTAAACAGAAAATCAATCAATCAATCAGTCTGTTGACCTCTACTAAAGTCCACTCAAAACACATTTGAAACCCTGTAGCAATGCCCTGGCAGCCACACAAAATCAAACACCCTTGTATGATCAAGTACTGTAGCATTCTTTTTTTTTCTCCAGAAATTGTAAACATTTTGCAGATTTACAGACATACATTTGGTTTTGATGCCAATTTATTCCAGTTGGACCTTGCAGCATGAACTTCAACTTGAGGATTCCTTGACCCTTTACCCTTGATCTGCGACAAGTTGCCAGCAGGAGGTTATGATCTTTGTCAGTTCTCTACTGTCCTCAGAATGTGTTTAATATCTATGTGAACTTTCCCTTCTCATAGTTAACATGCAGGAGATATTTAGCTGGATGTGCACAAAGCTTCCACAGACTACTAACACATCACCTCTTCACATCAGAGTTAAAAGAGTCAGGATAAAACAAGGCACTCCCCCCTGTTTAGCCAAAAGGTCTCCATTTCTAACTACGCATGTCTTGAGAAATCAATTACAAGGAGACATTTGATTTTGAGTGATCTGTAAGGGCGCAGTGTCTCCAAATTCCATGACAGCTTACATCCTCTTCCTATCAACCAAATGAATCTGAATATCATTTTGACCTCAGCTTTCCTACAATCAAGTGGCTCAGTGGGGCAGTGGGAAATGCAGGGATAGTGTGTGTGTGTGTGTGTCTTAATAAAGGAATAGTGCCTTTTTTTTTCTTTCAGTGTGTGCATGCATGACCCAGTTGGCTCTGCGCCCGTTTTGCAGAATCTGGAAGCTACAAATGAACCATCTGGTCTCTCTCTGTCTGTGTGTGTGTGTGTGTGTGTGTGTTACAGATTTTATATGGGAATAAACAGGGAATTTGCAGCAGATGATTCTGTTGACCTCTCCAATGATTATGAATATCAGCCAAATATAAATGGACATGTATTCCTGCATGACATCATTTTTTTAATGTAATAATCTTTTATCATTTGTAATTATATTGATAGAGATTCAGTCCACTGCACATTGTGCACAATACATATTCAAACTAATTTAGTTAAAGTTTTTTTTTTTTGTCTTTTTATTTTTTAGTTTCTGGTTTTCAAATGTCTATATACTTTAAAAAGTTTAAAATCATTTTTTTATTTTCTACTTTATTTTAGTTTTATTTGATTTGAAGTAACTTTTATGGTTTTAGTTTTACTTAACTATATTAACCCTGGGAGTATGAAATTTATTTTTCTTATATTTATAATCAACATTTATCTCGGCTTGTCCACCTTCTTCAATTTATTTTTCACTGTGCTCAGTAAGTTTTCTTGGATTGCCATTATGTCCGTGAAAGATACATCCAATGGCAGCAAGATTAAATTGCCTACTTTTTGTCTGCATAGGTTTAAGATTGGGATGCCACATCAGTTCATTTAGACAAATCTCTTCAATTAATCACGTTTTTGAACAGGTTCATTGATTTGTCTAAGTCTTCACTCTCCAATTCTGTGGACTTTACAGACACATGTGAGCAAAAACCACAAGACTGCAAGTCCACATGAAGTGGGTTTAATACGCTTCACTGATTTACAAACGTGCATCATTTTAAGCTCATCATGAAAATTGGCCACTTCAAAACAAAGCTTTGTTTTGTGAATTCGTACATTATGTCTTTATGATTCATTGATTACATTTTCCTGAAAGATTTAAATATACCTGCTTTTCTTAAACAGACCTTTTTCACTTCCAAAATTTCAGTTCTGGTTTCATAGAGAATTTTTAGGTAATTCATATATGACAACAGAATTCACATTTTTAACCAAGAAGATATTTTGACTGAGGCCGTGTTATGAAACATAATTATTTTTCAATTTAAAAATAGCTATTTTTCTGTCTCCGTATCTGACACTCACACAAACCCACAGATCCTCCCTGCAGCTCAGAGCAACTTCTCTGACTTTTGATCATGACATCTGTGTCTTGCTGAAATGTTTGCTCGTCTCCTCCAGCCTTCTGATGTAGCTCCAGGAGTTAATGGCTTGTGAAAAAGGCAGACGGGCCCCTGTCTATTTTTTTAATGCTACAAAACTTGAATATAATATAAAATTCAACCGAACAAAACTTACGATGATCATTTTACAAATATGCAAATAATATTTTCATATTTCAAATAATATCTAACAAATGTAAATTTCTGAAAATGTGGATGATGCTTGCAATGATGCTTGTTTAGTGAACAAGCTATTTCATGAAACTTTCGTTTAGGAAGTGTTCTCCCCTGTTAGTAAACCCAATGCATTAATTAAGACATTAACATTGACATACCATCATTAAACATTTAATTGAAAAGCATTATTTTCCATGAAATGTCTTTTTTGTTCATATCTGTGTTTACCTTGATCAAAGTTCCTATTACATTCTGCTTTATAATGACTCCACTGAATTAATGAATCTGCCATTTTTTGTGAAACCAAAGAAATGATAATTAATAATAATCCCTTCCTGTTCCACAAATCAAGGTAGAAGTAGATGGGGGAAAAATTAAAGCAAAGTAGAATTATATTCTAATCATTAAATCCTTGTTTTCCAAAATATTATGGTTCATTTAATTAATTTTATGGAATTCATTAAAAGACAACAATTCATGCTCATTATGTTCTTCTTTGCATTTTTAATTTCTAATATTGAGTCCAAAATAACTAGGTGCATATTTCTCCTGAACGATGCTTTGATACAATTTAAATCTTTTATACTTTTAATTTATCCTCTAATAAGAGCAGTTAACTTCATGAACTTTAAATAATTTGAACATGGATAACAATTAAATACGAAATAAACAAGATTAAAAATAGGACAAGATTTCTCAAACATGGCACTTTTCTGTTTCTCTCTTTGACAGCGCAGCGTTTCATGTGTAGATATGAAGTGAAAGATGCCCTCTAGCAAACATCTGCTCTCAAACACCACACACACTCACACTCTGCTCTGAGTGTCATGTTAATTAATAATCCCCAGAGAGTTGAATCATATTTACAGCTCAGTCCTGCTGGCATTGCCTTCAGTGCCGGCCTGCTGAGTCCAGACCCGGGTCTATAGAGCTCAGGTACAGACAAAGCTCTGATAGAAAATGCTTTGTTTTGGTTTTAGCTGCCTTCGCTTTCTAATCACATTCGTGTGTGTCACTCCTACAATTCTTCAAGAGTCCTTCTTGTTCAAAGTTGCTTTCATAGCTCAGGAGAGCTAATAGATATCCTGTCAACTTTGCCTCAGCTCTGTCATTCACAAATGAATAAATTGTTGATGTATACAGCAAGAGTACAGAGCTAATAAATGCATGTGGATAACATTAGTAAGAACGTGATGAGAAATGTTTGAGTTAAAATTGAAATCTTTTAAATCTTTTAAATCTTTTGCTATAAAGTTCTTGTTTTCAGATTATAGGTTCTTCAAATCAGCATATTGATTTCTGGGTTACCTGAATTGTACTTAAAATACATTGTTCGTGGAACTTAAAAAGGTTCTCATGTGACATCGGACTATAAAACCTTTTTTAAGTGAGTAAAAAAATAGAAAAGTGGTTAAATAAGAACGTTTGGTGAGAAAAGAAAAGACAAGAAAAGAGAAGAAAAGAAAAGAAAAAAGACAACAATTCATGCTCATTATGTTCTTCTTTGCATTTTTAATTTCTAATATTGAGTCCAAAATAACTAGGTGCATATTTCTCCTGAACGATGCTTTGATACAATTTAAATCTTTTATACTTTTAATTTATCCTCTAATAAGAGCAGTTAACTTCATGAACTTTAAATAATTTGAACATGGATAACAATTAAATACGAAATAAACAAGATTAAAAATAGGACAAGATTTCTCAAACATGGCACTTTTCTGTTTCTCTCTTTGACAGCGCAGCGTTTCATGTGTAGATATGAAGTGAAAGATGCCCTCTAGCAAACATCTGCTCTCAAACACCACACACACTCACACTCTGCTCTGAGTGTCATGTTAATTAATAATCCCCAGAGAGTTGAATCATATTTACAGCTCAGTCCTGCTGGCATTGCCTTCAGTGCCGGCCTGCTGAGTCCAGACCCGGGTCTATAGAGCTCAGGTACAGACAAAGCTCTGATAGAAAATGCTTTGTTTTGGTTTTAGCTGCCTTCGCTTTCTAATCACATTCGTGTGTGTCACTCCTACAATTCTTCAAGAGTCCTTCTTGTTCAAAGTTGCTTTCATAGCTCAGGAGAGCTAATAGATATCCTGTCAACTTTGCCTCAGCTCTGTCATTCACAAATGAATAAATTGTTGATGTATACAGCAAGAGTACAGAGCTAATAAATGCATGTGGATAACATTAGTAAGAACGTGATGAGAAATGTTTGAGTTAAAATTGAAATCTTTTAAATCTTTTAAATCTTTTGCTATAAAGTTCTTGTTTTCAGATTATAGGTTCTTCAAATCAGCATATTGATTTCTGGGTTACCTGAATTGTACTTAAAATACATTGTTCGTGGAACTTAAAAAGGTTCTCATGTGACATCGGACTATAAAACCTTTTTTAAGTGAGTAAAAAAATAGAAAAGTGGTTAAATAAGAACGTTTGGTGAGAAAAGAAAAGACAAGAAAAGAGAAGAAAAGAAAAGAAAAGAAAAGAAAAGAAAAGAAAAGAAAAGAAAAGAAAAGAAAAGAAAAGAAAAGAAAAGAAAAGAAAAGAAAAGAAAAGAAAAGAAAAGAAAAGAAAAGAAAAGAAAAGAAAAGAAAAGAAAAGAAAAGAAAAGAAAAGAAAAGAAAAGAAAAGAAAAGAAAAGAGAAGAAAAGAAAAGAAAAGAAAAGAAAAGAAAAGAAAAGAAAAGAAAAGAAAGAAAAGAAAAATGATACAGTAGAACAAGAAGGGAAGAAAGAAATAGACAGAGGCCTCAGTGTTGGAGCCATCAGCTGTGGATTAAGTGGATTGTGACGGGAGCCAGACGGACTTTGACTCCCTCAGGTGATTTTTCCGGTAAGTTCTCAATAACACGGAATGACAGGAGACAGAGGGTGCACATCCCCTCTCGTGTCGTCCTCATTCTCCTGCTATTTTCAAAATCGCGGCCGTGACAGGACTTTTAGCCACAACTGTAATATGTAGCCGTGGAGGGCAGCCGAGCACAAAACTGGTGCTTGTTGTCATGAGCTGTGGTCACTGGAGTTTGTTACATTAGCCTGTCAGGGGTGAGATGCTAACAGACCGCTGATACTTTAAAGACTTGATACAGCTGGAATATGACAGAGTCTGTGCTTGATTAAACATGATCACGAGAGAGCAGGTCGGCCTTCCAGCATGATAACACATCGTCTAGACTAGAAAAGGAAAGAGAAGAGAAGGTAAATACTAGAAAACTCAACAGGTAAGAGTTCATGTTTATTCTCAGGTAACACTGCCGCTTTCGTGTCTTTATGACTTACTCTGCAAAAAGCAAAATGAAATAATGTTTGAAATAATGCTGAATCAGAACAGATTTGGAGAAATGTAGCATTACATCACTTGCTCACCAATGGATCCTCTGCGGTGAATGGGTGCCGTCAGAATTAGAGTCCAAACAGCTCATAAAAGCTGATAAAATCCACAAGTAATCCCCACAATATTTTCAACTACAAATCGCTGCTTCCTGCTAAAATCAGAGTCCTGCATATCTATAATATTTCCTCCTTCAGTGAAAATGTCTTCTCGTCTGAATCAGGAGAGAAATATGCACAGATGAAGCACAGTTTACCAGTGAAAACAGTCCTAAAAAATATATGTTGGTGGATTTTGATGTGTGAGGACAACAGGGCATGGATTTTATTATTATTATTTTACTAGAGGAAGCATTATTATGTATTATAAATTCATATTCATTATGGATTATGAATTCATATCAGAAGAGATTGTTTAAAGTTAAAAATGCCTTAATGATGGATTTGTTTCTTACAAATACTGGTAAAAAAAAAATGTATAGCCTGAATGCACTGTAAGTCGCTTTGGATAAAAGCGTCTGCTAAATGCATAAATTATTAAATTAAAATAAAAATTAAATTAAATACACAGCTTTACACTTCACAAGACATTAACTATGGACTGGAGTGATGTGGATTGCTTGTGGATTATTTTAGATTTTTTTTATCAGCTGTTTGGACTCTCATTCTGACGGCACCCATTCACTGCAGAGGATCCATTGGTGGGCAAGACGTAATGCTAAATTTCTCCAAATCTGTTCTGATGAAGAAACAAAATCATCCACATCTTGGATGAACTAAATGTGAGTAATTTTGTAATTATTATTATTATTATTATTATTATTATTATTGACAGAATATTAGCCAGTTTACATGTCACTATTCATTACAATTTAAAAGAGTCATAAAAACATAGATAGATAGATAGATAGATAGATAGATAGATAGATAGATAGATAGATAGATAGATTGCTTTCTTGGTTTTGTAGCCACTGCCTTTCTCCCTTTTTCGGTCTTTCGCCGCCTTCTGGTGCTACCTGAGCTTTACAATCCATTAATTGGCTAACTGATGTGGGTTGGACTAATTAGTGAAGACAGGTGATACAAGCCTTTAAAACCCTCAGTTTTTAGCATTTTGGTCTTTGCATGAGAGTGAAATTGTATGTGTGTGAGATTGAGGCAGGATTCAATGAGTGTGACTATTGAAGAAGTTTATGAGATTTTAAGAGAGTGCATGATTTGAAAAAAAAAAAAGATAAATAGGACGATAAAGAGAAAGAAGGACCTTTTGGGTTATTTTCTCAAGACAAAGTAGAAGAAAGATTTCGTCTTTGTTCTGTTGGGTTTGACTTTTCTTTTGAGAACAAGCAAGGAAATCTATCAAGGGGATTTATCATGAACTTCTTGATTTGTAGTTATTGGTTTTGAAGCTGAATAAATGCTTCATGTACAGATGAAACTTTACATGCAGTAAGTGTACGAATAAGTTTGATGCTTCCACATTGGTAATGGAGCATCATCACGGACCAAACAATCTCTGAAATGCAGAACTGAAGGCACCTTGTGTGGATAACAACAGGCATGGAGAACTCAAGCTATGTTTACTAAAGACCGATAGAGCACTCCGCTAACAGCAGGCTACGGTCTGAACAGCCTGTGATGTGGACAGAACTGACAATTCTTGTTTTATTTGGTGATGGAGAGAGATGCCAAACACTGAGAGCTGTACAGTTAAAAGACCATCATGGTGTGAAATGAATAGTTTCAAATTCAAAAACTTGGATGGTTTAAGGGTCAAATATAAGGGTTTTCATAAACTGGAGTTTGTAAGGGAACTGCAGAGAGCTTGTGAGTTGATGAAAAACTAATAATGAATTGGATCATAAAAATGTAAAAAATAAATTCCAAACGTAAAAAAAAAAAAAGAAATATTTAATTTGTTGCATGTCATGTGACCATTAACAACATTGAGGAACTGTGATGCACTTAATATTTAATATACTTAAAATATCAGGGGGTCCTTCAAGTAAATATTTTAGGCTTACAGGCTCGACTGCCAAAAAAGGAGTAAAAACTACGAGTTGTAGTTCATGACATGCATTTCTGAGAAACTAAATTCCAGAAATGTCTACATTTTACCTTCAAAACCTGAAGTAATCTCGGTTTATTGCTTGAAAAATATTACCAGCTCAGTTTATTTGAGAGACATTCAAATCTTATGACTTTGTCACTGAATTTGCATATATGTGTGGTCTCAAGAATTGATATCTGGCATACAAATGCAATGGATATTCACTATATCAGTCTCTGAAGAAAAAAAAGCTAAATTAATAATCCATGCCACATTTAAAGTCATATTCATTGATCAAAGGTGTGGGTACCATCTGGTCTACAGGTGAGACACGTCTGTCCTAAAAAAAAAAAACATCTCGCATTTTAACACCAGAAGCTGAGTATTTTCCAGAGCAGCATTGCCAGCTCGATCCCTCTGCCTTTGATCGTGCTTCTCCAGTGGAGTTATTTTTGTTTCATGGTCTTGTTCTCTCCTTTCATTCCACAGTCTCTTGTCATTGTTCATCCCTTGGGTTTTGAATGGGTAGCATATGGAAAAATGTCTCTGTTTTTGTTTTGAGGCCAAGCTCAAAGTCAGGAGCATTTGGGGATCTCACCACATGACCACCACACGTAGCACCCCAGTACCACCAACATTATTCAATCATGGGTAAAATTGGTTTGGCAAAGAATTTATATACATTTGTTTTGAAAAAAGTTTCTCAGATATTAATTTCTAATTTTAAAATGCAACACTGATTTTTAAAATCCATATGATGCCCATATTTGCAGACTATGGTGCTTATATTCTATGTCAGAGCCGAGGTCTTGTCCAACTTTATCACACAGAGCAAACACAACCAGAGAGATGCTGCAAATGACCCTTAAAATCAAAGATCAGTCCTTAACCTCACTTTGCATTCATGCATAAGGCCTCTAGGCGGCAGTGTTGTCATGCTGGCAGCTTGTGTCATCCTGCCTGGATCTGTTCGCAGTGCGTGCAGCTCTCTCACCATCAGCCTAATGAAGTGAATTCCACAGTGTGGCTGAAACTGATGGCTCCATCTCCTCTGTCACTGGCAATTTGTACCTGGCTTTCTGAAGGCATGAACATTGAAATCCAGAGTAGTTTTGTCTTATCATATATAAGCCTTATAAAAAAACACTGGTTGGCTGTATGCATACTTGGATTTTGAAGGGCATATATTTGGATTTGCAACTCAAAATAATTCCAGAATTATTTCTTATTTGGCAAGACATATACATTTAGTTATATATA